>NW_026623295.1:858407-912853 GCF_030028575.1 Malurus melanocephalus | reverse complement strand
AGATTCTGGGAGGGGACACATCCAGGTCAACTGACCCAAATTAACCACAGGTGTATTCCATATCCTATAACAGCAGCTCAGATATAAAAATCTAAGAAAAGGAGTAGGAGTGGGGACATTTGTTATTCACAATATGTGCCTTCCTGAGCAACCACCACATGTGGGAAGCTCTGCTTCCTGGGAGGTGRCTRAACATCACTTTGGTGATGGGAAGCAGAGAATTAAATTGTTGGTTTTTGCTTTTGCTTGTGCACACATGAACTTTTGCTTTCGCTTTAGTAAACTAATTTACCTCAACCTAAGAGTTGATTTCCACCTTATTTTTTCTCCCCTGTCCAGCTGAGAAGGGGGAGTGATAGACTTGGTGAGCACCTGGTGTTCAGCCAAGCTCAACCCACCACAGGGAGATACAACTTTATGCAACAGTCCAGTATAACAGTCTCAGGATGTGATCTACAATCCAGCCCTAAGGGTGAATCAGTCCAGCAGCAGTGAACACAAGTAAAATGTTCAACAGAATGGTTATAATCTCTTCACACAGGGATAAAGACATGTCTGAAATGGTAACCAAATACTGTGAGAAAAATTTAAGTCTAAAGAAACTACTTAGAAATATATCCTTACAATTTAGTTAGTACAATCTTTTGTTGTTAAAGACTCAGAAGTCAGAGATTTGTACTTACTTGTGCATTTTCATAGAACAAAACATCTGGCACTTTCATTTTCTCAGCTGAGTTATATATCGGCATGGTCACAGACCCTATCTTCAGAATCCCGTTGCTTATTTCACCTAGTCATTTTTCAGGAAACAAGCAAATGCATTTCTTACAACATCCTCTAAGCAGTCATGCAATCAATGTCCAACATTCGCAAGCAGCAATTTACAAGTTTTAACAAGGCTGTGGTTTGCAGTAAATTATTTCTATCTAAAGAAAGAGAACACTTAGAAGAGTATCTGTTTACAAAAGGATGCATTATCATGAATTTGAATTCTCTTTAAAACTGTAAAGAAGTATATTWCAATAAATGATGAAAAGGTGATCTTATGGGAAAAGTGCCATAAGAAACACCAGAAGTTGTGACCACTGCTTAGGTTTAATTTCACACTCTCGTTGTATTACCRGAACATCACCAATACTGTTAGGCTACATCTCCTCAGTCCATGAGATTTCAAAATTCCATTCTTTCTGTTCTCTTCCCCTGTCCCACTGTGGAGTGAGGTGCAGAGGTGAGGTAACAAGTGGCTGTGTGGGTGCACAGCTGAGAGTGGGAGCACACCCACCACAACAGAACAGAGCCACTGCTGAATCTCCCTTTCAGCACTGTTGAAATAACCCTCAACTATAGCTCTGAGAGAAAAAGAAATTTCTTTTCTTACATTACAGAAATTTCTTAGATCAAAAGAACCATAAATTCAGTCCTTAGGAAAGTGTAAATAACAACATATGCAATAAAACCAATCATTTTTTTGCTACTAATTTCTTAATCTGGCATGGTGCAAAACTGAAAATGCCCTCATTTCCAAACAGATGTTCCAAACAGGTACATACACAAATATGAATAAGAGATATAATAACACATAGATGGTTGCACATATATATGTATGGGTGCATATATATTTGTATAGAGCTATAGACACATACTGCATATCATAGAAACTATATAGCCATTAATATATCAGTATTTACATATACACTTTATATATACACACCCACATAAATCCATGGAATCCACATTAATTAAAACCAAAGATCTGTTTACCACTGCAAAGATCTAACAACAAAAATACAGAAATCAAATACATCATAAAAYGGGGAACAAATATACAGAAGACCAACAGCAGAGATAACATTGGTGAAGCAGAGTAAAGGAAAAATGTAATGAAGGGAAAATGGCAAATTGCTCTTAGTGTGCTACCTGACAGAGAATATGAAAAACTATACAGCTAGCATGATGGGGGTCATACAGGAATGAAAAAGCAGAATTGAGAAAACTGGCAGAAGCAGAAATACATTCATAGCCCTAAAGGCTACTACAAATGAGTACAAGCAGGATAATCCAAAGAAACAAAGACCTTCTCGATAAAGGTGACATGAAACTATCAGCAATTTAAAGACAATAAAAAGAAGAAAAACTAACCAAGAAGTACCTGTCAGAATGAAAGAAATCATAGCACAAAACTTCTACAAGAATCTCAAAAAAAAGAGGTTGATTTTAACAGGGAAGAGAAAGAAGCCATGGCAAAAAAAAAAAAACAGAACAGAGAAATGTTAAGATCAAACCAAGGCTGTGACTGTAAATGAGACTAGCTAGCAGCGATGAAAAGAACTGGAAAAGCAATACTAAAAGCCTTAGACCATGGATCTTATAGACTGAGAAAGACTTAAACATGATGGAAAATGAAATTCCATGAACTAGGAGTTCAGGAGACAATACGATATACTGAGAGCCGCAATGCATTCTGATAGAACAAAGTCAGAGATATAACTGAAGCAAATTACATTTAATTTTGAAGATAATTAATACACCTTTATATGTCCAGCAACCTGAATAACATTCATGCAGAGCAGGAAAAAGAGATACCAGAAACTTACATGTGCAATCTTTTCCCTCTAGATTCTTTGTGTCATCTGGACTCRTTTCAATACCAGAATCCTGAAGATTTTTATGTAAAGCTGATCTGGCAAGGTTTGGTAAAAATCTAAAAGAAGAGGTATAATAGGGAGGTTGTATTTTAAGTGTTTYTCTTTTTAAAATTTTCAGTATTTTCTATAATCTAAATATCTAAATCTAATGTAACCTGTGATCTAAATTCTAAAATGAAGATTCACTTGCACCTCCGAACCCTGAGTGTCTATTCCTTTCGGAAACAGATTTCCATGTTTCATCTATTCCCTAAGGAGAGGAATTGAGCTCCTTTCAAAGGCAATGAACTACACTTGTGACTATGCACTCATTTAAAAAGACTTCAGTGTTATCAAATATTGCAACAGGGTTGTAATATAGGGCGGTTTAGACCTGCAGGTATGTAATGTCATCATTCCACTGCAAGTAACAGCTACAATAGAAACCATAGTTTTTCAGAAATACCATTTCTCATGACTCAATTCACTTGGACCTCAGGTACCAGAGAGAAAGAGTGAGCTCTGGAGTGTCCAGAACTAGGCCCTTTCAGTTTTCCAGACTTGTTGATAATATCTATTTGCTTTCTTTTGAAAAGAGAAAAAACCCAAAATAACCCAAACCACCAAAGCCCAAAGAAACCAAAACTCACAAATAAAAACAGAGAGCAAACAAAACCCTCATAATTTTTCCAGATACAGCTTTTAGAACTCAAACCAAGGGTCCATGAAACATCAGTTCAAACTAGACACTAATATGGCTCTGCTTTGAGTATTTTTAGACAGTGAAGTAAGGCTSATAATGGTGACCTAATTTATACAATGTAATGAAGTATCTTCGTAAAGATGAGAAAAGAGTACAAAATCCTTTCTACTTATGTTACATATTTTAGAATACCACAGAAATACTTTAAAAGAAATTAAGAACTTCAAGGAGCAAAACAGCAATTGTATTATTTACTAAAACACATTCAAAGCTATCTTGCATGTTAGCAACTGACCAAGAAGCTCTCGAATTTTCACCAATACTAGCACTTCTACCTGGAAAGACAGGCTTTATTAACAGCATCATAGAGGCTTTCATCTGGATGTTGTGACAGTCGACGACAAATTCTCAACAGCTGTCGAGTAGATAAAAATGAGGCCAGTGACTGTGCCTGTCAAAAAATACAGGGTATTTTTAATTATTTAATCCATGTAAGGGATTTAGATCTAACAAATCAGGAGAAAAACATAATCCAAAAAGAATTATTTTAACTTTYCTCCTAATTCATAGATGCTTTCTACAGCAACTTGTGTACTTTAATAGGCAAGCTTGTAAGTCTGTATTTCTTGAAACAAGTCACTGTCATAGAAATCATTATATTATCAAAAGATTAGCCTTAAGATATCATTTGATAAGCAACAGGGATAAAAATGTGCTCTGGTCTGAATTTTATGTACAATGTAAGCCCCAACATTAGACAATACCAGCATTAACATGCAGGTTAGCCACTGTAAAAGGATCAATGTGCTAAAACGCATTCTACTCTTCAGAAACTGAACATGAGCTCCACATGTACTGCTCTGGCAAAAAGGTCTGGCAGGATTCGGAGACATATAAACAAGACAACACTGGGCAGTAGTACGGAGATTGTATCACCTCTGCACACGCCTTCTGGGCAGGCCATTACTGGAACACTGTGTCCTTTGCTGTTATCCACATGTTAAAAAAAATGCTAAAAACTGGACATGATTCAGCAAAGATTTATAGTATTATTCAATGCTTGGGAAGGCAGACCTCAAAAAAAAAAAAACGCAGCAAAATTTTAAAAAACAAACAAACAGAACCATAAAACAAGTGACCATGTATTTAAAGAAAGACCCAAACACTGAGAAAGAAATCGTTCTATAATTATACCTACCGGATGAAGGTATCTAATACAAATAGGTTCCTTACTTTAGCAGGAAACACACAACAATGAGCGTGATCTGATAAGTCACGCCATGTTTTGCCTGGGTCAAGTGAAATATTTTAATTAGATAATTTCGAAATGTTTTGTTTGGGTTTATATAAGTGATTTCTAASTCTATTAAAATTACCTTAATATATGATGCTGTTTCAATTGGAAAAAAAAAACTTGGCATTTGAAATCCAGAGCAAAAAATAGAGAAAAGCAACACTGCATGAATTTCAGAGCCTTTCCCCCCTTTGTTAATTTTTAAGCATGAGAAATATCTTAACACCTAGTCTTTCCCCTAAATAATAGCAGTTTTGACAAAAAAGCATTTAAATTTAAAAAAAAATCAGCTTTATGAAATCATACAAAACTTCTTTCAAATTATGAGAGAGCATATCTCTGAGAAATGAGAAAGAATTCTTTAGATTGGGCTAACTGCAAAGATTACTACTCCTACTCCTCCTGCTTTCTTCGACAGAAGATTGTGAAGCATCTTCTGAACAGACATCGTTTACAAACAAGCACATTGTGATGTAAATGACGGCATTTGATGTGTTACTTCAAGACCTACTCAGCCATGCCTGAAGCAAGGGCAAGGGAAAAGGATAAGTGCTCTATCCTTASTATGCACAGAGGATAGGACCATTTAGGAAAAATTGTAACACATCTTCTGAATATTTGTAACTGGTAGTTGAAGCGTTTGTCAGCAAAATTTCCTCGTCTCTTACCTGATTTGGATTTTTTTTATATTGAATGATAAACTCAAAACTGTATTAGTGACAATTTTTTTATATGTATCTATGAAGCATCTAATTCAACAGCATCTTGATTGTGGTCTCTAGATTCTATTGTATATCAAGCAAACAATTACAATGACGCAGACAACGCCCACAGAGTGAACRATCTACAGGTATTCTATTGTTAGCATAATCACTTTAAACAATGGTTAATATTTCAGGGTAATCTCTTGCAGAGGTTTATTTACTTAGACAACTCTATAAATAGTCCAATGTACATAAGGCACATATTTAATCTCTCTGCTCAGGTGTGCTATTCCCAGCATGTCTCATGTCAACTCTGATCTACAAGAATCCTCCCTCAGACCATACTGCAACTTACTTCTCATCCACCGGCACGTAATTAACTTAGATATTTCACAATTCTACAGATATCCACATATTTGCAAAAGATTTTATGACGCTCTGTTCAGGCATGGCATGTCTCCAAGCATGTCAAAACCAATACATTTATACATTAGATGCAGGAAACTCAATAGATAATTATAACAACACTGTCCCCACAGTGTACCTAAAAGTCAACTTGTTACTTACTTTTTAAAGCTCAAAGGAGCCTAACAGACTCTGTCAGCTTCTTAAACAGTAATATTGTAAAAACTATTACCCATGTTAAAATCATGGAAACTAGGGACAACGGATTAAATTTGCACACCAGTTAAACTGCTAGATTCCACTAAAAATGTTTTACATCTTACTTACGTCAAAAGCATGCAGTGCTTTAGTTGCCATAGCAATAATTTCTGTTTCTTTTCACCATGATTTAACTGTATATTTTTAAAGAATTCTGTGGTCACTTTGTCAGCAGAACTTATTTTTCTTGACATGACTTTTTTAACAGAATAGCCTACAGTAGTAATGCAGCCAGGAGTTCTGGAGTTTTCTTTTTTTCTGAGCTTCTGCTGCTGCCCATTGTCATTTTTTAATGAAGGTAGATCTGCTTGCCCAAAAAGCCCCAAAAACTTCAGCTATCAAATTTCCAATTACTAAGGCAAAGTAATCAAAAAATATTTGAACACACATGATTATATCCATGCACAAAGAGTACCTCTGCATGTTTCACTGTGAGCCACATACATAAACTCACTGACAAAATGCATTCTGTTCCTGATTCTCTGGGATTTTGGCAATTTACTAAAAGCTTTACTTATGCAGATTCCAAAAAGATATATCATAAATCAAACAAGTTTAGAGTATGCAGCACAGTAATTGCCAGCAATAGTTTTCTGGGGCTGGTTTTCCAATGAGGCAGCCTTTGAAACAACACTACAGCCTAGCATGTTTCACCCAGCCTTTGTTAAGACAGTCACAGTAGGAGATRGTAAACTCAAAGAGAAAAAAGAAAAAAAAGGGCTCACAGTGGCATCATTTGTCTCCCGAAGCTTGTGTGTTAATGACAATAACTTTTCCACAGCAACACTGGGTGCATTTGGAATCTGGTTGAAAGAAAAACAGTATTAATCTAACTGCAAGATATCCAAGTTCCACATACAGCTAAATCCAGATGCAATGAACGAAGAGTTGCCACAGTTGCTTTATGACAATGAGTATTTTTTTATTATAATAGCATTTAATATTAAAATAAGAATGATACCATTAAAATATAAGTAGATATGCTGCTTTGATAAGCTTTCTCATTTATGCTATAATGAAACAGCAATATTTTTCATGTAACAAATCCTGTTCAATATGCAATAGCCAGAAAGTGCCTAAAATACTGAATGCACTTACCATTTGTTTAATAATTTCAATTTCTTCACTCTTGCTCAAAGATTGAACATTATGGAAAAGAAAGAGTGTCAAAAACTCTGGACCCAGCCATTGTTGGGTACTACTTCCAATGACAGGAGGTTCTGCTAAGACCATTATTCTGAAAGAAGGATGGATAGGAAAGATAGACCTGCAAAAAAAAAACAACAAAAAAAACCGAGTTTAAAAATGCATTACCTGATTTAAGCAATGAATATCAGATTTAGTTTTCGCAATAGATGAAGTAAAGGTAATTCAGTTTACTGAAACGTACCACAGTATATTCAAATCACTTGCARTGAAACTTTATTTCTTAAAAAAAGACAAAGGCTGCATATTGTGACTTGAAATTTTATATATTTACACATTTTTATGCTCAGAGGTGTACCCAAGTCTCTTCATCTGCAACAGCACCTCCTGCATGCCTCACGACAGACAAATACCACCAACTAAGCTACAGTCTACCATGCTGTATGTCTGAACTGGGCACGTCTCACTCATTTCATGAACTTTTATAAGGGCTTTACCTAGAACAGGGTGTCTCACAGGCAACTCAGGGGGAAAACAAGACCTACCAGAGTTGCAGTACACACAGGGCTGGTGTCTCTGCAGTGGAAGATAAAGATTTATAAGAATTTCAGAATTACTGTCCTGGCTCCTTAAATCAACCAAGCACAAACAATCWGGCCACAACCAGTAGTCTGTCCCTCTCATACTCTTCCAAAACTCACAATCATATTTTCAAAGAGGATAGAGCTCTATTTGCTTTAATTTCTCTTTGCCCCAGAATTTTTTGTAACATTCTACCTGCTTCCACAACTTCCTGTGAAAAGACATGCACTCTACCCAGGTGTAAAAGGTACTTTTATTATTATTGTGTTTTAAATCCTTATGGGACTGACGTGATAGCTTGAGTCAGTGCCCTCCAGTTCTCACTGCAGGATTTTGTAACCAGAAGTCTAGATTCCACTGAAGATAATGGGAACCTTCAACACAAATTTAAATATGCAACTTTTGTATGTATACATTAGGACACTAAAAGACTGTTGCCTTGGATTTTGATCTCTCTGCCTTCCTCACATCTTTTGTATCCCTTATCTCTGTAATATTTTCACATCCTCTGAYTGGGCAGTCATTGGTACTGCATACCTGCATGATCATAGCATCATACAGAATCACTGAATAGTCTGAGCTGAAAGCAACCCAGAGTTGAGTCCAGCTCTTAAGTGAATGGCTTATACAGAGATCAGTCCTGTACTCTTAGTGTTATTATGCCCTGATCAACTGAGATGCTCTCCAGAAGCAGCAGAAACAATGGGGCAGCATGTCAGAAAAGCCAATCAAATTTTGTGCAAGGAGGGACTGTTTTCATCAACTAATTTTACAGTACTCTTATTAAAACAGAAGACGTTCATTTGSAAAAAGCAAGTGAAGTTTGATTAGGCAGTTTATATTGCTGTTACTATGTTAYTTTCCATACAAATTACTGAAGACATAAATTGACAAACCTACTGCATCATTGGCTCATCTGTTCATCACAATGAACCTGTGATCAACATGGCAATTACAGTGGTCTCTTGTATCAAAGAAAACAAAGGCGGTGGCATGAGTTATTCTCAGCTGAAAGTCATAAGCCTAGAAGCTACTCCATGATTGATAAAAATAGAAATAGATGTCTGAAAACATCACATGAAAGAGGAACCAATGGGAATGTCACTGTCACTATGCATAAAAGAAGGTCAGGGAACATTAGCCAGCTTTACTGTAGAAGACATTTCGTAGATAGGATAAATACATATACTTTCAGACTTGCCTTCCTTTACATTAATAAGACAGAAAGCAACCCTCCTCCAGAAATCCATAAAATTCCAGCCCTTCTACAATAGCCTAAGAGAACACAAGAAGGAATAAACTTTTCTGGTAAAGGAATCATATTTCTTTTGCATCATTTCCTGATAAAGGAATCACATTTCTTCTGTATCACCTCCTAATCACTGCCTTCAAAGGGCATGGTAGGGACAGACAGAGAGGACAAGGAAAGAAGAGGGAGGAGAAGTCAGGGCAAGCAAACTTGGTGGTATCAGTTAAATTCACTGACATGCTCTTTAGTCTTGGACAACAAGAGGTTGTAGGTTTCCAGGTTGTAAACATGAATAAAMCTATTTGTCTACTTTGAAAGACTACTGTTTGGACTGATGTTTGCAATGCTGAAAACATCAGGCTAAGTGTATTATTAAACAAATACCATAAATGACTCAGTCCTGCAGTGCTCTGAAAAGTCCCAGCTTCCATCAGCACAGCTGAAGAGCTTCAAAGTTGTTCTATCACATTAGAGACCAAGTCCCAAAAAGAATACAATATGCAGAGCTCCTACATGGAGTTGTACTTCATAGAAAATAAATTCTTGACATGACAAGAAATCTTGTGGGTTTYGTAGATGAAGACCAAGTAAATGTATCTTGTTAAAAACTTGGCATCTTCTAAATGAATAAACCTCAAACACAGTGAGAAGATTTGATGTTAAGTGACTCATGTGAAGAGTCTCTATMCTTCTCTCTATTAAACATTTACTAACAACATAGGCAGCAAAGCACTCTCTTAATAAAATTAGTGTCCTTCTTTTGACATCACTGTTTAATTTCAGCCAAGARCCATCATTGCCCTCACAAAGAAAATCACAGCATGATCAGGGTGATTTTATGGAAAGATTTTCTTGTTACTGACCATAGTTCTGAGCAATTGAAGCTTCTCACAAAAGAAAATAAAATGAAGAATGGCATTTCTAATGCCACTGTGCATGACCAAACTATTTTTGGTCTCTTCCTATAACACGATTCAATAAAYCTAATTTTCTGTCAAATTTTATGAGTTGGGAATTATTATAATACTAGGATAAAAAGACCTATTGTTATTTTCTTGCTGTTTCTCTTAAATTTCAACAGTCTAAAATTAACAGATGACTTCATCTAAAAATTCACTAAACTGGAAAAAATCAAACCCCTAAACAACAAATGAAATAAAAGCTAAAAAATGTAAGCAATTAAAAATTCTATTGCTTGATAAATTCATTCCCTACCATGCTTCATATTTGTCTCATCTACTGTGCATTCCCTTTCAGCCTAATCACATGAACAATAAACCACTGTCTGCAAGGCATTAAACCACCCATGCATTAWAAGAGACTTCTTTTAGTTTTTGAACTATCCTATTATATACCTGTTTCTAGATTTTCCTATAATAACTGCCTTTCTGATCACCACAACAAGAACTTAGCATCTGTGTGTGTTGTGGGAGATATATCCACAGAGACAGGTTAAATACTGCATCACGTGACAAACCCTTCACTGCTTGATTTGTAAAGGCTGCGTGCTACCTTTATAGCATCTGTCTCAGTGAAATAATGGGTGATTACAGAAGAAATTCTATGCAGAAATCATGGATATGTACAGTACTTGGACACACTTTCTTCTGTTCTCTGAACTTGTTCAGGGAAATGAATCATGCAATCATTAAATGAATAAGGTATCAGCAGCTGTAATTTCCTTCTGTTTGAAATATCTTTACGGGCCACCTGYCATTTTCTCAATGTCACTTTCTCTTCTTCTTAAACATATAAATACAAATTCTCAGTTTCCTCAAATGAGAAAATCATCTTTCTATGACCGTTTGCTAACTTAACTTCACAACCAAACTGGCCTAATAAAGAACATTGGAAAAAGAACTCTGGCCACCACTACTACTCTGTGGCCACCACTAGCTACTTTGTAGCCAAGAGGCTTTCAGCAGGTCAAGGAGTATCCCAAAATGTCACTAGGGCAGTGCACTGCTTGCACTTGTCACTCCTGACAAAGCTATTGTACCCACCAGCCTGAAACCCTTAGAAAAATGCAAACTTTTCTACAGATGTAGAAATTAGTAGTGAAATAATAGTAAACATATTACCCAATGACAATAACTAACATAATTTAAAATCAGCATATACTTTATTAGCTCTTATAAATGTAATAAAAGTTTGAAATTAAGTGGCCAAAAATATAATTTATGAATAACAGGGCTCTAATCTGCAAAAACTGAAGGCAATCTGAAAACCAAACCATACTTTCCTCTTTGTCCAGCACTGCTAATAACACCAGCATGGTTTAGGCACATTCACATTCTCTACTGTAATACTTTTTGCATTCATACACAGAGGCATGTGATTTCTCCACATCACAGTGTGATCTGAATTGCCTTCCCTTTAGTAAAAAAAAAAACAAGCAAATCTCTTGATCCTCTTCTTCTTTGTCTTTTATCACACATTGGTAGTATTCTGACTACTGAAGCCCTAAAAATTAAAGGTACTAAAATGTGGAAAAATATTAATACTCCCTTATTGGAAAATAAAGGAGACTTAATGTGTCACTCAAACATTGCAGATTAAGTCCCAACAAAACTGGAAAYGATATCATATATTCCACAGGCCTGGCAAAGAGCAATTGTACTGAAATTACTTTAGTCAAATCCAGCAAATCAGGAAAAGTAAAGCTGTCTTTTCATCTTCCTCTAATATCAGAAATCCAGCTAAAGCCCCTAGCCACAGTCATTGACATGCAGCAACAGAGATGTCTCTCATCAATATGGAAAGCAACTCCCAGTCATGATTTAGATAAGAATTTGCCCAACCAATCTGCTAATATATTCATTTTACAACATACTCCATGTAACTTCTCTAAAGACAATACATTGCAGGCAAAAGAGGGATGGTTATCACTGTTGTGGTTAAAATCTGAGATTAAATCAGATGCCAGTATCTCAGATATGATTTGATGGATTAATTCTGCTGGATTCTGCAACAATGGAAGGCACTGAGGTTTGCAGTGACTAGTAACTACTGCTAAAAAGAATGAACAGCAAGGAGGAATACACTTCTGGATTCAAACAGCAATTATTGACACCCTGGAATCAGTGAAAGGCAGTGATATTTTCAGAATATGGAAAGCAGCAAAATCAGGTCRAGGTCCTGGAACACCTTCAGTTCCACAAAGGACTGATGAGAGTCCCTGCCCTCTCTATAGAGTCATCCAATGATGCCAAAGAAACCCAAAGCCAAAACCAAAGAACCAGTTACATGTTTGCATTACTTTAACCTGGCTTTTTTTGAAAAAGTCAGTACAGAAAACAAGGGCAAATTGAACGCTTCACCTAGGAGAAGAKAAGACTCTCAGCAAAATGGACTTCAGATAATTCAAGAGCAAGAATTTTCATCTGCATCCAAGATGGTGCTGCCTAGTCCCACTGAGCTTCCAGATAAAACAATGCCTGCACAATGGGGTATCTGTTTTTAAGACCAAGCACTAATCAGAAATGTATTCTTGTCTAATACAAGACACYATTCAATTACAGATTAGAGGGTGAAAGCTCACCGTCAGTCAAAGAGATAAGTAAGAGCTTAGCAAATCACAAAACACCATACTGCAAAATATCAAGGTGTTAGGTAAAAGTGGTAAAATGAGATCTGAAGGAGAGACAGACTTTCAAGTTAAGCAAAGAAAATCCCAACTTTTGGTGCCTCCAAAGGAGCCAAAAGCAATGCACAATTATCACTGAACAGCTGAACCAAAACATTACTCAATGAGACTGAAAGGAAGGAAAGTAGATACAGAGGTGACACAGAAAGGAGAAAGGTCTGCAGAACAATCATTAAAGAAGACAGCTTGGACAGTTCTCATGGTCTAACAGATAATGAAGATTAAAGGGAGTCTACTGCCAAAACAGCCTTTTGTGTTTGTTAGAACAAAAAAAAAGGAGGTGCAGAATCCAGATATAATCTCTATTCTTGTGAGAGAGATTTGATCCACTAGGAGTAGTTATCCACTAGGCAGCTCTGAAAATGAATGTGAGATGGATTGTCCAGGTTTTTGTAGTATATTGGCAAAGAACTGAAGGGTACTATGCAAAACAGTATGGCCACTGCCATTCTGCCTGAAAGCACCATGGACAAGACCATGAACACGGAGCAGGGAGGAGACCGGCACAACAAATATATTTCATAGAACAAAGTCCAATGCAAAGTTGAGATGGACCCATGGAGCTTTTTTTGCTCCTCTTTTCAAAGTCTGTGCTTAAAATCCTGATAAACGGAGCACTTCCCTGATGTATAGCTCTTCACTCAAATAAAACAAATGCAGGAAATGACCATCTAGTTAGGTGTATGGCCTTGGCAGAGTGGATAGAATTTGCAACAAGTAGGCTCAGATTACACCATACCTACAAAAAAAAAAAAAAAAAAAAAAAAAAATAAAGGAAGACTTAAAATGAAGTTTGTTTTTTTGGTTAGTTTTGTAAGGCCATTTTGTGCTTTTTTTTTTTGTTTCTTAAACTCACAGTATTTTGATCAAAAAGAGAACCAGAAATAAGAAAACAACTAGGCAGTAGAAGAAAAGCAGCTTTTCTAAAGGGTGGACAGTGATGGAGATCAAAGAAAAAAAATTGGATTCAGCAAGACAGTTGAGAGAATCTGGGTGGCACATGATGAATGTACCCCTGCTATAACCCATCAAGCTTCTTCAAAGTTTGGACACACACAGCATAAATATCAGCATGGACATCTGACATAAAACTTCAGCTGTCTTCTCAGAGGGTAGATCCATTTCAGAATCACAATACATCTAGCTCCTTATATATTAGTGAATATTAGATTGCATTTGTTCTGACACTCTACAATATMCCTCCCATTAACTAAAACTGGTCAGCAGCATTTGACCATTTATCAAGTATGGCCTCAGAGGATTTAGAAAACATGTCTGTGGAATGCTTCTAGCAGAGAAGTGGAAGTAAAGGAACAAAAAGAATAAGCATAATGGGTCCCAACCCATCCTTAGGATTTCCTGCTCCCTATTAGTTGTAAATTAAATACCAGGCTTCAAGCTCATGAGGCAAAAGAAAGTAACAAGTAGTATTTAACTTTAATTTAGCTTTGTTTTCCAAGACTGTTAATAAATGTTCCAAAATTAAGTACTATATAGATTTATATATATTTTTGTATGTACTTTTAATTTCTCTTTAATTTCTAACTCCTTCTCTTAAAGGATACTGATTGTTTTCCTTTTGGTTCAAGCACTCTAAACAGGATATAATTTSACCATACCACAAAAAGAAATAGCGCTCAGGAGGAACCTGATGTTTAAAAGATGTTTCTCTTAGCGATTAGAAGTCATCAATTTAATGGAAAGCATTTTTCAGGTTTTTTATTGGAAAATAAAATGAAAAAATTGAAATGCTGTTTGCATTCTTTAGCTGTAGCTGACACTTTACCTTTCCTGTAGTTTCTCATCAGAGAGCTGTAATTCTTCTTTTAAGTTTTGGTATCTATCTTCCCTTAACAATCTGGTGCCATCATAGAGAGTCAGTTCTCTGTCATGTATTAGTCTGAAAATAAAGAATAAGCTCTAGTCTTTGATTAGTTTTTAAAATACTTTAACAACTATGAACTTTTTAAAAAGCTGTATCAGTTAACATGAGTAAAAAGAAAAAACTGATATTAACTCAAGATGCATCCAGGCATGGAGRTAAAATAACACATATTTTACCATAAGTTTCAGCATACAGTCAGTAAACTTAATTTAAATACACATGGTAAAAATATGAAAAAATAAAAAATCTGCATAAATGCATAAATGGCATGAAACAGACTTTTTGTTATACTTGTACCAAGTACTACACTTCTATTTCTTGAAGCGCTATCTTTCAGCTGGCTTTAACAATCAACATACATACATACCCAGCTTTTACTCTGTGATATAAAGAAGTTGATTAGCAACAATGCATGCATATATCAGAACTAAAAATCAGAAGGGAAAGCTAAATGGATGAAAAAGCAAAAACAAAAGCACAGGCAAGTACAAGTCTCTGTTCCGTCATTCTGCATACATATATAAAATAAGTGAAAGCACAAAATGCTTTTGCTACAATCTGCTTCTAAAGCTCCTTTAGTTTGCAAAAGGCAGTATATGATGCATGCATACGGAATGGCAGAAAAAATTTGATCTGAGAGTATAGATTTTAACACAGTATTTGCTATTGTATTCTGCAAAGTTTAGTTTTCATTGAATTATGAAATAATGTTTAGAAAGAGTTCTTTGCAATCAATATAAAGTATCTTGTGTAACATACTTTATAAAATACTTGTTTAGAAGCAGAATGTGCTCAARAGTATTTAAAATGTTTTCTGACATCTTGCATTTAAAAATCATTGCACAAATATTAGTAATTTTCAGATTTCATAATTTTAGAATAAAATCTAGCTCATTACAAAATTCAGACTTAGATTCTATATTTACAACAGGCTGAAATTTCCTGTATTATTTTGGGCTTACAAAAAAACTAAAGAATTGCTTCTGCTTTTAAGTTAAAAATGAGCACTATCTTTTCGATGAAACTTCAATGCTCAGCTTGATCTTCACAATGTTCTTGAAGTTACAAAGCCATATTCACCAGCAACTTAATGTCTCAGTATGTATGCACTCAATAAACACATCATATGCACATGCTCACATTCTGACCTTTGGAGTACAGCTAGAGTGCCAGGGTTAATTCGATGAATGCCGTCAAGAATAACAAGCTTTCCTTCCAGAGCTGCAGTGACAAGTGGCGACGGTCTCCAAGCAGTGTCTCCATTAGGGAGAGTGTACCTTTGCTGCAGCAAATCTCTAGCTGTCATATCCTGGAAGTATCATCAGTTCATCAGAAGAATATAGTTATGAGCTATTTTCTTAATTTACAAATACATACTTTTTCCTTAAAAAAACTGCATTCTGTTCTTCCTAAGAATATTCCAAGAAAGCTTAGCAGGAAATCTTCAATTACTTTCYCATAAAGTATTAGAAATACACACACAAATCTACTCACAAAATGTTAAATGGTCTTTGGAAGTTCTGGACTTGTCAATATCACTTCTTTAAACAAGAACAAAAGCCTTTCTACCCCTTGCCCCCTTTAACAAAAGACAAGMATAAAACAACTTGTACACAGTCCCGTGTACAGAAGGGGGCAGCAATTTACACCTGGAACGAACAAKAATAATTTCTTTCATATGGAAGCCACCTGAAAGAGTAAATATTTCTTCATTTATCTTGAACACCAACCAGCATGACATTCCACCTCTCAGCAGGAAAATGCAGTGGGAGCATTGGAGAATAATGAAGAGGGTAAGAAAGAATCCCATAACACAGAATTCATCAAAAAGTACATAGGCTATTACAAGATAATGCATAAGGGTTAAAATAAAACCGAAGACAAAATCTAGCATATCCTCCAGCACATAGATTTTAGATGCTCCATTCTAACAGATGAGCGCTAGAGAGAGAAGGACATAATAGTAATTTTGTGACCTGGAAAACTAAATTCCTTCCTTGGGCTGTGCTGTGAACACAACTTAACCTAAAATCAGATAAAAACATACTTTCTATTGTAGTTGTGGCTTTTGCATACGTCCTTTTCACAACTATAAACCCTTTGAACTTTAAAGAACAAAAATAGAATACATTACGTCATATGGCCTGAATCATTTCCTCTTTCCACATTTCCTTAAAAGTCCTAAAATAACAGGACAAAGTCTGGTTCCTTCAGTGCTTCCACATTTGTCTAATTTAAAGTCTCACATTCAAATCCACAAAAGTATAACATACTTTTATTGTTGCTTTTCTGTTGTTTTACTGTTTACTGCTGTGTTCACTCTTTTCTGTTTTAGAAATGAACTAGATGTGAAACATTTTTATAAAAGAAAMAGAAAAATGTGGGTTTAGGACTTGCTTAAGGACTGCATTCAGCAGCTAATAGATGCTGTAATGAATATTTAACTAACACATCTTTTGACAATTCACTTCTAGAGAAATGAAACAACATACAACATGAATTTACTGGAAGCCTGGTATGCTATACAGCATGTCCATCTCTAATTCCAACAATGAGAATTATGCATTAATTTTCTGCAGAAAAACTCTGAAGASCATTTTGCTGCAAAATATTTTCTGAAATATAACATGAATATAATATTGTGATTCAAGTAGTTGAATGAGATTCAATTTAGGGATTATTAGGAAGGAGTATCATTGCTGGCACCTGCACAGTTTTTGTAAATAACTTATTTTATGACTAAGTATCTGCCCAGTGATCTATCAGCTTTATTTATTTAYTCTAACACTATTTTAAATAAATTTATTATATGATATTAAAACTGATCTTATAATACCCTAACATGAAAAAGGCTTCTCTTTGGAGAGGAGGTAACTGAAGTAAAAGAATTAWTTTTTTCTCTTATTTTGGATAATGYAATAACAACAATATATTACCTTGTAAAMCAAAAAGCTTGTTTGAATTTGTAAGAGTCATTGTAACTTATGTGATTACATTTCATTGTTTATTTTCTAGACCAGTTTGTATATAGGCAAAAAAAAGATATTTAAGAGAAAAAACAAGGATAACTTCTGTTCCACTCCCTTTAGCGGCTATACCAACACAAGTCTCCAATCTAGCCATTTTTCATGGCCTGTAGTACTAATCATGTTCTTGGCAATTATGAGGTGAAGAATCTATGTTTCCTGTTTTTCATGCCAATTTGGACTCATCATTTGTTAGTATTTCTCAAAAAAAAAAAAAAAAAAACCTGGAAGGATTCGGTAAAGAAAGATTATGAGGTCATGCAAAAAAAAATAAAAAAAGTCCTAGAAACAAAAACATCACATAAACACTAGTGATGTGCTTACAAAACTGTTTTTGCTAGGGAAGGAAAGGAGCAAGTTGCTGGAAAACTGTTGTAACATCATTTTGACTGTTACCTTTTTTTCCCCCTCTGAAACTCTGGGGGAGAGAAAATATTTTATTWTAAGCAATTTGAACTAAAAGTTCCCTAGCTACAGTCCACAAAGAACTAGCTGGCTGCTGCTTCTCATTTGCTGTTGCTTAACTGCACTGAGAGACAACTTAAAAACAAACCTTTCCTAATCAGGATGAGTTCCTTTCTCAGCAATTTGCCTGGCATAAAATGGGAAATCCATATAATGATGTCAGATATCACAAATGAGACAGGAACTGCTCTCCCAGCCAGCTATTAGTATAAGAGATGATCTATGTTTCAAAAGGTCTCCTTTACGTAAATTTGATTCTCATCTCACAACATAAAAGCTTTTAGAGATTTTTCTGTGAAATCAATGTAGAGAGATACAAGTTTTCATACTATTCAAGACCTTAAATCAACTTCAGTTGCAAAGAACAATGAAGCAAATATTAGAAAACTATATATATATCAAAAATCCAAGAATTMATTTCTTCAGTGAGTCTGAAGAGAAACAGTGCTATTGCTTCAGACCAAAGGCAAGTGCCCCTGACTCACTTTTGTGCCTGCAGAAATTATTGGAAAATAACTATGAACCAWAGGACAAATAAAAGCCTCTTTAATTTTAGAAATGGATTCAGGACAACATGATATCTCTCTGAAAAAAAAAAAACCAAAAACCCAGAGGACACATTTTTGAACCAAAATAGAAAAAAAAGTGGTATTTACAGTTTTATCAAACTTTTCATAGTCTTAATTGCTGAATTAGTATACTAATTAGTATACTACTTCTGTCATTAAATTATCCTATTACTTTACTATGCAAAGCCACATATACATTATTATATATTTTAAGAAAAACAAACGCATTCTGAAATTCTATTTATAGCTCAGCTACATTCAATACATTTTTTACACACTGCTTTTTGTAACAACTTTTGAGTTACTGTAACACATGGTACATTAGGAAACATTGATATGTAYAGATACATATGTGGATCTCACCTAGGCTTGGCCACACAGGAATGTATAGTGAACAAGCATCTCTCAGTCATTTATTTGCTTTATTGATACTGCTTGATACCAAAAAGGGGTTTTCTACAAAATCCTTTTGCCCTCTGAGCTTGATCAAACCCTGGTGAAACCAAATAAAAGGTTCACTTCAGCGGGAAATGCCTCAAATCATATCCTAGATTTTACTTCCATAGGAATTACAGATCACTTTTTAAGAAAGRTGTTTACAAAATAAATAGTTCCATTGTCAGCTCTACTCATGTGCCTCCAAAAATGAAGCCYTCTGCTCATATTTATCAAAGCCATACTAATTAAAGGTAAGAAGTTGAGAAGCAGTGGCCATGTTTTCAACAAAATAATTATCTAGTTTTGCTGGTGAATACCCAATATTGTATCATTTGTAACAAAACAAGGATTAGGGTATGCTTACCCTTAAGCAGATTTGTCAAGTTGCAGAAGTTATTTATCTAGGATGATTCAAAACTATGTTTACAGTGACAAGTAYAGAGAGAAGTACGCAGAGTAGCTGGACAGAGTTTTGGCTCAGAAACTATGCATCTATTTTAATAGACACTATATGAAAGACAATAGGCACTGCTGTGAATCCAGGTATATTACTACAAACATAACATTACACTGATGAGGGTATGTAGCCCTGGAACCCAAATCTGTTCACACTTGGCCACATTAAAGTGTAGAAAAAGGGCAGAATTCATCTGTCCGACTCCAATTATGCAGACAGAATGTCAAAGTCTTCATCCTTATCAGCTGAAGCCATATAGGGGGGAAGGAAAAGCAATGGGATCCTGTCTGGGGAGGTTCTTAACAGTGCAGGAAAACATAAAATGGACTGTCTTTTTTCATCATCATCAGTATTTCTCTTTTCTATTTTCCTCTCACTTTTTCAAGGCTTCAACCTCACCACCCACTTCTGTCAGTGTTTCTCCCCACATGCCAGTACACTTTCAAATCAGATGCAACTGCCATTTCTTCCTTTGGAGGTCTCCATGTTGTCTGGAGAAAACTTAAATCAGAAAAAAGCCTGAAGAAAAAGACCAGCATATTGCATTAAATCTAATGCTAATGTTTCCCTGCAGCATTGCCAATCACCACTTACAACCATAAATCCTGTTATAGTTGGTGTGTTTTGACTTATAAGGTCATAGGAGACTTGACTYTGTATTTTATTTAAACACTTTTATTCCTCAGGGTTACGGGGAAAATCTTACATGTGATCTCTGTGTAAAAAAGTTAGCAAGTTAATTAATTCTACTTTTAAATCTTGTAATTTTTCAGCTTATGCCATGAGGTTAGAGTACACTACAACCTAAGACAGACAATTCTTTCCAAACATGTACTGAGTGACCACTGGCTATGATATTGCTTTTATGCTTCACAGAGCTTGAGGTTTGCAAAAATACCCAACACTTTTGGTGCTGTGAGAAAGTCTCCATTTCACATCATATTTAAAGCATGATCATCAGCAGATAGTTTCCTTACCTGGTACAGCATGATAGGTTCTATGCTGTATCCCAGTGTATCAGCAAACTCCTTAGCAATGACTGTTTTGCCACAGCCCTAAAAAGTTAAAAAATAATAATTACATTACATTCTAAAGACCATGGGGAAGAAGGGAGAATGAAAATTAAAATTCTTACTTTTCCTCCAACTAAACACATATCTTTAACCATATGGGAYTGCATCATTTCTGCCAACAGTTGATTATGGCTGGAAGTCCTTATGAAAGTATCTGATCGAGAATGATTTTTTAACATTCCAGTTCCAGCTGGAACCTGTAACAAAAAAAAGTAAATTAAAATGCTAAATAAGCTATATTTTAATAACTCTAGGCTTTACGTGGACAAGGTTTTGATCGTCCAAGAATACTGTAATATTTTGYCGATAACTGTCATCCACCAAACTTGAAACTGTCACAAAATTAAATCACCTAATTTCTAAGAGATAAACTCCTTCACATCTCTTTCACCCACTCTTCACGAAAAATATTAACCAAATGTGAATCAATACAATAACAGCATCGGGGTCTGAAAAGAACTTGAGGCTATTCATGCAGGAGCCAAATTAAAAAATCACYAATATTTGGTGCTCATCAGAGAAACATGGAAGAGAAAGAGCAATTAGTACTGTGAAAATCTGAAGGTGCTACTTTGACCCAAACTTTGAAGAGTTTCCATTGTTCGCCACATTAAGGCACTTGCTCTACATTTCCACTTCCTGCTCTAGTCTGGGAACTGTTTAATCTGCAAACTTCTTATGCCCTCCTGTCCCCAGAGACATTCTGCAGACTTACTTTCAGAAGGTATCACCTATATGTCAAATAAAACCAAAAAACTTTGCCTCAGAAAATAATTGAATCAAGTTCCTACAGACTCAACTTTTCCTGAAAAATTCCCATTTGCCATTGTTCCCCTTTTCACTTTGTCACAGTATAAACTCTCTGAGGCTATTCTTCACCAATGTCATTACAACCTCTCCAAATTCAACACTAACTCAAATTCTCAGATCAGCATCTGTTTCCTGAATAAGAACTTATTTCACCACCTAGCAGGTCATAAACTCCATTGGAAGAAACTCAAACTAATCATATTTGATGTGATTACTTTGTTCCATTTTCCCAACATCCTGCGTCGGAACATTACCAAGCACTCATTAGATTTTATTTGAAGTGTAAACAAAGGCAGACTATTGTTTTTACAAAAAGAAAAAGGGAAAGTAGCATCAAGAGCACCTTAAGTACTCTCTGCYATTCTAATACAATAAAACAAAGAGAGAAACTGAAAGACTTTTTTTTCATCGAAATTGAAATGATGCACACCGGAAACTTTGAGTTTATCTAGAAATAAAATTGTGTATACATAAACTAATATTCCAGTATCTAAATGCATCTCAAATAAATACCATGTGTTATTCTACCAAAATAATGTTCAGTGCAAATGACTTTTAGTATCAAGCATGTCAAATTCTTGAAGAGATGAAAACAAGTTAGTGGTATTTAAAAACATACCATATTTTGATGAATATATAAATTCATACCTGGATTGTCACTTCTTTTTCACCAATTTGGACAGTTACATTAGCCTTGAAGGGATTGTTTCCAGTTACACTTTCTACTTTAGTAATCTTCCTGGGAAACAAGTATTTTTCTGAATCTTGGAGTTCAAAGCGCTGTAGAATTGAGGAAATTGACTATTAAATACAATTTTCTGGGTTTTAAAACTATTTCTTCTAAAACAATTCCAGAAGCATACCCATGATTAACTCCGTATGAATTCTTAAATCCATTTACTTTACTTCAACTTTTACTTCAGATACCTGTRTATTCACATTCTTGATGGCCTATGTATGTTACATTTAAAACCAATTCTACTTATTCAGACTGTAGTGACAGATGTAAAATGAAAATGCCACATGGTGACTTTGCAAAGTCTTAGCCTGACAGTCCAAAATAACATGAGAAATGGAACATAGCTTATAGCATGTGTAATAATAGATCACCTATCTCTGCAGGTCATCAGAACCAATTGCAGTTTTAAACATCTGATGACCAATAAAAATAACCAGCAAACATTGCATTTACTTAGCTTCACAAYTGCCTTATATGATGAAAATTGAGGACAACCTGTACAAATTAAGCCTGCAGTCTGTTCTGGCTATATCAAGGACATAAAACAGGACATTTCTCTTACCAATCCTCTTGAGCACTATAATCTCAATTTTTGCTGTACATTGAAAGCACAAAAAACATTTAAAAATGTTTGGAAAGGAGAGTCATATTGGGGACTTCACRCACAAAAAAGCTAATAACTGAAACTACTGAATTCATAGAGCCATTTTATTCAACAGAGTGAAACTTGAGTAAACAAGAGAAAAAGGGATACTGTCCAACTCATCAGAATTCTTAGAAAACAGAGGTTTTTTTTAAATACAAGTCATTAAAGTAAAATTACTCTTAAATGGAATATAGTATTATTATTACTAGTATTCATAGCACTGCCTATAAAAGTTTAGAAAGAAAACTGAGATAGATTTTTACAAAAGATTTTGCTCTTCACCATTTTGTAAATTTCCATTCTGGAACAAAAGCCTACAAAAATATTATGTTGAAACATGTATTTAAGATAAATGTGCTTTAGTAAAGAGCAGCACAGAATTATATTCTTATTGTAACAGCTGAGTCTACTTCAGATACCATTAAATTCTTAAACCACRAGAGAGACCAGGAATGTCTATTGAGTACTATCTCCAAGTATGATTCTAAGAAACACTCCAACTATGATTTTGTGAAAGAAACTACCAGATGTTCTCAYTCTTATCTTCACTAGTAAATTGCAATATTCTTACTATTAAGACTAATAAGTTAATAATAATAAATACCATTACGTTAATGTYGATAGAGTCAAGGGTGCTTATACACAAAATTGCCAACTGCTTGTACACTGGAATCCCTTACCAACAAGAGAAACTGTGAGTGAGCAAGGTGAGCAGACCCTGGACACTGGCTAACGAGGATTGGAGACACCAACAGCAGAGCTTGTACACAAAGGTCTTGGGAGTTTAAAATGTCACAGATTTTTTTTTTGTTTGGTTGGGGTTCTTTTTTGTTTTGGTGGTATTTTCTTTGTTGTTCTTTATTGTTGTTGAGGGCTCTGTAGCCTTTTAGACATTAGGTCAGGACAGTGAAAGAGGAATGTCTATTTGCAAATTTTTACTGAATTTAAGCAACAAATTAATCTAACTGAATTTTAATTTATTACATGTAATCACATAGATGYTGCTGAACTGGACACTCTGGTAATTAAACAAGTTACCACACTTACACCTGAACAGGGGCAGCAAACAAAACTGACTGCAGCTCTCAGAGCAAGACAGATGTCTTTGACACAGTTCTTCATTTAGAATTATRATGGGCAGATATGGAATCAGAGTAGGATGAAACGGATGTACAACATATTAAACAYTTCTGATGAGCCAGAAACAACTTTCTCTAAAAAATGTTCAAATTGATAGCTTCAAAGGAAAAAGCATTTGTGGTTTGAGAGAACAACTACCAAGCCCATTCAGTATCAGAAAGTTTGGGAGATACTTGGAGAGCCAGAAGCAGGCAGCTTCATTGACTCGGAGGAAAGGAAAAAGAATAAACCAGCCAYCAAAAACCAGAGAAGTGGTTTGGCAGTTCATAATCATCAGCCACATTCTGCACGCCTAGAAACATGTGAGAAACAGCAAACTGTAAAAGTTAAGAAAARAATGAAGAGGAATTCTGACCACTTGGGAAGCATCTAAGAATCTGTATTGTCTCAAAATGGAAAATGCAAAGAAYACACCAGTAATCCAGCTGGTGAAAGAAAAAGAGAGTTTGAATGAGCCATAGTTGCAGATGAACACTSCGCTGAACCCACAAGGTGGGCTATTCAAAAGAGGCATCCAAAGGCTGGAAGACTGCCTGCATGGGAAGGAAAGAGATTTTTCCAAAGAACAAGAGAACTGAACTGCTTCACAAGAAGCAAAATATGAACTGCAAGTGCAAGATGGGATGGATTGATAGATTAAGTCTGACAGATCCCACTACCATGGTATGTATTGGCACTAAGAGCATCTATTAAYGCAAAACCCCAAAGATTATAAAATACTTTGGAAGGAATAAGAGAGAAACAAATCCTTYCTTAGAACAAAATTTGTAACAAAAATATCTTCGAAGAGAACAAAATTCTTCTGAAGAATTCTTTCTTGTCTAGACAAGAAATAGAATTCCAGTCTTATGACAGCTCCTATGTAGTCTGAAAATTACTGTAAGACAGGGAAACAGTTTTTGATGAGGAGGTCAGGTAATATAAAAGTGGGTGTGCAAGTAGTAYAAAAATTAGTAAAGGGAAAAAATAACCCTTTTATTTGATATAAGATCMAGGCAGTAAACACAACATTAATCAAAGCACGAAACAATGAAGAAAAATTCAAGGGCTTTAGAGTGAAGCTAAAAAGGATATAGGCTGAAAGTGACCTGCTCATTTATCAAGACAAATCTGTTCTATACGTTATTTTCAAACTCTCATGGAAAGATTCTCCTGAGTAGAGTGCAAAAAAAATCTAAACAGTGGGTGTTCCCAATACTGTGAAAAAAAGGCACGCAAAAAGAATGTGAGAATTAAAAGAGCAAACCCAAAATATCCAATGAACCTGGAGTAAAATACTAAAGTCTATGTAGAAATGAAGAAATAAGTATAGAAAATGTGGAGTCTCTTATTTGCCACTACACTTGGCCTGAATGAAACTGACCAGTTTTATAAAAGCCTCAGTTGCATACAGAAAACTCTTATGCTGTGGGAGACACATCATATATGCTCAAGCTTATTGTGTGACAATGTTTAACTGGAAGATGTTTTCCTTGAAATCAGTGATTTCTCCATATCTCAGTCTTGCAGAGAAAAGRAACCTAGAGGTTTCACCTTTCACTATAATGAAATCTGCCAGCTTATAAGGGTTTTTTAAGACACTGTTATTAAAGTTTTAAGCATCAGCAATAATGTAGCCATTTAGTTTACCTAACATTTTATATACAGGAGTGAAGTAATATTAGTCAGGAGAACTAAAGCCATAATCCATAACTCCCTGGAATTATAATATGTGCAATACTTACTTTCAACATGTCTTTGACTGCAGTCCTGCCTTCCTTTCCAAGGAAAAGAGTATATGGGTAAAGCCGGTCAATAACATGCTGGACTGACATCATAGGAAAGGAATCCTAAGTCAAATTTAAAAACAAAAATTGAAAAAATTATTGGCTCATTCTGTCACCAGCCATTAGCCAAAAMTCCTGCACAGCTTTGAACTTAGAATAAGACTGTAAGGGCAATATATAAAGGACCACTACAAGCAGTATTGAATTAGATGYCAAAACAGGCATTTCTCAAGTGGAATTCATTATAACATTAATGTCAAAAGAAGATTAGAAGAACTATGACTTAAAAATTATTTTCTTTCCTGTGCATAAATGGAAGCTACAGTGACTGGCTCAGATATCCAAAGACAAATATGACCAAGAAAGACAAACCCTACCACAGGTCAAAGAGTTTCACAGTACTACTAGAAATGAATCARTATGACAAGAAATCTGTATTACAATAATGATCTACACATTCACAGCAATTTACAGTATTTAATTTTGATTCTATTATATTGCACAAATTTTACTTAAATCAGTTCACAGAGATTTCTGATCATTTAGATTAAAACTGTTTTGTTTKGAAGTTACTAAATATGTTGCACTTCGTACACAAAATTGAAAACAACCTTTTTTTTTACAATCTCCTTGTTATTTTAAGTACTAATTCTTCTGTCAATTGCTGCCTGAACTAGACAAAGATTTGATTATTTTGCTGCAGTTATGGAGAAAAAAAGAGAAAAGCATTTATGATTACAGGAGATACTATGCATAAAGCCTTTGCTGGTAGAAAAAGTGTTTTAAGCTCCCTAAATTAACTGATTGCTTAAGTATTGATYGTTTGCTTCAAAAATTACTTGCAAATTTTTAAGGACTACTTGTGTGTAAAGCCATCTGGCATTCATTTAAAATTAATTTTTCACTTTGGGGCTCAAAGAATAAAAAGTCACAATTTATTTTAAAATCCAAAACATATTTCTTTCCTAAAGTCCTCCAAACACTACTTCATTTCAATGAAATTGAATCTTAATCACTTAACATCTAATGTAGGACCACTAATTCARAAAACAAATACTGTCTGTAAGCACCCAGCACAATTGAGAGGACTGAGCACCACAGTAWCACAATTAATTGATATGCCTTAATATATACAATCCAATAAAATATATAGGAAGTGATCTGCTGTTGTAAGTAAAATGACAGCACATGAGACAGAGAACTATCCTGTTCCTTCTACAGACACCTGCACCTCTGAGAAARGGTCTGAGAAACTCTCCTGTATTTTACCCTCCTGGACTGACTATACCTTCCTGCATGCAAAAGGGCACCAAGCCTTCTCTCTTTATACTGATTTCATGTCCATGATTTTCTTCAGCAGGCACCTTACATTTTGTCTTTGACTTTCTAGCATGCAATTATGAAGTCCAAGACACCAAGGACTATCCTGSAAAGCAGAAAGACTGCCACAGCTTTAGTGCTGACCTGTCTGACCTGTCTGACCTGTCACTCTGCAGATGTACAATTCCTATTTCCCTGCAGACTGTAGCTATCAGGAAGCACTGCATCTTCAACAGTGCACAACCTGCATCTTCATGTAATCCTCCATTTCTATTTATTCTAAATCCACCTGWCAGCCCAAAGACCTATGGCTGGCTTCATCTCATACAATTTAACTATTTCCTATGCCCACATTTGTTTTAGGTCCTTTAAGGTGTCAGTGGAGAGCAATAGGCATCTTTATAATGCAATCAATCTGATCTACAGGTGTTAACGCTAAATCCAAAGCACTTTTAGGTGGTGTTTTTTATTTCTCTCCACCCACTACCTCAGTGCTATCAGATAAATTGTAGATGTTCYGATATCAGGTAAGATGATTTATGAGAGGAGAAAAAGTAATAAATTGTGAACTAAGATCCATTTAATAACAACACAAATCCTACCATACTTTGTCCTTTAGTATTATGCTATATGCTTGGTTAAAGTATTATCCAGACATACCTGAKATTTTCCTCCCTGAAACTATTCTTAGTTTTTTCATTTTTTAAAAAGTATTTATGTTAATGTTCTTCTACAACATGAATAAACCAGATCTAATTCTGAGAAATTTTAAACCCATATAGTTTGACAGCACGTGTATGCACTTACCAAAATCTGAACTGCAGCTGATAAGCTGTCTAAAGGAAAATCTGGAAGTCCCAATGTAGAAGATTCTTGAGAGCAGAGAGTTGTAGCGAAAGAGAGGAGCTGAGAAATTCTGCATGGGAAAAAGTAAATACAGAGTTTTATACATGCTATCTATATATAAAATACTAAAGCATGAAAAGCTAAATAAAGTAAAAGATACTGAAGCTACTTTTGAGTGCACACAAGTAAGATATGATCAAAGTTCTAAGCTACTAAGTTCTAAAGCATTAAGTATTCATTATTTAAAGGCTGCATACAAAAAACTGCGTGACACATATTAAAAATTTCTTCATTYCTGGTCTCTTTGCAGTGAAAGAAACACAAAAATGGCATGGAAATGGCAATTCTGAAAGGACATAGCTTCTTCATTAATTTTTTTTTTTAATTATTAAAGATTACCTCTCTGTGGAAATGTTTGATCCAATTGAATATAATAGCTGAAGGTGATCCTGGAAACAGAACACAAAATTAATTTTGGCATCATACTGTGGGCCACAGGTCATGATATATGAAGCATTTTCTATATTTCATCTAATTTAGACATGAGGATTTTACTAATTCCTTCGCACAGAATTATTTGTATTTAAGAAATTAAAAAAAAAACCAACAAATTATTTCTTTCAGGATTTTTTGTGTTATGGAAGTTACTTTTCTGCTGCAGCATTCCATGGCAATTCTAAACATGCATGCCAGGAATTTATTACGCTACATTAAAATATACAAAATACATTTTAAGATAAATTTATTACTCAAGCATTCTTTTTAGAGGTGAGGTAAGTAAAATATAACATCAAAATATTATCTCTACTCGGTATAAATGATCCAGTCTTCTGCCACAACACTCACCTTAAAGGGCAGATGATAAACATCCCTAGCTTGAAATCGAGAGCGGAGAGGTGGATCCAAAGGGTTACCAGAGTATTTAGGTACTGGCAAGCCCAAGGCTATCACTCGAAAATCTTCACTAACCCGAACAATCTTCCATGCATCTAACTCTGATTTTGTATGTTCCTAAATAAATTAAAATAAAACAACAGTAAGAAAAAAACCCACATGACATCATTGAAAACTTATGATTACTAAGCTCCAGATCAGCRAAAAGCCCTGGTCCTTCAGCCTAAATGTGGTAATGTTCTCAAATGTTCTCATCTTTCATGCAGAGCGGCTAGAAAGACTTGAACTGGCCAATTCTATGGATAATAAAAACAAGTTTTTCCAAAATGAAAATAGAAAGAATGCTTGGTTAGGTACAGCTTTCAGACCTGTAGCATTCAAACAAARCAAAACCCCATAAATGATGGTGCCTGTTGTGATGTTGTTTTACGTTACATCTTTTTCCCTCTCTTATAAGTTGCAAAGGCAATTAAAACCTGCACTTTAGAAGTTTCATTTACAAATTGTGCTTTATTATATGAAAAAATACAGAACAAGTCTCCTTCATGAGGACATTAAATGTTTTTTTTTATTGTGCAAAGGATTCATTGCATACAAAGATACACTCTATCTGTCCATATCACAGTTAAGTCTTCCTTAAAACTATACATGAATATACTTCCTTCAGACCTAAATGCACAATAATTATCCACATGGGAGAAGCAAAACTGAAATTGGTTTACATAATACAATAGTCCCAAAACAACAAAACAACAATATTAGATTTAGTATTGTAGCAAGAGATTTATTTAATTCATACACTATTACCAGTGTGCCTGAGGCAGTCATTTTGAAGCACTTAATTATTAGAAAATTTTAAAAGGAAGAAAGATGTTTTACAACCACATCTAAGTTTCAATTCTCATTTTCAGTCTTTAAACACAATTACGTTTTAAAAGCYTACTTTTAAAATGTAATAATAATGCTTGCAGTAACTGCATCTACTAACCAAATAYAAATTTCTTTTTTTAAAAGGCATGGATCAGAAGAATTTCAACCACAGATAAGAGGCATAAGTAATAATGGTATATTTTCAGAAACTCCCAATGATACTTCAGCACAGCTGGCAACTTCATACAATCGAAATCAATGATTGAAGGCTTATTGCCCATTTCCTTGCTGTGCCACATGGGCTTGAACCATACACCTAATCACAGTTAGGTGTGACAGACAGAAACATGAGCAAGCAGGTGTCAGACTGACAGGTAAGTAATTGGAAACCACAGCACAKGGAAGCAAGATGCAAAGTACTACTGAAACTATCAAGAAAAAGTAATTTACTGAGGTTCCCAAAAGCRACCCAAGTTTAAGTAGTAGGACTCAAAGACCAAAAAAAGGAAAATGGTTTAAGCAGCAATATCAGCAGACAATAAAATCCCATTTCCTATCAATGGAAAAGCCTCTTACAATTTTCTACAGTTTAGATTGCTGTTTACATATACTTTTGTAAATTAAAGGCAAAACAGTAACAATATAGTGACTGAATACAGAGACGCTCATCTTGACCTCATTCTTTTGGTATCCTAATATTTTAAAAGCTTAGCAACAAGGCTATTGCCATGCTGAAGCATTATCTGAACTTCATGGCAACAATTTCAACTTAGATATCTTTTCACAAGTACATTTTAGTTACTCCCACATTGTGGCTTTCGCATTTTAGAAACATACAGGCTTCATACAAGGTTAATATGGACTATTCCTTTTCATATGTAGACAACATAGAGATGAAAATTTGTCGCTGAAAACAGTAGTTTGACTTCTTGCATAGCTTTCACCCTGCCTACTTCATTCTGTGTAATGCCCCAGAAAAAATGCAGAAACCTTGGTGAGATTTCTCGCATTTGACTCTTAAGTACTCTCTCCTTCACAATAATATTCTAGCATTACTATTTCCTCCATGAAGAGGAGGCAGTAAAAAAAAGGAAAGCCCAAATAAAATTTCCATACCTGCAAAAGTTTGTCATAACGATCTGCAGACATGAGAAAACGACCATCTTCAAGTTGCATTTCCCTATTCTCCAGCAAATTGTTCAACACTGGCAGGACRTTCCGCTCAGCCTTCTCCAAGCCTTCCAGAACAAGGATTCTGCCTTCAGTAGCTGCACGAACTGCACACTTGGAAAAAAAAGTAAAACCCCACAACATTTTAATATAAATAAACTTTATATATTTAATTGAATCCTGTTGAAAAAGAACCTCCAAGTTCTTCCAAGAACTTCCCTGAAACGATGTTTATTTCTGTAAGAATCAACACAACTCATGTCAGTAGTGATCAGGAAGGGTGACAGCTGATCACCTTAATAGTGCTACACATACATGAGCTGGCATTTACTCCCTAACTTTTTGGGGACTGACAGAAATAAGTTCCAGTATTTTGTATCAACAGAATTAGATATAAACCKGGCAGAATTTTAGACTAAAACAGTATATATATAAATATACGTGGCATCCTTTCTTTTTGATGTCATGTAACTTTTGCATTTTCAGGTATTTTAACACCACTGAACAATTTTGGGATAGCATTTTTAACAGAGAACATACAATCAAGGTGGTTTTACCTGTTTACAATTTTATTAAGACATTCAGAAAAAAGTCCAGTATTCCTTTAGATTTTCCTTAACATGCACCCGTTTGATTAGAATATAAGCCTGCTGAAACCAACCGCTGATGATGAAAGCAAAATAGTGCTAAAATAATCAGATTTTTTAAAGAGTGATAAAATTAAAAGGATTTAAAATTATATGCCCTCACTGAAGATGGCCTTGTACAAAACCAGAATAAAAATGCATCCATTAACTTGATAATCCTTTGGAGACCTAGGGTTGTTAGAAAAAGCTTTCTTTTCTACTTTTTTTGTTGTTTATATATGGCTGCTTATTAATGTAGAGCCAAAATGTAAAACCTCTGGTGCTGAYGATTTTATTACAATGACATTGACTCAATTACATTAAGTGCACTTGATATCTAATATTCATAATTACTGCCCAGTAAAAGACTCTGATATACAATGCATTCTTGCCTTCTTCCAATTTGCAGAAGTTTAAGCTGATAATAATGTGGCAGGTTTGGGCACAGGCAACATTTAGAGGCACCAGAGTGTTTCTTTGCATTCCTATCACATTYAAACACAATTTTAGACACAAGCACTTGCAAAGGGAGAACAAATGAAATATTTTCCCAGCATGATCCCTATAAACTCCTACAGAAGAACTTGTCATATAACGCTAGAAGGAAATCTCTGATGAATACAATAGATGCCAAAAATGGGTAAGAGAGAAAGAAGGAAGATACAAAAATAATGAAGAAGCATCAGAATACAAAAACAACCCCCCCAAAAAATTACATATGGAAGCAGATGTATAAAAGGCAAATGCATARGGATAAAGTAGAAATAAAGATGAGTTCAGCACAACAGATTAATTGCTGCATGGGTTTAAAGCAGACAATAGACTCAGAGACATCTGAGGAGATGCAGAAGGCACTTGCCCTGGTTTGCAGCTCAGAGCCACATGGGTATGGCAGGCTGCTCTATACTACACACATCATCATGGGGAATGGCTTTGGGGTAAGCAAAGGGTGAGTATACACCACTAGTGGGACAATGCTTCCACTCTCTCTCTGAGAGACGGTGCCAGGACCAGCCATGTGGATCCTGCCCTCCCYCATACCTGTCCATCCCTTCCCACCCCTCAGGAGAGTGCAGCTCTGGGTGATGAACGCAGCTGAGCCAGTGGAGTCTGGCAAAGTGGTCTGGGAGTGGAGCTGGCACAGAGTCAAGCCTCAGCAGAAATGGCGCAGCATGGTGCCAGTGTGGGAAGTGGCCACAGGGAATGAAGAGGCAACAAAACCAGGATGAGAGGAGCTGAGCCCAAACCAAGCCCCAAAGCCATGGACTGGTCAAAAGCCACAGTGCTGCAGAGCAGTCCAGAAACAGGTGGCATGGTGCAATGTGATCTAGTTTTCAGGAGGTTGTCCACCGTTGGTTTTTATTGTGTTGGAGCTAGGGGTGGGAAACACTGATTGTGAGAGCACCCGCCATTTTGCCTTTGTCCAGGGAAGACAGAACTAAGTTGAGGTGGTGAACATCTTTTGTGTGTAAAGCACCGTTTTGTTTTTTTTTTTTTTGTATACTTTTTTGGTTAATATTGTTGGTTTTAGTGTGCATTTCTTAATCCGTTGCTGTTTTATTTCAGTAAAAGCACAGTCATGGACTTTGCTCCTCTCTCACTGGAGGGGGAAGGGGGGAAGAGGAGAAACTTATTTGGAGTTTAATTTCTGGCCGGTGTCAAACTGCCACAACACTAAACAATAAGACTAATTAAGATGCTTCTGTACAGTTTAGAAGCATAACTAACTATCAAATCAGCCATAGAGTAAGCTTTTCACAGTACTATTAAGATGAAAGCAGTTCCTAATTGCTAATGTATCTAATCTGGACTCAGGCAAACATTACTGGAAAAAGGCACTCATAAATCCTGGTAGATCTCCAGATCAAGTTCCCTTTGTAGAAAGACAACATTTTTACACATAGCCTCATAATCAGTATCAGAGGAACCTGGAATAAGCCCATTGCATAAGTATTAAACTTCTGATTATTTTCTTCCACTGAACCACCAGTTCTTWAAAAAAGCAATGAATTTTTCTCTTCATTCAGGACATCACACACTGGCAACAGGCAACATAAATCTCTCTCCTCATCCCATAAAATGTGTRCAAAGGATGAATTTTGTACTAACATTCTTCCCTAGGAAGGTCATTGGTCAAGTTAAAAATCTGCTCCAACCTGTTTGAATAGAAAACCTGAGTCTCCAGCAGACTGTCCAATACCTGGCATGAACAAAATGTGATTTTGTCTAAATGCAGCTTGGAGACACAGCCAGAACATGCTTTAACAAACTATTTATTTGCCAAGCTGGTTGGATCCTGCATATTCTAAGTCTATGAAGACTTTATGACTGATTTTTACTAGCCAGAGGAAAATACACATTCTGTTCATATGGTTTCAAAATATTTTGAGTATCCATAGAATCTTGTTGACTCATGTTGAGACACACATACTATGGATGAAGGCTTGCTGAAGTAACTGGCTTACAGGACTAACACAAACCTCTCTCTTGAACTGATACATGAGGGCAATCTGTTGTAGGGGTAGACTGCAAATATTAGGACGCATATAACAATCACTAACTTTGAGAAGGAGGATGCTCTCCATTAGCAATGCAATCCTGAGAAGCAGCTTACTATATACACTGTGCTGACTGCTGGTCATCAACTTATAAGATCAAAATTTTCAAAGTACAGAGCTTGGAAACTGTTTTAAGTTTTTATTCAAAATCTTATATCTCAGGAAAATAAAATTTCAAAAGATCTTTGCATACATATAAGCACCTTTTACAATCACTTTCAGGAAAGGCTGAATGCGCAACCATGGCTTTTTACTTCTTAATCAAAGACATCCCATAACAATGATACCACCACCACCATCCCCTGAGYTCTAACTTACTCTGATTTGCCTTCTTCCAAACTGTGCTCCTCATTTATCTTTAAAGAATATCTGAAATACTGGAAATTGTTCTCTAGAATACAATGAGGTAAAGGCACACTTCATCTACCTCTAAAGTTCTTGTGTTGAGTAGCATAAAGTCTGTTCTTAAGACCAGAACAGCTGAAATATCTCTTGCTGAATTATGCTATTTCTGCGCTCTGGTTGGTAATGAGTAGTAAGTTTTTCCAATAAGCTAGGCACACTACAAGGCATCTTCTGAAAACATCAGTTTTAGCTGTGTATTGATGGATTGGTATGGAAGCTAAAATGCATTAAAAAAAACAGAGGAAGGAAAGTCAATTTCCAATCTGTCACTGAAAATAGTTTTTTAAAAATGCTTCCAAGAAACAAATCTTCATAATTCTATAATGAGAACCCAGAGAGAGCTGCATTGCCTCCCTCTCTCATTAGTTTTGTTCACTCTAAATGTCTRACATAAACCACAAATTTGATGGGGAGAGGTTTATATCATGTAATCTTGTCCCCACATCTGAAATTAAACATAATAATTCTTGTTAAAAGGCCAAGAAGGATTTGTTAAATGTTTACTTTCAGATTTATTGTCACTGCAGCAAGGGACTATTTTGCTCATCAGAGTACAGATGCTGCTGCCTCCCACCTGTGCTCCCAGAGCTYTGGAAGGATGGTAACCTGGATACCTGCTCCAGGGAATACCTGCAGCTACCACAGAAACACTTTACACAACACTGCTCCCAATGTAATGGCGTTATGCAACAAATACATTGCACAGAACGCTTACGACAGATTCACACTGCACCTACAAAACATAAATCTTATCTTTACAGGCAAGAACACCTTAGGAACAAGACAACCCTAAGCAGACTTTCAYTGACTTTCCTGCAGCTGAACCATGGTGCTCTCCTCCACTGAGCAGTGAAAAATATGACAAATGCAGGAAGATGTAAACCCCAATTTTGACAAAAAGCACAATGTATAAGCACATGGATAAAGTTATATAGTGTCAGAACAGGAAGAATGACAGAAAAAAGCTCACAATACACACACTGAAATGCAAAAACAYTGGAGAAAGGAAGACATTTTTATAAAGCTCACCAAAATAGTTTGTACAGCCATAAGAATTTTAACAGTATAGTTTTCACACACCAGAACTGAAGTGGCAGTTCTTTTCTCACAGGAAAAATGATTACTGCACACCAGAAAATTCTGGTTGCCCTGAAATTCATAAGGAAAGTTCTTGGGAACCCCAAAAGACTTTTTTCAAACATGGGCCTCACTCAGATTATGATGGACAGGCTATATTCCAAAACTGTTTTATAATTAAAGGATGCTAAAAATTGCTCAACAGTATTCAAAAACTCRACTGTCTTTTCCAGGAGCTACCTCAAGGTACATTTTGGAGCTTTTTAGATTATGACTTGCCTCTACTCTGAAAACTAGATCCCTGTAATGACAACTCAAGCACAGCAACCATAACAACATAGAAAAACAACACTACAAGCMACTCAGTGAACATGAGAACCAATGAGGTAAGGATTGTCTACATCTGCAGCTTACGTTTCAGATGTCCCTTCCAATGCAAAACCTTGTTCCCACCACCCACACAATATCCCACACAAACTCATCCACCCAATTCTTTCCATTCSTTTCTGTGTCTTGTAAACATCACAACAATGTAATGTCCAGATGTCACTTATGGTGAAAAGACATCCTGAACAACCATCTGGTAAAGATGACACAAAACTTTGGCTGGTTTTGAGCTAACACAATGGCTGCAGCAGGCTGACCAAACTTGAGCTATTAAATACATGGTACAATCTATCTTCCAGAGATGGGAGGTGGACATCTGAGTCCTTGTCACCTAGCATGTTAACAAATATCATAAAACTCAGAGGAAACTGATATCTTCTAAATTTATTTCCATGGGTCAAATGCAATTAATCAAATCTTTAAAATTTAAATTGTTAAAACTACCCAAAAGTAAAAGATACCAGGAAAAGAAATTATAGAGATGCAGAATGAAATACATTAGGAGCTTTTACTGTCTCCTACTGGGGAAATTATTTTGCTAGACTTTAAAAATATATGTAAATTATATTCTAATGGTACGYCTCTACCAAAGACCATATTTCAAGGTATTTGTTCAGCTTTAAGGTCTCTTAATTCCCTAGTTATTATTTTCCCTCATGAGCTGAGCAAACTAGAAATCTGTTGGCCACATTGATGGCTGCTTACTGGACTGAAGTAATAGAATCTTAGAATCACAAATTCTCTCTGACTGTTCTAGAAAGGCGTCACATTTGCCAGCTTCAAGGGCTTCACTTGGGACTTCCACAGTTGACCAGGACTGCTGGTAAATGATTGGATATGAGAACAGACTTCCTTCAAAAAAGGAAAAMCAGCAAAAACTGTGCAGTAAGATAAAGACCTACTAAAGCCACATTCAGCCACTTTAAAAGCTAAAATGTCAACTTCATATGAAAACTTAATGTTACCTTTTTCTTTAAAAATTTTTAAAATCTTGCACTAGTTGTTTAAAATAACATGTCTTTGATAAAAAAGCATATGCCATTCCAATATGAGATGACAAACAGGCCTACCATTCATCAAAAATGTGTATTCTATCTTTCGTTACAAAATTTTTCACTTTGCAGATGACGATAAGCTACAGTTTTGCATTTTACAATTTAGGCCACAAATATCCTGAGTTAGACATACATTCTGAATGTGATGTTCATATTTAATTAAAATCAATGTAATAATCATTAATATAATTAGTCAAATTAAAAAAGGTAACTTCTGAACTAACTCAACCTTTTTCTCCYTCTGTAATCGAGCAGAAGGCTACATCTTCATTATTCAGCCTACCTCCCCATTGAGTTAATCAAGTGCTTTTTGGGTAGGTTCTATAGCTATTTGTCTCCTGTAAGTTWAGCAAAATTACAGAGCAGGTACTGTTATCCACTCCTTTTTTATTTAAAAACCCACAAAAGACAGAGAAATTGCAGCATACCAGAGTACTGTCAGCCAGGCCAGCTTGCATTCAAAGAGGGAATCCAGCCGTCTGCCATGGTTAGTGTTTGAGTGAGGATGAATGGCCAGAACTGGTGAGCATCTATTTCATGATGCAATACCATGGCACAGAATGAAAAGCAGCTAAAGAAATAAATTCCTGAATTTAGCTAAGTTTTGAATCAGAAWACTTGGCTAGGAAAATTTACCCTAGGAAGTGAATCAACATACGATGAAAATATGTAAATGTGACAAGAACTGAAACAGTCCTTCATTTCAGTCACTGATTTTTGCTTCCCAATCACTGATTTCACCTTCTTCCACAGATTTTTTTTTCAATTTCTGAAGTACCACACATCAAATTATGTGTTTTACTTCCATTGCCCCTTACCCTAACATGACAGTCGCATGTTTTTGTAACAGTGCCTGCAAACTGTTTTTACAAGAAATTATGTCCCTGCCTAGGGAGGGTCCAGGTGTTTTAGCTGTTTTACACCAAGCGTATTGGTACAACAACACAATTACATGAGACAGGTGAAACATTTTGCCTCTTGGGCAGAAACCAAGCCCAGCAGCAAGCAAACTTAAATTCTTAACAGATTTATTAGTGTAGATACCTATAAAGAAATAAACCTAGGGAAGGTTTATCTTCTGGACAGGAATAAGGGAGAAGAGTAAATAAAATTGTTCTTCCTGATGAGAAGCAAAATAAAAAGCAAATTAAGTACTTGACAGCTATCTAAAAATTATTAAGTTAATTATCACTCATAAACACTTCGACTCAGAGCACCATCAATCAAGTCCATACTGCCTATGGATATTATGACCCCATATATTACAAAGTATTACTTCTTTTGCCATTGTAGGAAATAACAGCTGAAAAGGAAGAGGAATATACACATAACAGACACAAACATAAGAAAAAAGAATCTCACACTTTTTATAAAGAATTACAAATACATGATCCAAATATTCCTCACATTACATCACAGACATTCATATACTTGCCCTGTACATCAAAACAAGATATYGGAGTCTGACCTGCTAGCCTAACAAATCCAATTAAATGCTGACACTTTCTGAAACATGAATGAAGTATTGCAATAATTAAACCAAAATCGTTTCTACAAGAGGCTACCATATAGGGGTCCTTATAATGCATTTTCTTTTTAGATAAAAGTTATACTATGTCAGCATCTCTAACGATTAATTTCATCCAAATACTGTTGATTTCTACCTAATATTTCCATCGTTCTGTTCAGTGTTGGACAAAATAAGAAAATGAATTGAAAYATGCACACTTCTGGAGCAGTGCATTGCTTGTCTCTTCTTTCTACAGCCTTCACAAACTCGCTTCTTGTTCTAGGTACACAGATATTGCAGTGACAGTCAGTCAATGAAGTTGTACTTTCTGACAATGCCTTTGCTGTGGCAAACATACCAGCACATCAAAAAAATCCACCATCACCTTCAAGGCAGTCAGTTAATTAAACAGAATTACGAAATTTCCACTCAGTGGTTAATTAATTTTTTAAGCCGAATCATTCTTACACATCTCTTTAGTAAGATACGGAAAGCTTTTTATCTGTATACACAAACATACATACTTAGGTATACACATACACTCTCTCAATTATTAYAACCTCACTCTCCAATATGATAATTTCATTCAATTAATTTTATGTCTTATTTTATAATTTCCTTTCTAATCTGCTTTGATTAAAGGAAGCCAAAATCAAGTCTGTGTAGTGCTACTCCGGGGGGTTCATGCTATATTCATGCTATATTTTACAGGACAGTTTAAGTCGTCATTTCTTAAATGAYGGTGCTTCATTGTTTACTACATGAAGCCTTTCAAGCCATATCAGAAGATTATTCATCTGGCATCTTGAAAACCAATTTTACATTTTATCATTGTATAATTTATGATGCTGGTGCAGTTAGGGATGTAAAAGTATTATATATAAAAATTAGTAYGTTCACATAGTTCGAAGATACTGCAAAACAGAGACTAATTTGGTATAGATAGAAATGATAATGGTATACATATATATCCATTCAGCGGATGCACCTTAACCAGCAAATCTTCAAAACCAACGTATTTGCAATTTTTCAGCACATAACCATATGACAACTTTCTACTTATTCCAGTCTCAGTTAATTTGATTGTCTTGAACAGAAAAGATCATACACTTTATTATATGKTTTTTGTTTGGGAAGCTTCCTCCATTTCATGTAAATGCTACAAGATACAGGGTAAACAAAAGTGGGCATTCTGGACAGTGTGGTCTGTAACACAATCCTGGAGCAATACACCATTCAAACACTAACAAAACAGCTTAGCTGCTCTCTCAAATGCATCTTATRCATTAAAATGATGTAGGATTTCCTCAGATGCAACAATTATTCATGCAGGAGGCTGTAGTAGAAAGACTTYATACCAGGTAGGTGACTTATATAGCTGTACACACAAAATAAAAAGCAAAACTACAAAGACAAACTCTCAATAACAGTAAAATTTGAAGGTGCCAGTTCACTATTTATGTAATATGAAGTAATTCTAACTAATTACTTGATATATAACATAACTAACCCATGCAAYAAATTAGAGAATAAAACCAAAAGGCTACTCAATTAGCTCAGTAACAGCAATAATGATATTTTTGAGGCTTTTAACAGTGAGTTAAACAGCTAAAAGGCAAAATTAATGGCCCAAGGYAAAGACAAGAAAAGAGAATTTTCTGCTGTCAATACTTGAATTAAAATAAATAACTCACCATTAGCCCACTGTAAGTTCTTTTTTCTACACTATTTTAATTGGCAGTTAATTTGGCATTTTAAGGTTCTCCTATTTCTGAGGTAAATAAACTCTTTTTTTCCTCCCTCATCTGATATCTCTTCTAACTGCCTAATTCCAAATCTCCCACTTGATTCACTCTAGTATCAAGAAATGCTAATTTGAAGAATATTTTATATGCTGGCTTTTCAATATATATTTCAATATGGAATTTCAACAACTGCTTCCAAATCACTGCCTTTCAAATATATTTAAAATAAGTAACTGCAATGATAATTCATTTACTGTTAAAACCTCTGAGACAGTAATTTACAGCATTTAATCTGTCATTAAGAATGTTCATCTAAATACCAATTACTTACTTCATTTTGCACTCAGAGTATAAAAACACATTGGTTATAAATATGATGAGTAAAACACGACCTGAGGAAAGCCATAGAGATTCTGACTGATTTTAGTACCTTGGTGTCTTGCTAAAGGAAAACTTTGGTCTGAAGTCCTGCTGTGCTGGGTACTGGCAAAAGCTTTTCAACTGAAAATTTCTAATTCACTGAGGAAGGTGGTCATCTTAGACCCTGACCTGAAATAGCAAAKCTTCCCAGAGTGTTCATACTGGAGTGTGATGACTTGAAATAGCTTAGTAAAGTGAAGCTGCCTCACACTGGGATCAAAGTCTACAGATAAATATGGAGGTAACAGACCATCTCACATCTTGGTGAGCTTCTCACAGTCCTTGGTACAGTGGTTCTTACAAATATTAGTTAATTAATACTCTTACACCATGAGTGAATTACCTTGACCATCCTGTAGCAAGTGTGAGGAYAAGGCTGTCCATAACAGCAGAGAGGTATGGAGCTGACATTAGTCCATGACTTAATCTCACAACCTACACAAATGCTCTTATCCTCTGGTAAATGAGAAGCCACTTACAGCACTAATACATAGTATTTCAAATTATCTCATATTGTGCAATCCTCACATTTCCAGACAAGCATGAAGCAATCTCAAGTCTTAGAAGTAACTAAAACAAAATATATTTAGATTAACTGTTTATTCTGAGGATCTTCCATTGCTCAAAGTCATTTATCATGGTTTCAAGAAAATCTATTCAAGGGTTTCTTGAACATTTGGAGGTTAAGAGATCATGGGGAATTTAAGAAAAAAAAAGAAAGATAATATGTTTCTTTAAAAGAGAGAACAAAGCTTCCAGGTTTTCTCTCACAAAACACCTGTATGATGGTGATATTATTAACTTCTATAGCATCCCCAACTGTAAATTCTTTAAGATAACTCACTTAAATTCATACTACATCACAGGAACTCACCCACTCTTTATAACTAGAAACTTAGGAAAACAGACATTTTACATGAAATGAAATGACATGTATTTTACCTGCATAATCAGAAAGGAAACATGTAATTGATAACTTATGAAGAGAAATCTTACCTAACCCAAGTCAATCTATGGCTCTGCTAAATCAGCTACTAGTTTGGGACAATACTGATGGCAGGAATGTTTAAATCACTATTTTATTCCAGAACAGCAGCAAGGTTTCAAATCTAATCTCCCAATTGTCTCCCTTTACTGTGCTTGGGTTTCACAACACAGCGCAGTTGTAAAACATATGAACTAGAATCTTTTACAACTAAACTAGATCAGAAGATTCATTTCAGGAATACATCTAATGTGCTGCAAGTGTCAGGGAAGAGACATAGCAAGGGTAGTGCTTATCTAACTTGCACAGAATGGATCTTACTTTTACCAAAAATGATCAGTCTAAATGAACCCTGTAGCACTCTTAAGAGACAGAGTAATCTTAGATTTGAGTAAAGATAATATTTACAATAATCATGAGATCATCGTAAGACTTTTTACTTGCATTACAAACATGYCAATCCACATACTGATTTTTCATCATATAAACCATGACTTGCTTCAAATTACTTGTGAATAATGACTAGTGRACAATGAATAATTGAATGACTGCAACTTGCCTGGTCAAGATAGAAAGCACTGCCATCTCGGATCTCTCGTCGCTGTTTGAGGTCAGTTTCTGTGGTGTCCCTTGACAGCGCAATATATTCAACCTCCCGCTTTGTCAGCTCCTGTGGACAACAGCCAGAAGTTACTGCAAAAATATAACTATAACCTGAATAAGTGAACTTTAAGCACAGGCCTAATGTATAATTGTACAAAAGAACTCTAGGCAGCAGCACAGGGATCCGAAATAATTGAACAAGATCTAATAGCTCTTATTTTTAAAATATTTACAATGTGTTCTGCCTCAAACAAAATTGTTTGAATTTCTACTCAATTAAATTTTATTTTCTCAAACCTGTTCTAAACTAGCTATATACTCTTTCCATTGAACATTTGTAACATCCTGTAGGTTAATCTATGATTTTCTGAGTCTGAGTTTCAGATTCTGAAAAAGAATCGTCATCTACAAATCACAAATAAAAATCAGAAKTTTTCTGTCAAAGATGGAAAACGTTCAACTCTCACTATTCAGTAAAACTCATACTGTGATTATTACCTGCACACGCTCTGCCAATACACTGATGAACTTTATTATTCTTATTCTCTTTTCCTTGGCTGTCATGAGATGCACTCTACATCTGTAAAACTATAGACTATTTTAAAAAAGGTAACCCTTGGGTCATTGTTCTGCTTAATTTTATTCAATATAAAGATATACATAAAATTTGCTATTTTTTATGAACAAAAAATTCCCCCACGTATTTTAACTGATATTTCTGCTACTTCCATATTTGGGTTATCATGCATTCTGCTTAGGAAACAGATTCATAAAGAAATGCTCCTAGCCCTTACCCCTTAATTAAAGGTGYCATTGATTTAACAGTCCTCTCCTAATAGCAAGTTTCCAACTATAGTTGTATGAAAAAAAATAAAGCAACCACATAAAAGCCAATTAAAACTATTTCCTTTCCACTTTTTCAGTGCCTATTGGTTACAAAGCAACCAATTATGTTGAAGATAGATACAGTTSCACTAAAATTTAATTAAAGGGGGAAAAAAGAGTAGTTTTCAACAATTTAACCCTGTGTAGAAATACATAGTAGCTTTCAAAAACAGCAGATAGAAGTCTTTCAGTCCACATGTTTTTATTAAAGGCACCACAGCAGGTATCAGCTCACATGGAAAGACCAGCCTCCACCTAATTTTTTCACACGGCRTTGAATCAGTAAGCTGGAGCCTTTCTAAAAGATCTCAAGTGTATACAGTYTATGGCCTAAATCATAAGACACATTCTATATCCTATGCCTGGATAGCAGGTGTTGTTTCAAGTCCTCGTTTTAGGTTATACCAAACGCTACTCATTTATTTTAAGGAATGCATCAAACTATCAAGTAGCATATCTAGTTTGCTGAAATAAGAAATCTCTTCTCTCCTTAACGACGTTCAGAATCATGCAGCTTTCTCCCCTGTGCTTTGAGTACCTCAGAGAGCTAACCTTTGATTTTGTATCTTTTGATTTTTTAAAGGAATGGCTGATCTTTATGACAACTTTTTATACACCTCCATTTGTGATCCCTCTGCTCAACCAGATTCCAAATAGAGCTCATGGCAGACCGAGTCCTGCCCACATCACTTTTTGGGGCAGTCATCCCCCTCCYCCTGATCGTTTAAGGGCACTGACTTTTTAAACGTGAAATTTTGTATACGGTGCTGCCATGGTTCATGCAGATGGCTGTAGGCACGKCCTTCCCACATTCCAAGAGAGGATCATACACGCATCTACTCTTTCTAATCACTCAGAATAACTGTTCCCAAATGTTACTCAGAACACTTCTCTCACAAATCCTTTCCTTCATTTCTTTTTTTATGCAATGAAGCTAAAACGATTTGTTGTCTGCAGCAGTAGGCAGATATCTCAGTCTTCTAACATACATAACGCCGAGAACAAACTGTTTCTCCATTTGTGATAGCATATGGTAACACAGTTTTCCAATTCTTCCCCCACCCCCCCCCCGCCCCAGAGTTTAACCAGAAAAATGTGTATTAAAATGTCTGTACTTTCTATTTGTCTACAACAAAAATTGAGCTTTGGAAAGCATATTTACAAAAAAAAAACTTGTTTACTTCCTAAGTAGCTTGCTGTAAGATKTTCTAGGACTACTTCTTACCATTTGTCTAGTATGACTGACATTGATAACTGTGTCTCCAACACATTTAAACCAACATACTCACCAGATACTGCATGGCAATAGATCGCCGGAGAGGCCCAGGAGGCCCAATAAGGAAGACATCTTGGCCAAGAAGATCTTTCTGCATTATCCATCTTAAATGGTGGACTACAGACTGGGCAAGAGACTCTGTCACTTTGAAACACAAAGATAAGAACACATTATTAAATTTTAGAAATTTTTAAGACACCTGGCTATTCAACACTTTCTTTGAACTTATCTCCAAAATTAAAATGAAGACACAAAGCTGTATCACCCTAATCTGGATAGCTGCAAAGCAGAGAATTCCATACACAGTTTATATCAGCCCACTTAAATTACATATAAAAGTTTATACATCTGTCTTACCCATTATTTTTTTCTCTGCAGAACTTTATMATTCAAAAAAAATCCTGACATAAAACAGAAAAAAAAGTTGTGGATTTGTATTCCGCATTAAACTGATCAACAGAAAGACTGGTTTTTATTCCTCAGTGTTGAATGAACTCCCCCATCTCAATTTGAGACAATCCTTTCAGATAGAAACATTACACGATAAATAATTCCCCTGAAGTGAAAAAGTTTGAYAATTTTCCCACCAATATGAAACAGATGTTTGGGTGAAAGTGAAAAGAAAGATAGTTTATTAATAAAACAAGGTTCCTGCAGGACACAGATTTAAAAAAAAAAATAATAAGTGTAGGATATTTAAACTCTGGGAATGCATGCCGCCTCCTCCCCCTACAGCTGCTCGGCACGTGGTACAGAGAAAGATGGTGCGACTCTTGTCCCAGGGAAAAAAAAAAAAAACAAAAGAAAAGTCCACATGGCTGCTCGGGCAACAGTGGGAACCTTGTGGTAGTCCTCATTGTGGATGAAATAGAGGACTCGGTGTGCTTTTCTTTCACTGGCTTGGCTTCTCTGGAGTCCAGATGAGACAGAGGCGCCCGCGTCTTCTCCCCGCCGGCCCTCGGCTGATTGGCGCTTGCCTCCCAGTTCTCGGACTGAAGCTGCACCGATTTGCTCCAGAAGAAAATCACAGGAGCCACTCAAGTGTGGTAGTCCAGGGAGAGCTGTTTGCCCAAGCTAACAAACCCGAGCTAGCTAAACGGCAATGAGGTAACTCCCCTGCACCCAGTGAGCTGAACTCTCGCAGTGCTGAGCTGAGCTCCCAGCAACAGCCCCACACGCGGCAGCCCCCGCTTTTAAGTGCCCGGGATACCTTCCCAGCAGACCCTGCTCCTTCTTCCATGCTGGGTTTAAAGGCATAGGCACATTTTGGGCATATAAGCACAYGGAATATAGTGTTACYATAAAATCAACCCAAGACATACCCCCCACCACATTATTAATAATTGTAAAATATTTAGCCATCCTATATCCCAAGGGTTCTGTAAACTGTGAACTTAAAAAAAATTCTGACTGCATCAGACTAAGATTGGTGTTCATACTTAATTTGTTACTTYTTTAAAAGACAATTGCATTCTTGTTTATATTCTGACCAATAAACCACAGAATTAAATTATCAAGGAAATGCAAACCTTGTCATTTTACTTTGTTGATACCATACCATATGATTTCAAAATCATAATAAAAACAAACCCTCAAAGCAGATCTACTTAGTTCTATTAAGAAACATCATACTCATTAATTTTAAAAGCAATAACCTAATCATAATTTAATGAAAACCTTTACCACATATATATGAATGTTGCCAGCACTGRAAAGAATCATGCAGAAAGAGCACACTGAAGGAGGGGCACAATTCCCATTGCCATATATCGCCCTATCCCCAGAAAAGTCCTCCACATAGAGCCAGGCTTTGCTGGGGGGGTTTCTCAGCCACAAGCACAAAGCGCTAGTGCAGGAGGAGAAGGCAAACATAACCAGGTCAGGAGGGAGGTTTCTGYATGCGTATGATTGCTTTCGGAACAGCCTGACAAGACCAATCCAAGGGCAGTGACTGGGATGCTGAAGAACAGTAAGAAAGGAGCAAGAGGCAATGAAATYTCCAAATTAATACTTACTTACTTTTTTTTCAGTGCAATTATTGGGTGGAATTAGAAGCCAGCATTTTAAAACAAGCCCCAGTGTTACATTTGAGACAGGGGRATCAGTATATACAGGGCAGAATGAAGGACAGAAGGCAATAGTGCCACTCAGTTTTGAAKGGGTTCAGTTCACAGCTGAATCTTTGCAAACCAGAATGAAAATTCAYATTTTTAAGACCATAGAAACAGTATTAAATGACTCTATGAGAATCAAGGAAGATTTTTTTCAAGCATAAAGGGGATTAAGGAAAATTTTACAAACAACTAACTGAAGGTTTTGGTCTTTAGTCTGGCACTCAGTAAATCCATTTGAAATCATTCACTTCCAGAGAAATTTACAATCTCCTTACCACCAATGTGAAGAGGAATAGTGTGTACATGCAGGTGAGCAATCTATGCACTAGGATTATCAGATTMATTGCAAACAAACATTTCAGGTTTGCCTTATTGTCTAGTTTTGTTTTCTGCACAACTAYACTTAGTGTGTGGATCAGCTTTCATATACAGTGTGGTAAGATTATATAATGTAACATGTTTTCATTTTCCTTACTGTATTCCAAAAGCAATGCATATCRTACCACACTTAACGGGCCAAGTGCAAATCAATTCCTCACAGGGAACAACATGTTCCTTTCTACAGGATTTTCAAGGAAATTAGGGAAGTTCCTACTAGATATATTCTTTGGGAAATAAAGTGCAACACATCACACCAGAAAAACTGCTCTGTCCCAACTCAAAATTCATGCGTTAGAATCACAGCAAAACCAGCTTTGACAGAGCCTGACTACAAAGGCCTCTGGCATAATTCTCTAATATGTGTAGCTATCTTTTTCATTTTTAGGATAGTCTCAAGAAAAAGCTTGGCTCACAGTTAAAAACAGTCCCATAAATAGCAACAGGACTTTAGAATGTTCAGCAGCATCTTCATGAAAAACTATCATGTAAAAGAGAAGACAATTGTATAGCATTCAAAAAAAWTTAAAATCTTAGAATTTGATCCCCTTGGAARCCTTAAGGAATTTCAGGGCACTTAYACTGCCATCATTGTGTTTAAACGCTCCAAACRTACTCTGAAATATCAATATARAAATAAAATTTCCTGTTTTTTTGARAAAAGGACAGGAAAAACAACTTTTTACCAACACATTTCATAGAAAAGGGTTTCCTTGCTTCCCCATTCACATTCACATCATTCTCCTCACATACAGATTACAGCTAGATCAATTATAATACATGTTTTCAATCACAAAGTAGCACATTGACATCTGCAAACTCACTAACGGCAGCCTGTTACAAATGATGCCAACAATTCCAAACTAGCATTCCCWTAAGTGAACTGTCATGACAGCAGCTTCCACTTGTCAGTTCCTTCAGTTCTAACACGTAATATTTGTACATTGTTCCAGATACTAAAGCTACTTCACCTTCCCAGTTATGTCTTTTAAAAATSAGAAGAATGTAACATTTTCTCATACATGCAGTCTGTGCTGCACAAACTGTTTCCAAAGCACAGTATGAATTTCAAAAGCAATCTCAGATACACATATATAGTATCTTGTACTTTATTTATGTATATTTAGACTACTTGTACTGTGTTCTCTGCATTGCAAGGCTTTTCAGTTTTCTCTAGTATGACTTGAAAAAAATTCCTCTCTGTTCAAGAGCTATATATCAACTTCACYGCACATACCATATAAAAACTTTCTATGACATTTAGAAGACAGGGCAAATTCACTGAGAAAAACATCAGCAAGTATATTACAGCAATTTTTATTAATTATCTGATGAGTCAGATAGCATCTAATGCAAACTGGGTTTGCACAATCTGTTTAGTGGCACTCCGCTGATTTGCAGTAGTTAAATAGCAGACCCACATTCTTAATCTGCGGGATGGTGCATAGCTATCTTCTGCAGTGTATTCTCTAAGACACCATCTGGCACACGCAGGAGAGTAGCTGGTGCTACCATTCGCTATTCCTGTGAACCAAGGACAGACAGCAAAAGAAATTGTATTTTATTGATTTGTAATAAGTGATAAATAGAATGACACYTAGCAGAATCTGCATAAACATTCTGTAAAGTGAGCAGCTGAAGCTGAACAGTGAAATCCCCAAATAGGAAAAGTAGAAAATGTTTTAGTTAGATTTTGAAGAAAACGCAGCAGCTGCTCTTGTTTGATCCACAAATCAGCTTTTGAYAAAACCAAGACTGAAATGGCTATGCTAGCCTCGGAAATGTTCCAGTTCACTCATACTTGAATTCTTGGCACAYTCACTGAAGCCGTAAGATTCACTGGAGACACCAGACAGTATCTGCTGGCAAGTCCTCATGCCCCACCTACAGAAGAAATCCCATAAATGAAGGAGACATGTAACTCTTTCCACTGTTCATACTGTTAGGTGTACTGCTTCCCAAGAATATCTATTCCAGATGCGGTACAAAATACAGCAGAACTCCTGTCCYTGTATGACTCCGGTCGATCACATAATAACCAAAAGGCACTTAGAAGACATCAATATACATAATTTTCAGCAAAATAAAGACCTCTGCATACCGTGAACCTTCACTACAATGCATGCTCAGAGTCTGAAAACGGCTTCTTGTTTCAGGAGAGCTAAAAATCAATGACAAGAACAAKATGTCCCTCTTGTCTGAATGCTGAGGGGGTCCTTTAGCTGTCCACGGCAACCTGCAGTACATCCAACAAAGGGAGCAGCCRCTGTAAAACACAGCTAAGGAAGAAGGGGACAAGGAGGGAGATCTTTGTCTAAAAACATAAATACATTTCATAATGGGGATTTTARTTTATTTTGTAAATTAGCTTCACAGCTTGTTTAGGCCTGGGGACAATAGAGAAAGAGAGGGGGTTCACCAGGACAGAGTGAAGGAGGCAGCATGGCCAAGGTGGAGAGGGAAGCACCCCTACGTGGTCTGCTTTCAGCTGCTGTCTTTTAGCAAGTAAAACAYTGCTTCTCTTCACATTTTCTGCTGATGCACAGAGCCCAAAGAGTATTCAGTCCCATAATGTGGTTACATCACAGACAGTTTTCAGTAGAATATTATTTTTCCTCATAAATTTTTCATGGAAACAGTTTTCATTCCAAAAATTTTTGGTCTTGTGTTCAAGAAACAAGTTGTGAGTCTTTGCAGGGGCTTAAAAAGGGGGAAGTTAACTTCTTGGATGAGACCRTTAACTCATTTATCAATTCCTCTGAGCTGATTGCTTCACAGGAACGTATCAGTTCTACACAGATAAATAATATTTCTCCATGTGAGTAGAAATTAAAAGATAATACAAAGGAAACATGTAACACCAAATAGCTTTCTGGAAGAAACCCTGAATGGGATTCTGAAGACTAAGTTTATCCTAGTGACATATAAATATGGAATAAGTGAAACTATTCTTAGGTGGATGGATGTAATACTTGGAGAAACACATAGAGCAGTTATCCGTAGCTCAAACTCCAGCTGGAGGGACAAAATGTGTCTGGTTTTGAGCACAACAGCTCAGACCAGCATCAAAAAACATGAGAGAATGTAGAATAGAGAACAACAAAAATTATCAAAAGAAATTTGAATTGAATCTAGAAAATAAGTAACTGTTTGCCAATATGCAAGACAGAACCACATGAAGAAAAAAATGTTGTCTCTACATCAAGTTATGCTAGATAGAATAAAACTCTRTGAAGTAAAAGTATGCCCCAAAAAACTTAAATGAAGCATTCCAACAAGCTTCTATGACAAAAGAGTAGTTAATTACTGGAGCAAAWTGTGCAGAGAGGTTCTGAAATCATCACCAGCACATTCTAAGAACGAGGACAAACATCTCTCAGGAATGGTTCAGATTCAGCTGACCTTGCCTTGAAGCACAAGGAACAGTGCAGACAACTCTCTGAGCTCCATCCAGACCTTCTCTGTAGGTTTCCATGTCCCCATGTATGCTGTGCCTCACTCTCAGTGTAGGCAAAATGGGGATAATGACGTAAAACGTCCAGACCTCTACTGACAAAAAGCCCACATATCATGTTCTGGATAAGGTGGTAACACCCAAATAGCCAAACAGCTGGAAACTCAAACTGCTGAAATAATCATCATCTCTGACAGCAGACACCTTCCCTGAGGCTAGGAATGAAGAAATGTAATGACTAAAGTTTTTGTTAGCATGAAATTACAGTCATTTTTCACTACAATGACAGTCCACAGAATGTGYTGCACTCTGACACTCAGATGTAAAGTTAGCACAAAAAAGAATAAGCACAAATTCCAGTGAAAATCTGAGCCTACTTAGAGCAAAAACTGAACATATACCAGTCCTACCTTCAGCATATGGCAGATACCATTCTACAAAGACATAGACATTATTACATGCACAAACATAATGTTTCATATGTTTTAATTGAAAAAAAGTAACAGAATTTCTCACTTTGTGTCACTTTTCTCAATTTGTGTCACTTTTTATCACACATTGATGAGGGTGCTCAGACTGCGAACATCTGGCACAAAATGACATTGTCTGAAATTAATCTTCCACAATTTAATGCAGTTGCATGTAAAATCTCTCAAATRCACTTGCACCTTCACGGAACAGCAAAGCCCTGTTGCAAAAAAAACACCCCTTTTCTCACCCTAATGAGCATTTGCCATCATTAAACAAAATATCCTGRAAGAGCTGTGTTAGGAATGGTTTTGTCAAGATTAATAAATAGATGAAATGTCAAGTACATTGTCATTTTCATAGCATTTCCAGAAACCATTAAAGAAGGCAGTACACTGTCATGAACTCAACACTTAAAAAAACCCCTGCATTCTTGCAATTCAATTTTAGATCTAAACTATCAAAGAAAGTCATACAAAGTTTCTCAAAAGTATAATTAAAGAACCAATCGTGCTTTCAGACATGGTGAGACATAAAATGTAGGGCTTATTTTTACTGATAAAAGAACAAGCAGTGCAAAAATAAGTGCCCTCTTTCTCAAATGTGTCAGGAATAGTTATGACAGAAATCCCATTAACAAAATTCCCYTGTGCATGACTCATTTTTACTTGTCACTTACAAAAAGAACTCAGATTTTATGTACCTTTAATTATCATCTTCCAAGAAAAAGCCACTTGCCAACAACAACAAAACAAATTAATATTTCACATTAATGCACAAAATGSAACATTTAATACAGAACTTGCCAGGTACAAAGCAAAAACCTGAAAAGCAAAGACATGGAAACATAGGGTAACCAGAACTACCTATCCTATCCATTTCTGCAAAATGTAATAAGGTACAATAAAGGACTTACAAATCAGTCTAATTGGGTAACACAAAGGAAYAAATATTTTGGTAGCAATTACATGGCAACAGGACAAATGCAAAGTTTAACGGACTTAAGACATTTATATTCTTCATTGTGTTATGATTTCTTTTCAGATTTTTAAGGCAATTTTTAAGCCTAGAAAATAATAGTGATTTTAGAGTATGTTATACCTAAAATCTGCTGCAAATTATAGATATGCACTTTCAAAATCACCACATTTTAACATGGCTTTTATCTGCCAAAAGAACAAAAGCAGAAACACTCTACTTTATACAAATGATGAGCTAGAAAATAAGATCGTATGCAATACTACCAAATGACCTGTAATTGCTTCAATTCCCTCCTATTAGTTCTTATTCCACTGGAAACATTACAACATCAGAGACCTTTGCAGGCATATTTCCCACTTAAGCAAAAATCTAACTATTTCCAGCCTTGGTTTAAAAGAAATCAGGTAAATACCTTTGTCATTTAAATATAATATTAATTACTTAAATAAAATGTCAAAACATACAACGTTTTAGTTTATAAAYTAGTACAAACATGCAATTACTTCTATTTGGTTTACACCAAAACTTTTATCTACAGCAGTCATTCACACAGCAAAACAAAGAGTATACTCTTAAAAGAAGAAATAAATATGTTAAGTAATGCATATRCACTCTCTAAATATTTCACAATGAGATAATCAACATGAAGTCAATACAACCTACTTCACTACACGAATATATCTTTGTTCTCCCYAACAAGATAACCAAAGAAAATAAACACTAAGGGTTAAAAAAAAATTCCCAAGTTTAAATATACAAAGAAACTGCACTCAAGGATCTGAAATAGATTTTCTGCTATGAAATAGATTAGTATTCTATCTTACCTAATTTTAACTCATTTGATGTTCAGGTTTACAAGAAAAAATTTGTATCTTAGGTAATCCTACTTTCAGTACATGAATACTGATGAACAATAGTATCTCAAGCATGACACAGGCTCCTTTCAGTCATGATTATTAAAAACTAAAAATTTTGAAAAATTATATAAACAACTAATAACATACACGTTCTAATAAATGTTACTACTACTTGGTATCAGATTAACATTAATAATAATGTTATTATTACATGGTATCAGATTTTAGCTAAGATCTCATTATTCTGTACAGTTACAAGTTTAATAACCTTTTTGCTATTAATTTTCAACCACTTTTTCCTTCTGATCATCAGCAACTGGAAAAATCCCTCCTYTGATTCTATCAAATGCTTTCATAATTCTCTTACCTTCTCAGTCCAAAGAACTGATAGAGATGCTGTTAGAGCAACTTAGAATTAACATTTAACTTACTGAAAAGTGCAGGCTGAACAAAATGTATAATAGGAACTGGGAAAGCATTGCTAAAACTAACACATTTGGTATAGCAGAGAAAACRAACAGAATTATAAATAAGTCAAATGAATCACATTGGTCATTTGCACAGACAACTGAGGTCTGTCATGATCAAAATGAGRGAAGAGGCATACAAAATAAAGGGTGAAAAGAAAAATCCATTATTTAAGGAGCTGTAAAAAGTAATAGTACAGTGTAGCATTTCTGAACAGTTAGGCTTCATTCCCAGGGAACTCATGAGGAATGGGAAGTGTCATTACAGTCTAAAACAGAAACCCTTTCCTTGTGGACTACCCTGTAACAGCATGGGCTGGCACATGGCTCCGGAAATTTTTGGTACCTTAGATCACCTGATAGAAAGTGACGCCTGCTGAGTTATGAAACTTCAGCAGTCACAGATGAAGAATGAAGATGAAGAACAGTGATCTGGGCCACCAGACTACTGGCAGTTTTCACACTAGTCAAAGACTGAAAGCAAAATCTTCCTCTAAAGATCCCTKCCAACCAAAACTATTCTATGATTGTGTATTTCTGCTACACCTCTTAATGGGCAAMTAATTCAAAAGAAATGCTGCATAACAAAATAGAGGTAAGAAACAATAGCCTAAACACGTGCATAGTAATAGTCTACTATCCCAGTTACTATAAAATTAGGAAACCTGGAAACACAAAATGGTTGAGGTTGGAAGGGACCTCTTCATGTGCCAGCTGCACAATGGTACATCTATTGTCTATTGTTTGTATTTTCAATACCATCCTTCTAAATGAATAAATGAAACAAAACAAAACAAAAAAAAGACCAGTGCCCCAGAAGTTTTCTTGATTCAAAATGCCATAGAATGAATTCAAACCTACTCCAGGAAAGCAAATCCACTTAAAGTGAATGATTGCACCCATTTTCCACCTGTASAACTGTGCAATGACAGTCATAAGGAGTTCTTTGGGCTTGTTCCTTTCTAAACAGTACTGTCAGACTTGCATATCCTTTTAGAATGCCACATCTGCTTGGCTTTGGTCTGCAAATGTATCTGAATGGAAAAAATCAGTTGTTAGTGCATCTTTTTTAACTTRTATTCTGGATATCCAGCAGCCTACATGTTAAAGTACTGAACAAATAGCAACTGATCATTTTGGATCCTCAGGAATCATTTGGCCTGTWGTGTACTGGGCAATACCACAATGCAAACATGGCTCACTTCCGATCCATGGTGCAAATGGAAAMGCTCAAGAAGCATGTATTCACCATGAACAGTCTGGAAATAAGGATGGCTGCAAATCTATGCCATTTGTTATAGGGTATCAAAAGATAACGTGAATCAATTTTAGATACATTTATGAGCATTGTTAGTGTGCATAATTAGCTGTGTCTTTTCTATTTGACAGCATTTTCCGTGACTGTRCAACTGACTTCTCATTAACTTGATGGATTGCAAAGGCTGTTAGCTGACAACAATTATGTGATAA
>NW_026623295.1:848255-858231 GCF_030028575.1 Malurus melanocephalus | reverse complement strand
TTTGCTTTTGCAGCTCAGCTTGTTGGCCTTTGCAGCTCAACTCGGCGCTGCGGGAGGTCCTTGCTCACTGAGTGCAGCAGAGCTACATTGTTGCCATTTAGCTAGCTCGGGTTTGTTAGCTTGGGCAAACAGCTCTCCTTGGACSACTACCCTTTCTCCGACTCCGGTGATTTTGCTTCTGGAGCAATTCGGCAGCTGGCAGGGACAAGCTGCGCTGCTCTGTCTCGTCCCAGACTTTGGAAGAAGCCAAGCTGGTGACAGAAAAGCACACGAGCCCTCGGTTTCATCCACAGTGAAGAAAGGACTAAAATCAGGTGTTTTTTTGTTCCACTGTTGCCACAGAGGTCACGTGGACTTTTTTTTTCTTTTGTTTCTTTTTTTTTCTTTCTCGCACCATGTGGCGAGAAGCTGTGGGGGAGGGCGCAGTGTGTGTTCTTGAGTGTTAAATATCTAACAGTTACTTTTTATCTGTGTCCTGTAAGCACTGTGTTTTGTTAATAAACCRCTTTTTTTTCTCTTCACTTTTGCCCGAACATCTATTTCATATTGGTAAAAAAAAAAATTGATYAAATTTTTTCACTTCAAAAGAAACATTTACTCTGTAACATTTTTCTCTGAAAACATTGCCTCAAACCAAGACAACCATACATCTGCAAACTCCTAGGACATATAATCGTATTGCAATTGCATCATAATTCTAAACTGCCAAGTTTTATGAGCAAGCCACTTGAGATTATTTTTAGAACTAATCTCTGGATAAGAACCCATTTGATCGAAATAATTGAACATACACAAGTGATCCTTCTACTGTCCCACTGACCAATGGGACAGTTAAGATTCCTATATAACAAGCTGAACCAAAGATATAGTAATTAATTARGCAAAGAGAGCCTTCCCCAAATTGCATGCTTTTTCAAAATTTATTTCTTAGATAATTTCAATAAATTCAGTGAAGTGATTGAGTGAGGAAATTATTTTATTAAAAAACCTTGAAACTCCTTCAAAACAAAAGCAGATTCTTACTGTAGTTCTGTGGAACAAGTTCTGGGTTCTTCGGTGTTTTGAGTTTAAGAGACACATCTCCAATAGTGACAGTATCACCTAAAACAAAGAAAAGAAGTCTTTTAGTTCTTACCTAGATAATTTAAGTATTTATGGTCCTTAAAATTTAAATCATAGGGCTGCTGTGGTAAGGCTGACTATGTGTTCACAAAGCAGCCTCTAATGTGTTTGTGTTTACTAATTAGGCTCTGCGGCTTTTTGGTAGATCAGGTACCTGCACAATTTACATTTAATTAATATTCCCTTTTCCTGTTTGTTTGTTTGTTTGTTTGTTTGTTTTTTTTTATTGCTGCTGCTAGAACTCTATATTACTCTGTTGGGAGCTATGGAATTCAAGCTCAGTGTAGAACCCTATTCCAGCTACCACTGTTGATTTATTGAAATTTACTCTTTAGCACGTTTGCCTGCAGAACTATCAGTGATAAACACTTATAGGGGTGGTGATTTTTCTGAGTTTTCAAACAGCCTGGAACAGTATCTGTTGGAAGTTCAAAATTATATATTCATGTCAGCAGGCCCTTCTTGCCCTCCCTGACTGCAGAATCTTTCCGAGGTTTGAGAATTCTCAGGCATTTCTTGCTCTCGATTTCACCAAACCTAAAGCATCTGCCCATTTTACTTAATGGTCGCTTCACTCTCTTCACTAAGACCTTCCTGTCTTACCTATGTTTCTGTAACCACAGGCTTGAATTAAATTGCAGGGCATGCCCTGTGTACTTTCTCAAGGAAATCAAAAGTGAAATCTAGTTGGCAGTCAGGAAATGGGCAAGTACTAACACAGCAGTGGTCACACTGAAAAACAGCACAACACCYGAAACCCAGGAAAATGAGCTTTAGGCTGGTAACAAACCCAAAGTCTATTTTCTTTCAAGAGTTTGAGCCACACAAATGAATTCACAAGTTTTAAGACCATGAAACTGAGATAGCTCTAGTAAAATTATGTTTTTCCCCATTACTGTTGCTAAAGATAAAACCACCTCCACTGCACTGTAGTGCATGCATGAGGATGGAGAAGATTACTGGAGTAAGACTGCTTCAYAGGGGTATAGGTTTGCCACAGTACTCTGATTACACCACCTTTYCATAAAGGTGGCCAAGTTTTGGAACTGTCTCTTGAGTTTGTGCTTTTCTCAGAAGTGAAAAGTAGAAAGTACAAAGCCCACAAACAAGATCCAAATCTATAAATCCTCTTGTAGATCTGCTTCTTGTCAAGAAAAACCAGTCTACAATGTCCAGCACCGTGAAAGAAATCAGTTTGGAAGAACAGTGCTGGAAAGGGGAGAGGTTAAAGAAGCAGCTTTTCCAAATCAAAAGAGGCAACTAAAACTCCTCCCACATATGCAATAGCTCTCCTTTCAGTCAGCCATGACGCTAGTTTTGCACTCACATGCAGTACTCTTCCAGCATACCCAGATGTTACTGCTCACCTCACGGAACTGAAAAACCCCAGGTTTTGACATGGTTCACACAATTCATGGTAAAGTTCTATTTATAACATCCAGAATAGAATCACCTACAGTAACAAACAGGAAGCAGTGAAGAAAGGATTATAGATGACCTCCTCCTAAACTGAAGGGCTTGACAAGCAAGCAGAAACTAGGATTCACAACCTGACACATGTATCTGCATATGGGTCTTTATGTTGTTTCTGGAATCTAAATAAGCAGCCCTTCATTTTTCCCTAAAATATTTGCAAAAGGTAGTAAGCTGGTTATTGTTCCCACATTTTATGCAACAATACAATACATTTAACATAACAATCCAATTGCAGCAATACAGTGCTCCAATAGCTTTCCAGAAAGTGGGACAGCAGTACTGCCATATAAAAGGCAGAGGATTCATTCCTGGTTCTAAGGGCAAGCAGAAGCAAGTAGTTCYCACTCACCATGCTAGAGCTAAGCACCCTTCTTTGATTGTGCAAGAACCCAGAAGTGGAATGGCTCCAAACAAAGCCAGGCTAAGCTATGAATTAAACAGGTATCTAGGGCTTTAGTTCCTTTCCTGATCTTCGCTGAATTTTCATTTCAAATGCGCCAAAGAGTACAGTGCCCACTTCAGCCTGAAGCATTCAAGCACAGTCCAAAAGAAAGTCCTGCAATAGCTTAGAACCCYGGGCCTGATTTTGGGAACTTCAATACAAGAGTCACTGAACAACACACACAGTAACTCCAGGGACTAAAATCTAGTGTTTGGCTTTCCCAGTGTTTTGCCCATTTCTCCAGGTTTTAAAGTAAGAAAAACTATTTTAAYGATTAAGCATCATGTCCCTTTCCCTTTCTTCTACTGCAGCTCCGAGCTCACTTGTTTTTCCTGAGGAGCAGCTAATGGGTATCATGGCAAGTCACCAACATTTTTACCACCACATCTTTCTGATCTGGGCCACCCATGGAGATGGGATGAAGGGAATCCATACTAAGAAGGCTTAGGTCACCTGGTTTATTCAGCCTGGAGGAGACTGAGGGAAGACCTCATTGCAATTTACAGCTTCCTCATGATGGGAAGGGCAGGGGAAGGAATTGGTCTCTTCTCTCTGGTGACCAGGGAGGCATGAAGCTGTGTCAGGGGAGATTTAGGAAAAGGGTCTTCACCCAGACTGCGATTGGGCACTGGAACAGGCTCCCCAGGGAAATGGTCACAGCCTGACAGAACTCAGTAAGTGTTTGGATAATGCTCTCAAACACATACTGTGATTCTTGTGGTACATTCCTGCGCAGGGCCAGGAGTTTATGATCCTTGTGTGTCTCTTCCAGCTSAGGATATTCTATTAATCTATAGTTCTATGAAAATGCCTCCAACTTGATGAAAATACCCTAGGAGCCCACTGCATCCTGCAAAAGTTGACACCTCTCTCATTCGGTCAGCCTAGAATAATTTTAACATTCTAGAAAGAGTGGTGGTCTTACATATCCCTAAGACATTAGTGACAGTTTATCTTCTTTGAATTCCCCAGCCAACATGCAATGAGACAAAAGTGTATGAAAAACTAGCTCCTAGCTGAAATCACCTCAGCTCAACAGTAAACACTATTGCATGCATACACAGTCTTCCAAAACCCAGTAAGGCCAAGTTCCCAAACAACAAGAACAGACTTTCTCAATGCAATGGGATGATGGTATCATCTACAGGATAGAATTCCAATTATCTAGTTTATTAGCACAGTACTGAAAAACCTTAGTTGATTTCCTGCACTCCCTTAGAAAAAAAAAAAAWWAAMMAAAAAAGAAAACAAATCACAACTGAGTTTGGTATAGGTGAAAAAAGGAAAATGCATCACTGCTGATGGTATTTATGTCAGTCCATAACATGCTAATCCTTGATCAACCCATCTGTGTTCAAAAGGTATTCCAGACATCAATGGACCCTAGAAGTTTTCATGAAAAATGGGCTGGGAGGGAGCTATATGTAAGATGTGGTGAGGGCTGAGCACACAGTCAGGGTATTCAGCTTTTATTAGGTTTATTGCTGCCTGGAGATAAATGTTGCCTCTGGCTTGCATCTGTCCAAAAAGCAGAAATATTAGCAGTGTTTAATAGAACTTTAAGGAACAATAAACCAAGACAGCAGAGTCCATTTTCCTAGCTAAATGAGCACAGGGAGGATTAGCCCACTAATCTTATCACAGACTTACACCTGGGCTATATTTTCTTCTCTCAATGTGTTTCTTTGGTACGTGTTTAAAAACTCATGTTTAGTTAGTCCCTTTCCACTGCATTTCCAAACCGTTTTAACAGAGATGTCATTCCGGACAGGCTCTTTCCAGTGTTTCAGCAGCTGGCAAAGAACTGATAACAGCCTGCTTGGTAAAATGGTGGTGTTAAAACAGCAAGACCCATAATTTGAGCACATGTATCCCAAATTGTTTGACTACATGGCAAATAAGGGAACAACCCACGTATACTCCAACCCATCCCACAAGCTACCACCACAGAGAAAAGCTATACCCGCAGRATTTTGTGATGGAGACTGGAGGCTGTATCAGGCTTACTAAGGCAAGTAGTGGAGATGTGCTTCTGCTTTCTTGTCTCCCACAGAGAAAACAGTAATCTTAGATACCACAGTCTTTGGGGAAAACAATGGGATACAAGCAGTGCCCAATGCACACGAAGAAGCACAGCTGCTAAAACAAAACAGGAGCCAAGTAAGCCAGAACCCAAAAGGTAAAGGACATCCCTTCCATAGGGCAGACAGGATACGGACACAGCAAGTCTTCTGAGAGTCCACACAATAGGCGTCACAAAATGGCAGCACATAAAGATCTCAATAAACCCAAAACCAGTATCCTGAAGAGACTCTTGGAAAAATATTAGATATGTAAACAGTCTCAACACATGCAATGAGCTCTTTCTACTGCACCTGGAAAAGACAGGTGTGAATTGCACTCTGGCAACATGCAAATTCACATGTGGACATACAGCTACCCAGTAATTGCAGAGCACTGAATGACATGCTCTCTTCTTTAGACCTACATTTTAGACAGAAACAATATTAATATCTGCATCTGCTTTGTACAGTAACTGAGAAGGGCTCTTCAGGTGAGCGAGCTTACTTCTACCAGTCCACTGTCGACTACTGAACAGCAAGGCAGCACCTCCAACTCCAAGTCCCTGAGCTGCAGAGGAAGCAACCAGAGGCTGACAAGGCACTTTGGCAGGGCACCCCTGCATGAACACCCCGTGATTTTATTCTCCCCCTCTGATTCACTGTCRGCCAATATGGAATAGTAGGTTTGATAGACCAGTGCTCTCACCCACTGTGGATGATGTGATGTTAACAACCTCAATAAGAAGGCTACCTGAACATGCAGCCTTACTGTGTGCTTGGCATGACTGACTGGTCTTAAAAGCTAGTATCACACCAACCATCCCTCCTCATCTCTCCACCTTGCATGAAGAGACTGTTCCCTAATACCACTATTTATTCCTGTATGCTGAGAAGAAAAAGACACTGCTGTTTAAATTATTTACGGCAACACTGGCCATATCTGAAGAGAAACAGATTGCATATCAACGCATTAAGAACTTACAAAGTAGAAAAATGTTTTATTCTACTTGCCATTTTTCTGATAAAATAACACATTAATTAATTAAAAAATAATGAAATCAATACATTTGAAAAGGCTATTTTTAAATAAAGAAATKAAGAAATCCTACTGCAAAACAAAACACCCTGAACAGATGTATATATGTATTTAGTTTTTTGAGTACACAACCAAATAGTTGGAATCTCATGTGTAAATCATGTTTCTATTATACATGTTTTTTAAAGACACTGCAATGAAGCTTCAGGAATATTATGTTTTTAGGGTGCTGAATTTATTGCCTTTTGGTCTCTTTATTCCTGAAAATAGGTGAGATTAACACACTCCTCTTAGTATATTACACATTCACTTGAACACAGAACATCCATCTGGTTTCAAAAGCCAGCAACAGCAAGAGCATATTAAAAAACTGTGAAGGTGCTAAGCTCTGCTAATATTGATTTCTATGTCATAAAATCACACCTGTTAAAGGAAAGTCTAAAATCTATACTATATTCAAATATATATTTMCAGGTCTTAATTTCATTCTAAGGTGAAGGAGGGGGAAAAAATGCTTTGAACTGGTATTTATCCAGCACATTTCCATAAAGAAATAGACAAGAGTGTTGGCCCTTAGTAATCCTTGAAGAGCTGACTTATTTTGAAGAAACAGAAATTATGCTTTCCAGGTTTTTTCTTTTTCTTTAACTTTTCCAAATGCATTATTCAGGGAAGGAAAACAAAAAGACAGTCCTAYAACTTACTTCTTTTTTCCATTTCATAGCAGCTGTTATTAGCTGTCTCTATGGCTACAAATATTACATTCATTGAGCAACACTGTCACCTATTCTGTGYCTCATATCAGTATTGGAAACCTCCCAAACATATAAGGGACAGAAACCTATTCCCTGTACCCTCAAGGTTTGTTCCTTGACCACCAATGCCTTCAGATACAGATGAGGTTGAGCTCAGCTCCTGTCAACAGGACGCTGCAGTCTGACAGCTGCTGCTGACTGAAATAGATGAATGTTTACACAACAAAACCTATCTCTAATTTAAGCAAAAAAATTCACTGAAGTTGCTGTTTTTYATGGGCAAAAGGAAGTCATTCCCTCTAGGAAAAAAAAAAAAAAATTGCTTCAAACATAAAATTTTAGTATTACTCAATTTCTACTTAACATTCTTTTTAGACCTTCTATTTTTTAATTTTCCATTTTGAAGCTAATACCAGATTTTTCAACTGTCCATTTTAGACTAAAGAGTGTCTTTACTGGTTACAATCCAAGGTGTCATTAAAGCAAAATATTGTATTTACTCCAGGAAAAGAATCTATTCATTCAGTTTTCTGCATTAGTAAGAGATCAACAACATGAGCACWGAATCTTATCTGACATTAATCTCTGCTCTTGGTGACCAGTGATAAGATTCGGGGGAATTTAGGCTGGATATTAAGAAAAGGTTCTTTACCCAGAGGTTGGTTGAATCCTGGAACAGTCTCCCCAGAGGAGTGGTCATAGCACCAAGCTTGACAGAGCTCAAGAAGCACCTGAACAATGCCTTCAGGTACATGGTGTGACCCTTGCGTGCCCTGCATACGGCCAGGAGTTGGACTCGATTATTGGGGGTACCTTCTAACTCAGCATATTCTATGATTCTATGATCCAGCCAGTATGTAGGAAACATACAATCTTTACTTAGCAAGAGCTATTATTTGTTTGGGCCAATAACCTGAAAGCAGGGGGTCTGATAATGCTCAATTACAAAAGTCTTATGAGGTGAAAAGTCAATTTTAAATGTTTAATACCATGACAATCTTATGTAGACTTGATAAATTTCAGAATATCTCTTCGTAATATACTTAGCATGTGAAAGATTTGTCAAGCTGCCCATTTTATCAATTACCAAAACACTTCACAAAACTGGTCATATTCAATCTCCTGCTCAACATCAGTTTACCACCAAGATGAGATCTAATGAGTTGTGGCTGTCAGACTGAATCTCAAAAACCTTTAAGGACAGATGTCCCACAGCCATTCTAGCCATCCTCTTCYCCTGCTGTATTCAACCAGACACTACAATCCCATGACCTATTCACCAAAGCTGTTACTCAGACAGTCACTTCCCAGAAACACTGTAGTCCACTAGTAAATCTTCATACTTCTTAAACTTTCTGAGGTTTCTGTTGCCCCASTTCTCATGTTTATCAGGATCCTTCTGGACTAAATGTCTGGCACTCTGACAAGACAGTAGGGATTTTGTCCCTAAATACCGAATTGTACTTTTACACTCCTGCTGTCTGTTCTTGCTTCCATTTCTGTATGCTCCCCCTTTGTGTTTTAGTTCACTGAGTAGCTCCCTGCTTGGCCAAACAGGCCTCCTGCTACTGTGGAATGGTTTGTCCCTGAGCTGCCATTAAGTTTTCTTTAAAAATTTTCAAGTTCTCCTGCACACTTTTCTTCTTCATGGCTGTGATCCAAAGGACYCTACCTACCAATCTCCTGGATAAGTGAAAGCTTGAAGTCCTCAAGTCCAGGATCCCAATGCTGCTGCTCACTTTCCCAGCCTTCCTCCAAACCTGCAACTCAGTCCTGCTCCAGTCACTGAGATCCAGGCTGCCTCTTATGACCAAACTGGTCACAGCTCTTCCCTACTTGAAAGCAGCAGACAAAGTGAAGACTTAACCCCAACCAGTCCCTCCAGCATCTGTGTTACCAAATTTTCACCAACACAGCCTAGGCAGTACCAAGGGTACATGCACAGTGCCAGACTGCCCTCCTAGCTGATGTCTGCATGGGCTGAAATCCCCCATGAAAGCTCATGAGTGGGAGATTACTGCTAGCTGTCAGTAGAAAGCGATATCCACCAGCTCCTCTTAGTCACACAGTAACAGAAGCCCACTACACTGCCACTGCTCCCTTTTAAATCTTCTGTAGCCAGTACTACTTTTGTGAAAAATTAGTTCAGGGTGTTTTAAAACTGTATGAAGATTTCTAGAGTACATTTTGCTCAGTGGAGAAAAAACAGACTATCTATTCTAAACTGAGCTTAGATAACAAGCACATTAGTTTAATTTCAATAATGTATTTCAACTAAAAAGAATCTACAACTGAAAATCAACAGACTTGGTTTTGAAACATCACATATACTGAAAAGCTATTCAAAATTGACAAAACAGCTTTAAAATTAGCTATGACATTGCCTACTACTATCCTGAATCCCTGAGTGCGCCAAGCAGATACAACTTCAATCGTATGCACTAAATTGGCCATAACTTGTAGAACACATCAACACATATTGGTCCTGTAACAGTTGTTMTACAGAAAAAAATAAATTTCAAACAACTGCCAAATATTAAAACTCAGAAACTATTTACTGACATTCTGTCATGGACCAACAATGAAGCCCTACAGAAGTTGACCTGCCTGACATTCCACCCCTTTGTTCCAGCTACATCAGCATGTCTAATAAAATACACTATTCTTTTTTCCACAAACCTTTTCTCTTCTGAATGTTAGAATAATTTGAAACAACCCAGGCATAACTCTGCAAACTTTCAGACAAGTGGCTTTGAAAATTCCTATCTCCRTTTGTTGCCTTCTAAGTTGTGTTGACGCAACAACCATACATAAGGCCTCACCATAAATCAAATCCCTGGAATCATTTCAGTCACTACAATGCAGCCCCCTAAGTACAGCTGCAGAGGCAATGAATAATTATAGGAATGTTATGAGAAAGAAAAAAGAACAAAGTCTCTTAAACAGATTTTGCCAGCTAAAAAAAATGTTGTCAGAACCACACTCACAGCTGTCAACATGTGAACTTCAACAAAGATAATGACACAGGTAAAGTTGGAAAAAGAAACGTAGCAGAAAGCATTTACACACATCATCAACCAGT
>NW_026623295.1:813345-848160 GCF_030028575.1 Malurus melanocephalus | reverse complement strand
ATGGTCTTCTTTCAGATTATCAATTTTTACCATCATCACTTAGATCCTGTACACTGATGATTAACATTATAGGATTCTGAAGTGTGACACAGTTTTCTCAAGTGACTGTGTTTTACTCAGCAGATACATTTGTATGTACTASGGAGATCTTTTAGACTTTAAACACAAGTTTGATTAGGAGCTGGAATTGACCAGGTTTTGGTAAGCAGAGGAAGTGAATCTAGACAGGCAGTGCTGCAGAAAACAGYGAATGTAGCTAATATATATTTTGGTCTACACAAGTGACAAAGTGTAAGTTACTTTACATACACTGAGCAGCAAGGCACACAAGAAACCTTCCTTTGCCTGTACTATCTGACTAGCAATGGTTTTAATTTTTCCAGCTCTTCAGTTTACATCATATTCAGCATTTTTTTCCCTCTAACCCCTTAAAGCAAGTCCCATACTGTACATTCTGTTGGCTAAAAAAAAAAAAAAAAATTACACATAGATTAAAATAAGTAACAGTGAACTGAGTTTCATAGAACTTCACTTTGTTCAGCTCATATTGCATTTAAAATAATTCATCACAAGTAACTCTAAAGTCAAAAACAAAGTCAAAAACAAGAACTTGATGTTTTTCAGTCTTTGAGAAGGAAACATGAAACCTGCATTAAAAATTATTCTGACAGTCAGCCTTCTACAACATCTGCTACTATAAATTGTTTCCCTCATAATGAAGTTGTGCAAACCCAAACCCTCCCTAGCTATTCTTATTACCCTTTTGTCATGCAATCTCTTTCCCTTTGAGACTTCTCTTAAGCTATACCACTTGATAGCTTTAGAAATTCCTCCACAGACCCCAGTGAACCAGCAAGCCATATTCACTTTGCAAAGACTGAGCTGAAAAGCCATGATAAGCATGGCATCTTCACATGTAACAGCACAAGATCAGGCAAYCGTTTCTCCCTTAACCTAAAAGGTACCAGGACATACAGCAAACCTGACCTGGCAGRGATGTCACATCTAAATTACTGGGTACACAACAATTTGCTGTTTAGTTGACTCTAAACAGCTTCCAGCATTTTCAGACACATTTTGTTTATCTATGGAAGAGACATGCAACCTAAACACTGCTTACAACAAGAATTGTAATTACAGCAGCTGCACAGAAATAGCAAAAACACATATGGTACAAAAATTTTCAGATCATCCTTCATAATTTCAGTATCCTCAAAGAAATGCTAGGGTCTGCAAGGGGACATGCAAACATTTTAAAAAATAATTTTAAAAACACCCACAAAGCAAAAACAGGAAAATAACCAGTATTCTTAATATTAAGGTCCTAAATTCACAGAAACAACAAGAGGAAAGACTATAAAGGATGAGATGTCTCAGGTGTCGGAAGGGCAAATAGCCACAGTATAATCTACAAGCTTCTCCAGAGCTTTGAGCTTTAAATCCTTCTACCATAACTCTTACCATCATTGAATGTAACTGGGAATACACCTATTATTCACATACATACAGAGTGTACACACAAATATTGCTGAGTTAAACTCAGTTACATTCCACAGCACATTTAAAGTGATTAAATATTTTTAGCACTGATRAAATTTGCTACCATTTTACATTGCTAAATCTCTTTTTGTTTTCATCCCAACAAAGGGATGAAAAGGGCTGAGCTACYCTCTTCAGGTGTTTTTTTTACTTGACTGACTTCATTGTTAACTTGTTCACCTTYACTCTCATTAGCATGATGCCAATTAACTCTAGCCTTTTTACTACATTTCACAAATAAAATATTATCTATTCACAAATTCTTCAAGGAATTTTATGACTCAATTCCTCAAAGACTTTCTTCTTGAGTTACTTTTCAGAAACTAAACAAAGTAATGRACTGGTCAACTAATAAACAGATTTTAAAATATTGAAATGGAGAGAAAYGGGATAAAGGGATGTAATTAAGAGCTTTAGCAAGGACTCCACCATCAGCATCACTTGCAGATCACTACTCATCACTCTCTCTGTACTTAGGARCTTTGTTGCTTTTGGCATTCATCCTGAAAAGTGTCAGTTACCGCAGGCATATGTCGCCTCTTCCAAACGCCACTTCTACTCTGCTCAGGCCTGTCACCTGTCTCAAAGGTCACCAGAGGATATTGCAGGGCAATTCAGGTCATCCTTCATGGCATCTGTCAGCTCAAGGTCAACCCTCTATCTCATTACCATATGCTGCCGGCACGCTCAGACACGCAGCAGCCTTGGCAGCCCCTGACAMAAGCACTAAGGCTGTGCCTCAGCTGACAGAGGAAGCCATGTGACACAGGAACAGAAAGCACGGCGAGATGTGACAGACGATCTGCAGAGCAGAGTGCTTCTCACAGGCACGGGCTGCAGGGCTGCCCCTTGCTTCACTGAGGGTGAAAYGCTTGGACCAGAAGCTGTGACAAGCCACACTGAACTTCCCTGAAAGTCTGTGACTGGACTCTGCCCTTTCCCCTCGCCACAGAATCACAGAATCARTCAGGTTGGAAAAGACCTTTGAGGTCATYGAGTCCAACCTATGACCAAAYACCATCATGTCCACTACACCACGGAAMWAAGYGCCACATCCAGTCATTCCTTAAATCACCTCCCTGTCCATTCCAATACTTAATCAYCCCTTCTGTGAAKAAATCCTTCCYAAAGTCCAACCTAAATCTYCCCTGGCGCAGCTTGAGGCTATGCCCTCTTGTCCTGTCAGCTGCTACCAGCGAGAAGAMACTGAGCACCCYCTTTTCAGGGAGTTGTAGAGAGTGACAAGGTCCCCCCCRAGCCTCCTTTTCTCCAGCCTGAACAACCCCAGCGCCCTCAGAAGCTCCTTACGGGACTCGCACTGCAATCCCTTCACCAGCTCCGCTGCCCTCCGGACCCCCGCGCTCACAGCCACGACACACAGGGGCGGCAGCGCAGCCTGGACAAGCCCGCAGCCCACAAGGCGGTACCTGCAGCCCACAAGGCGCCACCAGCCAGCCGGACTCCCCACGGTGGCAGCGCTGGGGCTGTGGCCGGGGCCGGGGCAGCCGGGGGAGGCTGCGGGGGCCGGGACACCCGGGGCTCCGGGCTGGGTTACCTGAGCTGTGCAGCGCCCTGACCTCGGAGCGGCCGTACCGCGCCGCGGCCGCGCCGCCGCCCACCACCTGCCGCAGGAGCAGGCGGACCCTGCGCGCAGCGGGACCCCCGGCCCCGCCGCCCAGGCACAGCACCCGCGACGGCATGGAGGCCGCGGGGAGGGCGGGAGAGCCGCGGGCACACGGACCGGGACRGCGGCGGCCGGGCCGAGCGCGGGGGAAGGGAAGCGCCGCCGCACAAAGTCCCGCCGGAAACCGGGGCCGGTGCTGCCGGTGCCGCCGGGTGCGGGGMCCTGCCGGAGCGGGGCCGTGGCCCCACAGCCCGGGATGCTCCGTGCGGAGGGCGGGGGGATCAGCGGCGAGGATAGCGTGTTCTCTTTTTATGTAAGGGAGACCGAGCTCCATAGCTGGACACGTTTGAAACACCCCGGAGAACCAGGCGTGGGCAGCGGCAATTGAGGTAGATTCGTGCGCCGAAGGTGTTTCCTACCACTGATCTGTCAAATGCTGCTGCGTTCGTGGGCTCTCCTGCCCAGTGCCGCCCCTCGCCTGTGTTCTCGGCATTCRGGCATTTCGTACTTCAGGAGGAATTTGAGTTACTCCGGAGTGACGTTTGGCTTAGATGTGAGATTTTTGTAAAAGGTCATGTTGCAGAAATAGATTTCAAAACTGGCTTATTTCAGCCAAAGGTAATGTTTTTGGATTTATGTAAAAGCTCTGAGTTTAAAAAAAAAATAGAATTTTAGAATAATTTGTGAAAGGCTGAAGCTTTCACGATAATGAACTAAGCCTAATTTCAAGGAAAATCCAGTTGAGACTTGGATCCCAGCAGCAGTAGAAAGACGTGAGGGACCTTTGTGGAGGTAGAAGGCAGAGTCAAGCCACCACCTTTATCACCTGTACCTCAGGTTTTGGGTGTCTCAGCCGGGAGGATTTTGCTCCAGTAAATCTCCCATTTCCTGCATATTTCCAGCGTTGGCCAATTATCGCAAAGGAAAGTCATTAAAGTGTGAGCTAAATATCAGTTTAAACATAGAACAACTTAGACTTCTAAGTCCCCAATAACTATTATGAACAATGAATGTTGGCCTAGTCCTAGACATTTCTGCAGTTCAGCATTAGGTGTGTTAAACACTTGAGAGAGGTGTGGTGTCACAATCTAAAGCATTTCCTGTTGGCTAGAGTGTTGGTTGAGTATAATTTCTATTCTTAGCACCTAATATAGGTCTGTGAACCTGCTTTCTGGGTCTAAGGCAGGTGAAACTAAATTGAAACATCCTTTTATGGATATTGGCCTAATTTCTTKTAAGCTGAAGATCACCAATGCTGGAGGCTAAAGACAGGCTAAGTAACAACAAGGTCTGCCAGAACAGACTAGAAGGCCAGTGAAGCATAATAAAAGTGGAATAGTTTATGAGTGTATTTTAGCAATCTGGAGTATTGAATTAGAAGACTACATTGATCCTGTSATAGCTATATAAAAAAAATAGTAATAAATAGCAACAGATAAGCAAGTGATCAAATGCATCACCTGAATTCTGAATAGGTTTATGCTATGTGAAAATAAGGTGGCATTTCAGTTTTATACAGAATCACAGTAATTTCATTCTGTGAATGTACAAAGCTTCCTTTTACCTCTGTGTGTGTAGCTATATATATATATACATACACCTGTCAAGCTAAATGCTTTAAGTTTCAACCCTTTCTGAGTCATGGATCTATAAAATGCTTTGCTTTTTAAAGCATTGTCTTAAAATTCTGAATTAATCAACTTTTCCAAAACTTCAAATTCAGCCTCCCCCTTTCCATTTGCAGCAAGAGAAAAACTGTACTTACTGATTTTAAAACKGTTGCTGTGAAAGATGTAATGGAAACATTGTTATCTCTCTTCATAATTAAGGATACAGTAATTTTGTTGCACATATACATGTATTCACAAACGTTTAGATACACAACTTGAATGTTGCAGTTTTTAGGCTATGCTCTCATCCTGACAGAACTCAAAATTCAATATAATAGTGTGAATGTATATAATCAAGCTTTCTCTTGTATGCATGTGAAATTTTATCTGGCTGTACAATATGAAATTATTGCATGAGCATGGCATTTGCCTTACTTGCTAATCATAACTGATGCATACAGGCTTTACATATCTGGTACTTGCTCAATCCTCTCTGTGGAAAGCATGATTCTGTCAGTGGTTCAGTGCTGTCATGAAGTGGAAGGATTTAGCAGTCTGCATCTGGTGTGTTTKTGAAGGCTTTCAGCAAGATTTACAGCACTGGTAACAAACAGTGATTTCATATTTTCATTCCCTGACTTAACAGCACTCTTATTTGGAATGTCAAGTTTCTTAACRAAAATACTTTTCCTTTGATTAAACAGAAGAGAACTTATTCCAAAGAGGGAGAGCTCTAAAAGCATCCCTCTGAGTTGACAGTTTCCAGACTATTCTCTCTAGTGGCTGTCAAGTACTTTSCTGTGTAACTCTAGCTGAAGACTAAATTAGACACAGGTGCAGACTGTAAAGAACAATGCATCATCTCTGCTTAGTTGTAGTCAGTTCTCCTACACATAAATGGGAAAGACAGCTGAGATTAAATCCTGGCTTCATCTGAACTTCATAGGAAATCTCCCACTGAATGCACTGAGCCCTGAATTTTATTGAAATGGTCTGGCTGAACTACCTAATAGGAGTAAGTCAGTCTTCATTTACTGTTAAAGCTGTGTCTAGAGGGTAGGTCTAACATTAAATTCCTTTGAAACTATGTCCAGGGAATGTAAAGAAGCAAAAAAAGAAACTCCCTTAGAATTCATACAATTCCATAGTAGCACAGGTTACATCTGGTGATACTAAAAGAGAAAGTCAAGCCATTGATGCAGACATTGCTTACCATTAATTTTCCTGAGATCAAGAGGTTACTTCTGTATCATCTSTTTTCAGTTATGTAAAATTAGTTTCCTTGGACTAAAACTTAGAGTTGTCTTCCCAAATTAGCTGTAGCCACTGATGTCTTGCTTTAGACAGTAGACATAGAGAGAGTCAGACTTGTTTTCTTCTGTTGTGTATCAAGTTTGAACAAATGTACCTACTGATTTCCATGGGGCCACTCTAATTCACTATAATGAGTCTTTGTAATAACAGAAKGTGCTTCTCTTTAATGAAATTGATTTGTAACAATATAAATCAAATAAAAATGGAAATGCACAGCTGTTCCTTTGTTGACTTGAATCCTAAATTTGTCCCCTTGTTTAATCCAAGTTGATATAAAAAAAGAGAAATGGATCCACCAATAAGATATGAAGGTTTTAATGTAAACTGTCCTATCTCCTAGTTCTTGCTAAACTGGCTTTCATTTATAATGTCTTTCTTTGGTTATTAGAAATTTTCTAATGGTTATTAGAAAATCCACTTCTTTCCTCTCCACTGTAATAAATAAGCAAGAGTCAGTGCTAGATTTTGTTCTATAAACGGTGTGTATAATAGATTTCCCACCCCAGAATGTATAATTACTGCCTTTTTAGTTAAAGATTGAAAGATTTTTGCTATTTCTTTGTATGACAACTTAATTCTAGAAATTAAAATCCACTCTATTAAGATCTACTCCAATAGCTTTCTTAGTATCTGCTCAGATCCCCCTGACTCCAAGTTTTTCTGTGCTGTTTGCACTKTTATACTGAACTACAACAGCAAGGAAGGATAAAGTCATTGATTTTTGTAAGAAATAATGATATTGGGGTGAGGAGTTCTTGCCATCTGATCGTTGAGTGGAAGGTTGACCTAACAACCTCTAACAACTTGGAAGTTCATTTATTGAAGATCAGTATTACAGCCATTACAGTAATTCTTTTTTTAAAGGAACACAGAAGGTAAGAGAAACAAGTACTGTGCTGAGTGGTACTGCACATTTGAATATGTGTAGAAATGTTTAGAGAGTATAAAGGCCATGAATGATGGCATCTGTAATTTCTTATGCCAAACTCCATCTGCTTTCCATAGTTTGTTACTCCACCGTTCTTTAATAATTTGGGCAGAAATTTCTCATGTAGARTTTCTGTCACAGGCAGAACCCTTCTTTTGAAAATTTGACCAAAATTAGCTTCTCCACTTTMGAATAAGAAAAGAGAATCTTTTACTCAGGAGCAACTGTAACTCTTATGTGACTGAAAAGGCTGCATGGCTGAGCAGCCACATCTCATGAAGGAAATGCTTACTACTTTCCCTGGTGTTACTGGAAAGTAGAGGAAAGAATAAAGAAGATTGAAACTTCTGTCCTGCCTGATAAATCTGCATCTGGTTTTACCCACATGAAAACAGTTCTTAAATTAGGAACTTCATCATACATGAGCTTTAGATCAAGGAGTTCTGCTAAGAGGGTCATACTGGTTTCAGAAAAATGTTTTTTGATGACACACTTTCTTCTTTTTTTTCTTTTTTTTTGATGTCTGTGTGTATGAATCATGATCTTTTGAAAACTGGGGAAATATGTAACAGTTTAACAGCTTGGTCAATATATTCTGTTTATATGAAAGGCAACCTACAATAAGACTACATTGATTGAGCCAAACTTCCCCCTCTTATTTCTCCTTCATGGCCAGAGAGCACTACAAAGACACTCTGTGATGTACTTTCAGTGCTTCTTCAGAGCAGAGGGATTAGGAGACAAGCCTCAAGGGACAGTTAGAAAATGGTGAATTAATCACAAGGAACCTGAAGGGGAAGGGAGCAGGGGAGCATGAAACCATTAGATGGATGTAGGGTGAGACTAAAAATTAATCACAGAATCACAAAATAAGCTAAGTTGGAAGGAACCCTCAAGGATCATCAAATACAGCTACCTGCCCTGCACAGGACAGCCCCAAGGWTCAAACCATGTGCCTGAGAACATTGTCCAAGCACTTCTTGAACTCTGTCAGGCTTGGGGTTGGGACCACTTCCCTGGGGAGCTGTTCCAGTGCCCAATCACCCCCTGGTGAAAAACTGTTTTCTAACGTTGAACCTAAACCTACCCTGACACAACTTTAGGCCATTCCGTCAGGTTCTGTCACTGTCACCACAGAGAATAGATCAGTGCCTGCCCCTTCCCCTCACAAGGAAGTTGTGGCTGCAATGAGGTCTCCCCTCAGTCTCCTCCAGGCTGAACAGACCAAGTGACCTCATCGGCTCCCCATATGGCATCTCCTCAAGGCCCTTCACCATCCTCATTCCCCTCCTTCAGATACTCTCTAACAGCTTAATGTCTTTCTTACACTGTGGCCCCCAAAACTGCACACAATATTCAAGGYGAGGCTGCCCCAGTGCAGAGCAGTGGGACAATCCCCTCCCTGCCTGGCTGGCAATGCTGTGCCTCATCTTCCTCAGCTGCTYCTCATCAGGCTTGTGCTCCAGACCCTTCACCAGCTTTGTTGCCCTTCTCTCAACATGCTCCAGCACCTCAATGTCCTTTTAGTGAGATGCCCAAAGCTGAACACAGGATTCAAGGTGCAGTCTCACYAGTGCCAAGTACAAGGGACAATCACTGCCCTGATCCTGCTGGCCACACTATTTCTGGTACATATTAATCACCAATGTCAGCTATCAGCTCACTTGTCCTTCCCTGTGTCCTTCATGGTTGACATGATCCTTTAAAACAAATCTTGTATCCTCTTCACCCACCTCAAGACTGATGTAAAATATCTGCCAACTAAACTCCACTGGTTTGTATTTAATGTTTTACTTTATAACTGGAATGTTATACAACTGTACATAAAGCAATTTGGTAAAATGGACAGGGCAAAACACAACAGTTCCACCCCAGTCTTATGTGCCCATATTCTGAAGCTTTTCCAGATGCAGCCCACARCTCAAAGACAGCCAGAAAATGTTAGTAGAGCTGTTACATTAAGAGCTAAACAAAATCTGATCAAAGATTACCAGAAATCTTTATCCCTTTTCATGTTGAAATGGTAGGTTTCCCTTTTCCTTAAGTTATAAATAACTTGGCTTTTCCTAATGATTATGTCTCGATGGACTGCCTTTTGCTGTCTGCAAAAGTTTGTACAGAATAACCTCTAAAGGGTCACTGGTGGCATGTACCAGTGACCCAACATCATCAGTGAGATGTGAGGGCTAAATTTCCTGAAGACAGGATTAATATTGCTCCCTTATGATTCAGTGTTGTCCATGTGAAACACAGGTTAATTCCATGTATCACAGAGGTTATTTAAGTTTCAATAAACTGTGAGGCAATCTCACAAGCTCATGTTTGCTGTTCATTAACACAGCTTTACCACACTCTAGCTGCAGAACTTACATTAGTTCTGTAGAGCCTGAGTCTTTTTATGAGGTTTACACAATCCCGAAAGGTGAAAATACTGCCTCCTTTCTGAACCTTTGACTTCTCTGTAGGCACCACTTTTATGAAAAATTGTCAACACATCTTGCTGTCCGCAGGGCAGAGCTGTGAGTGACACACRGTGAAAAATTTAGCCCAGAACGAAAGCTGGGGTGAGCACCCAACTGTTCCATTTAGACATTAATATCCTGAGTCCTTGCTTAAGGGAGCTGCCTGTGAATTCCCTGCTGGCATATGTTCTGGGTCCATATGTAACAGGAGAGTTCACAGTCAGCAGCCTGACCCCTCAACCTTGTCAATGTCGATAAAATACATGAAATTGTGCCTTCTGTGCTGTCATCTGTGGGAAGAGGCATTGTGGCCTGAATGTCATGACTGCATTAGCATTGCATGAGCTGAATTAAAACCTTCACAGGCTATACATGTACGAAAATGCAGATTTAAAATAGCTCTAAATGACCTGGTCTGAGATTTGAAATCCCAGACAGAGTTGTATTACTATAATCTCTTGTGTTTAATATAAATTAGAATGAATGAGGTTACTTTTTTCTGGGAATTTTAAACTGAAAATTGATTAAATTGTATCTGTTTTTAAAGAATGACCTAAAAAAAAATATAAGAAATAAAGAAAAAAAAAAAAAAAAAAAAAAAAAAAAAAAAAAAAAAAAAAAAAAAAAAAAAAAAAAAAAAAAAAAAANAAAAAAAAAAAAAAAAAAAAAAAAAAAAAAAAAAAAAAAAAAAAAAAAAAAAAAAAAAAAAAAAAAAGCCAAGCCAGCTGTTGTGAGGCCATGATAGGATTTTCTTTCTAAAAGAAAAGACCTTGAAAATGTTTATCATTCATCTCTCATAAAGGCCACTTCTGAAGTGAAGTAGAACCTTTACTTTCTTGGGACAAGACTATTTAACACAAGTCGTCCAGGGAAACTCGAGCTTCACTAGAATTCTTATAGTGTTTTCAGTAGTGCAATGTTRTCTTTTGCAAGAATAGACAAAGGCAAACCTTATAGAATCAGATATTGTTGTTGCATCTCTTTTATTTGCTTCTCCATTACATTCAGATAAACAGTTCAAAATGAAAATTAGACACATTAACTGCATGAACCAAGGATAGACTCCAAAACAAGAGACAGAAGATACAAAAACCTCTTTCTTTTTAGGTCAACCAGAATTTCAGTGTGTGTGAGTTGAAACTTACTTTCACTTGTTCTCTTTGATGAACTGTAGCTAACTACATAATTTTATCAGACAGTCTGTCTGGGAAGATTCAATTTTACAACAAGTAAAAGAAAYGTGAAAATTGTAATTATGAGGAGATTAAAGTAATGCCGTACCTGGTTAGCTCATACTTTAGGAGGTGTATTTTTTTCCTTTAGTTTACAAGTGACAGCTTCATAAAATAAACACTTTAAAGTCTACAATGGACYTCTTAATTAATGAAATATCTCAGATTCCTCTGAATGTATTTTCAGAATTGAGATATCTGTCTGAGTTGGACAGAGTAACCCAACCCATCTCGACTTTCACTTGCTGTCCTTAGCAATGGTCCTTTGCTGTCCTAATATCTTAAATGGATTAATGTTCTAAGAATGTTTAAATTGGATTGTGGAGCTTTYCTTTACACGTGGAACAATATTCCTCTTCATTCACAATTTTTTTCTCAGTGTTCATCGTTGATTTTGTCTGAAGGTCAGTTTAAGGACATCTTAAAAGCCTTGCCTTAATTTCTACTTTTATTTCCTTACTTCATAGTAYGCTGAAGCAGTTCAAGAGCAGTGCAAAGCATGTCAGATGCAGTTTTGTCTTCAGAAGCTCAGAATTTAAKGGCTTAACCCAGTTAGCATGCAACTAGTCAGTCATACTTTGATTTCAAAGAATGAATAGAGTTATTCAAGTGGGTAGGTGTTAGCAGAATTGGTCCATGCARAACAATATACAAGTTCACRGGAGAGAGGATTTTTTTTGTTAAAACTTGGGAGTGCCTTGGCTGTCTTTTCTGTTGCACAAAGAGTGGCAGACAATCTAATCACCATTTTGTTGTGTGGTGTGAAAGGAGGTAGTAGAGTTTGTACGAAAGGGAAGGTACTAATGTCCTCTTACACAATTTGTCATTCTAGATCAACACGTGACATCCYTTCCCAAGCAGACATAAAAAGGGGAGTTGGGAGGGGTATGAGTTCCTCTCTCCCTCTCTAAGCTGGTGCAAAATGAATCAGCTCACTACCATGTGAGGGAGCAAGCCCAAATAAAAGTGTGGTGGYATAGTAACTCAGTATGAAAGAATTTGACAGTGAAATTTATTGCTATTGTTCTTAATTATTATTCCCATAAGTATTAGATGCGATTTGAAGAAGRGAAGGTGGAAGTCTGGTGATCAGGGAGCAAATAACCTGGGTGTAACTTCACAAGCAGTTACGGMGTGCAGCCCACACCATTGATCTAACTTCAGATTTAATTGTGCAGCTAATTGCTTAATTACAACACAATCTATTTTCTGTCCTCCTTAAACAACAGTGCTATCTGGGTTGAGCACAAAAGGAAAGAAAATCAACAGTATAATTTGAATGTATTCACAGGAAAAAGCCTCTGCTCTGGAAGAGTTATGCCCCTTCAGACACAGCAGCACCAGTGGTGATGAGATTTTYCTCCTTCAGATCCATGTTGGTAAACCTGAAACCTTTTCTTTGCCTCTAAAATACAGCAAGCACAAAGATGTTTGGCAGCATGTGCTAATACTAATGATATTCAGCTATCAGTTCTTACTGCCTCCTTCCATTCCCACCTTCTCTTTACTGAGTCCACTTTTTTGCTGCCCTACCTTTTGAAGTGTAAGRTCTTCGGGGCAGGAAATAAGCCTTTTTGCTGTGGGTTATAAATGATTATCACATAAAAGCTCAGATCCACCACAGAAACACTAAGCTCATAATGCAGATGATACAATTATGCCTAAGACAGATTCTATGTTTTTTAYAGTTAAGTATCTTCTTCCCCAATTTACATTTGGATCCTTTGAAAAATAAGACTAGCCCACACTGTGTTATATGCATCAAACACTAGAACATATCTATGTTGCTGAACGGTGATACTCACTGGAGGCTAAGACAAGGCATTCCATATTAGTGACATGATTTAACTGTCCCTACCTTTCTTTTGTTTCACCAGATACTAACTTAGACCACTTTAAAGGCTGCTTTTCACAGGCCTCTTCTGACCCAGTCCCTGAACTCCTCTAAAAGACAGAAGAATGACCAAAAACCAATACAGTACAATAGTTTTTTATAATAATAATTTTGTGGCCACACAATACACGTGATGGAAAAAAATAAAAATTAAAAATAGTTTCTGCTGACACACAAAAGTGGTAATCCACTAGAGGGAGACAAACTGAAGAAACCATTGAACTTGAAATTACAAAAAAAGTGATTTGATCACCGAAAAGGTTAAGTGGAACAAATAGGAAAAGTTTTTAGATAACTAAACTGAACTTGTGTGTGTGTGCRTGTGTGTGTGTGTGTAAGTAAATCAGCATTCTTACTTCTCTTACTACCTTGTCAATATCAGGAAATGTAGATTTTAGTTTTAATTTCTTGCTARGTGTGTTAGCTCAGGCAAAAAGTTGCCACTAAACYATGACATCTSTACTGCACAAACCCTATTGCTTGGYACTGTAAAGATTTCTCATTATAAACAGGTCCAYTGGAAAAGAGCCATCATTTAGAATCTTTCTGTTTCTTGATGAAAGGAATGTGTAGTTCAAAGTCTGTTAAATCATAGCAATATTTCAGATTGCTTTTATAGCTCCCAGGGTTTATAAACAATTATTTAGCAATCTTTTAATTCAACAGATTGATCAACATGCAAAGTCCTCCTGACAAGTAGGTGAAATAAAGGTTTTTAGTACAAGACTAAACAACTCATAAAATCAGTCCAATTTTTTGTGGTGGATTAACCTTGGCCAAGAGCCAATACCTACACAGATGCTTGTTTATTCCCTGTTTCATGTGAGAGGGAGAGAAGTGAGTGTCTGTGTGGGTGTTCAGGTTGGCTGGGGTTCATTCACCACAGTCCTCCCAGACCCAGTACAAAAGTGTTCCTCTTCTCAACAAGATATTGATGCTTTATGAGGTGACAGTGCATATCCTGGGTTGCCTAGTATTGCTATAACCTGAGCAAACAGAAACATCACAAAGTTTGAGCAGCCAGCAGAAGGTCCTCCTTATAGTCAGAGAAAAAAAAAATAGACAGCCTCAAAGGATGCTTATCTTGACCCAAGGCAGGTATCTGTTCAGATGAATTGTTACTTTGAAACATCTGGTTTTTTCCATTGGGAACTTTGCCTCATTAGCTCATGCTGAGTGGGTTACTTTAGACACCCAAAGGCCYGTGAGACAAAGCCAACTAACTGCTTACATCTTTGTCTGATTTGAATTCGTCTATTTTGTGTGCCTTTTGAATCCTCTTCAGTTGTGACAATAGATATACCCTATATTCTAGTTCCCCTTTACCCTAGAATTAAAGATGAGCCTCTACTTTTGCTTTTATAGTCTCAGTATTTTTCTTCTGYGTTCTGACACTATTTTTAATAATACATACCACTCTTTTCAGTAGMAGTTATTACTTATATTAGTTGTAGCCTGCTACACTGGCTAAGCTGTAGGCTCAGCAGGCCCAGAAAAAGAAAAAAAAGCTGAAAATCTGTGACCCAAGCTAAATTTTTTCATGCTTCTATGCTTRCTTCCCCATTTCATAGCTAATCATCATATGTCACTCAAAGTATTTGCACTCCTCTCTCTTTGCTGGTAAAAAAAGATATTTTTTATTCAGGAGCAGAAGGAAAATTTTTCTTTACTTGTTTTTCAGGATGAGATACAGATTTTGTCCCACTTCTACCCAAAGAAATCTAATTAAAATGTGTCTAATTGTTTGTAACTTTTAGAGCATTTTTTTCTTTTGGGCTTTTTTGCACATCTGGAAGCCCTAAGCTTTATGGAGAAATTTAACTTTGCTCAGGAGGACTTCAGCAACACCATCATTACCTCCTGTATTATTATGCCCTCCTATATTTTATACCTGTCCTTCTCTCCTTCCTTCCTTCTCTCTGTACCATTTCTCTCCTTTGTCTCACCCTCCTCCCTTTCCTTYTTTGTTCCTTCTCTCTTCCTTTCCTCCTTTTACTGCTTCTTTTCCAAGCCTTTCAATCTGCCAACTGTTTTTTGTGTCCCATATAACCACACAACTTCTCAACATTCTTCTACTTTTCTTTATAAATACCTCTGTTTCTTCTGCTGGACTGCATTATCTCTGCTACTCATGCACTGCACATGAGAACTCCACATCCCAGTTAAGTCAATGAGGCTGGATTCAAAATTGTGATTGAAGGCAAGGCTTCATCTCACCTTACTAAACACAGCATATTTTACTCTGTCTGAGACAATCCAACTCTAATCCATATTTGAAACTCACATTAGAGAACTGCAGTAGGTTCTGCAGCTTTTAACCTGAAAGGCAGGAAGTTACTGGAAAACAAACTCCTGTTTTGCAGTCCTAGTGGATAACAACYGCTCGGATGAAGTTGCCATCTGTTGTTTTCTTGGATTATGTCAGAATATGTGAAATAATCTGGAAGAGAAAGAAGCAAAACTGCAGGCATATGTGAGAGGGAAATAATGTCTGGAAAATTACTGTTGAGGTTMTACAAAGCAAGAGAATACAAAATAYTCTGGTTTAGRTCTGRAAAAGACCTACTGGAGCAATACATGTGATTGCACCAATCACCAAAATATGGCTGCCATAGATCCACCATTATTATTCTTTATTTCTTTTTCATATAGTTTYCTAGGCATAAATGGATCAAATGTTATCAGTGAAAATCCTCCTCTAGTTCATGGCAAGAAGGATAAAGTGGAGGAGCARTTAGAGTAAATAACATGTGGACCTAATGATGAGAACTAAAAATGYGACATTCTCATTAGCCTCTTCTTTCCAGCAAAACTGAATTGTAATGAAGAATCCAGCCTGTATCTTATTGCCTGACTCCAGCCACAAGACAGGAAAAGGGGAAAATTTGAGGTATTTGGTTACTATCAGAAGTGTCATCAGTTTTTTGATACCTCACATATTTTCATTTTAAATAAAATACAATTTTAAATAAAGTGCTTTAGGATTCAAAACCAAATAAATATGATTTCTGCTGGTGAAAATAAAATAATATTGTTTATCCTCATTAAAGCAGAAGCTATTTTTTTGTTTTCATCTTCTCAGCTATCAAGGAATACACAACTGCAATGCATAAAGAACATATATATATATATATATATATATATATATATATGTTATTTGCAGTATTGCACAATATCCCAAATTACTGTATTGTCCAGAACATACATGTCCTGAAAATATTTTCAGAAGCATTTAATAGCAGATGTTTCATCAAGCTGTTATATTATGTTGTATATGGAAAGAAAAAAGCTAACACAGGGGCAGTTCATCTGTTAGCTTCTCAATTTAAGCTAACACTTAATATACCACTAATATTTATTGGTGTTATAGATGTTAGGCATGTCTTTAAGTAGTATTTAAATCTAATTCTCTTAAGCTGAAACAGTTTTACTGACTCAATGATACAAGCATTTCCTGAAAAAGAAGGACATATTTCCTGTATTTTGTTAATATTTGACAGCACTGATCCTAAACGAGTAGCAACATGACACTGATTTGCAAGACAGACTTTAAAGTACAGTTGAAATTCTGTATTATTTTATCCCACGTAAACTCATTTACTGAGCAACAATTACATAATAAATTACATTTAAAACCAAAAATAGACCCTGTTGTCCTTATTTCAGTCATAGAATTAAGCAGAGTTAAAAAGGAGACAGGATCCTGCAAATGAGCTCTCAGCTGACAGTACTTTGTGCCCGTGCATTGAGGTTTCCTCAATTTCAGAGCAGACAATCTGCAGAAGTCAGCTCCATGCTTTGGGTTTCTGAAAGAAGGAGAGCTTTGCCCTCAGTGCTTAGTTTGAAAATAAAACCCCCAAAACTCCAAGAAAACCTCTGAACTAATCTTCACAGAAAAGACATGGCTGACTTTGAGGTATTGCAAGTCTTTTAAAGTTAATACCTGTACTTGCAATGGCATTCTAGGTTCTACGGGGAGACAATGGGAAGTTTGGGATCAAAGAACTTTGACAATTGTTTGGTGATATTGAACAGGAAGATCTTGTCTCTGAATTTGCAGAGCATCAAGTCAAATTTGTGCTTAAACCTTCACAGGATAATCCTTAGTCTGAGCTCACGTGTCTGAGAGCACACACACTGAAATAATTGGATTAATAAAAGTGGGAAGAAACACATAAGCACTATTTTCAGCAACACGCCCCACCTTTTTGTCACAGCTTTCCACCTCACCAGAGACATGAGGAAATCCTTTTGCATTGGCTGTAGCCAAAGTACAAGTATCAGAAAATAGCCCCTTGGCTCTTTTCCCCCTCACAAGAAAAAAAAGGCATGTAGCAGGAGCCTATATTGGTCAAGAGAGTAAAAAACAGGGGTGGTAGTAAAATATAATACAGTAAGCTCAAACTTCTTAAAGGGCTGCCAAACAAAAAGTTTGATTTATCTTGATCACTGTTTCTAATTACCAGTACGTGGAACAGTGATTTAGTTGGAGAGGAGTCTTTCTTCTTACACAGGAAGGTGCAAGGAATTAAATTGATCCGAAATTAAGGCTAACTTTGACAGGGGAACAATTCATTCCTATTTTTTTTGTAACCCTTTGGTTCTTTTTTTGTGACTCTAGTGGACATTGACAGTGTTCAGGCCAGTGTCAATGCTGGCTGCTRTGTCATAATGTCCATAGCACTGGTGTCAGAGATAATAGGGTTTCCTATTGTACAGTAAAGGCTGTGTCCACCCTTTCTAAGAGGATCAGGCTGAGAGCATATGTTCAGTGTCTAGCTTCCTTGACCTCAGACACTTTCCTTCYTTCTTCAAAGTACTGTTTTGCACATGATTGCCCTAAAAGCTTCATAGAYAGCTAACCAGCTAATTGAGAGGGTTCAGTCATCTGTATTCTGCACTATCTGCCATTCCTGAAAACCTTATATCGTCTGGAAACAACACATTATGCTCGCTTTCTTTGGAATTACTGATGATAATGGAGAATAACAGCAAATCCCTTTAGGACATAAAGCTACCCTTTAAAGATAATAAAGCACCTTTCAATCAGTGGGGTTTTAAACCACTGWTTAATATCACAATTTTTGAATTTTGATAAATTCTCGGTTGCCTTGCCAAGAGAAGTACCAGCTCAGATGCCTTATAGAAGCTGCACATGTATCCACACTTGCTAAATGAGCTTCTAGTTTAAAGACTGCATCCCACATTACTTATAATTATTGTCTTGTTTCCCATTCTAGTCTCCTTAGAAGTGTATGAGAGTGTTGAATTCTTACTGACATAATTCTTCCTAGGATCACATCTCTGTGTCCTAGTGGTGAAAGGCTCTCTACCGTGCCAGGAAAAAACACCAGTTTCCCATGGACTTTACTGCTGTAAAAGAGTTTTAAAAAACCCAATCCAGTCTTTGTGGACTGGAGACAAAATAGAACGAGAAACAAGAATATAATTGTATCCCTAATCTTTGTAACTTTGGTAATATTCAAGTAAATATATAATATATATTCAGTCTCTTTGAATCAGAAAGTCACTATTATAAGGTTGAACCCCCCAGGTTTTACTCCAGTGCTATCAAGTAGCTTAGAAATAAATACTATGTATTTTCACAACAGTAAGCTCTGCCTCAGATAACCRATCTAGACCTTCTCACATTGAAAGCTCCCCTACTGCCAGAAGAGGATAACGTTTGCATGTTTTGTTTTGTGCAAAATATTCCCTTTATCCTCTATATAATTTGAATCTGGCATTCTCAGTAAGACTCAAGAGGTAAAGGCTTTGAAACCCTCTTGGCACCTTCTCTTTAAGTTCACTTTATACTGCTGTGTTGTAAGAATTGAGTCCTTTTCCTTGTACCAACAAAAAGCTAAAACTATTTGTCTGTTCATGATCCTARGCAATATTCTTTTCCTATTCAAATTATCTCCCTTCTTCCTGTTTCCCTTTTTTAATCTCTTCCCAACATTTAATTTACAGCCAAGGTGAAGTTGTTGATCAGTTGCCTGGGTAACCAGAGCCCATATTGCTACATCAGCAATGGAAGGACAAAGTTCCACGAGAGCTTTTTGCCTACTTCTTTTTGGAATAGATTGCAAAATAGCCAATTCTTCTAATAATCTAATTCAAACCTCAAAATTCAGTTCCACATGACTGCAAGAGTTTTCTTTAAATCCTTGTTGCAAAGATTTGCAAACTCATTCTTTGATTTTGATTTTCTATCAGTGCCTATGAAATAAAAACTTGGAAATCACATTTCATATATATACTTCTAKGCAAGTATACAAATTTTTGTAAAGTTTAGTCATTTCTATCCTGGGCTGCTTCTGTTGTTTTGAAATCTGGATTAGTTTTGCAGGAAAGTAAAAAGTAAAATTACTTTATTTGTAGACACCATGTCAGGGACAGGGATAATTTTTAAAAGTGTGGTGATAGACGAGTAGTGATGCAAGATAATGCTAAATTGCACCACCTACATGGTACCACTTGACACATGAAAGATATTTTTATAACATCCTGGTGAATAATAGCTTGCAGTCTCTTCCCTTCTTTTCTCCCTTGAGATCCACAATTTCTTGTGGAGGATATTTCAGTTCTAGCCAAAAATGCGAACAAAGAAACGAAACTTCAGTCATGCAGCAAAAGTGTACCCAGACTGTCCTTGTACTTCTGATTGAGAAGAGTACTTTTTCTCTTAAAAATATTCTCTCTTCAGTCTGCTTCTATGCCAAAAAAACCTGATAGAAAGCATAAGTTAGAAATTCAGGAAGTCAAGGGGGGAGTTGTGTGGGTGTCTTAGCAATAGCATTATTCTAAAAAAGAAATCATGCCCACAGGGAGTGATGAAAAGCAACCATACTACTTGTGGGGACAATATTAAAGACTTCTAATTCTGTTTAGTTTTGGTCTTCAATGAGATGGGGCAGTCCTTACTGACGGGTTGGCTTGAATTTCTTCAAAAAAAAAAAAAAAAAAAAGCTAAAAAAAAAAAAAAAAAAAAAAAGAAAAAAAAAGAAAGTATGCTTTGAATCCAAAGGAATATTCAGACAGGGAAGAATAAAAAATAATTTAGTATGTTAATACTGATCCAATGCAAGAGGCTTCTTCAGAATTTTTCCAAACAATATATCAATTATTGTCTCACAGGCATTTTCTCCTAAAGGTATAATTTGGCAAGGCAGGCAACAAAGGATATAAAATAGTTTATGTGGAATTTTTCTTCTATGTGATCTAGGTGACAAACATAGTACTGTGCTGCATCAAGGAGTGTTTTACTGTGCAGTGTGAAGGTGATGAGTTTTGACAAGTTAACGTATTACCATGGAATAAAGGTGTTATGTTCATCTAATGAAAGGAGACGTATGTTATTCTCCRTATTACCCTCAGTCTATAGAGGCACTACCAGGAACTCTGAGAGAAGATATAGCAAAAAAAAAATGAATATAGACTGCTCTTGTTGAAATCACCTGTTGTCTTTATTAATAATTTGTCAAATATTTTAAAATCACATTTGACAACCTATAATGGCAAGGAAAGCACCTTGCTATTTGTGCTTCCCTTTCCTCCTGTACCTGAGAGAGAGTGCAATATGCATACTTAAATTAATGGCTGAAATTCAAGGATATGAATGTGTCATGTGGGTCATTTATTTATAGCAAGCTGGCCAACAAACATGGCTCGGAGGGGATGAAAATGCATTCTACATGCATGAAAGGCAGCAGATGGATTTATTGACTTCAGATGCAGTCAGAGGACACAAAGTGACATTTATTCCTTAAGAACCAGACACCATTGAATTTACTGGTCTGTGTATCTACACTAACGCAACAGATTGTGACTGAAAGGTTTAGCCTTCTTACGTACCTGTGTYTAATTTAAATCTGTTATTATTGTGTTCAATGTTTATGTTGTTATCCTGCTAATCYGATTTTTTGCAATTTTTTTTGTTGTTTTGATTACTTGGTAGGAAAAATCTGAATTTGGAGTCTGTTCCATGTTAAAGATTGCTGACTCCAGTTGTCCTCCACCCAAATGAACTTTTTTCTTCCTTCAGGGAAAAAATCCAAGAATTGGGTCCCTGTAGGTGTCACGTACAGCAAAACCTAGCAGATGGATGTCAGACATAAGAAAGAACACAAGATAGCAAGTKTGGATTGTCCAATCAGAAAGTTGTCTAGCATCATGCCTCTTCTGCCTCTCTAATTTCCTCCTGTCTTGAACAAATGAAAACAGGTATAATTACTACACTTGTTCTTCCTGTACTGCCTGGGCTTTCACACTTCTACTGTATTTTTCTAAACTATTTTTTCCAGATTTCTTCAAATGAAGGTATTTTTAAACTTTCATTGTATCACTCTGCAACTCTTTTCCACCCTTTTTTCAAAGTAATTCCCTCATTTGTACTAAAATTTTCAATCAGATATTTCCTTGAGCTTGCAGAATAACCATGACCTAATAGAGGTAAGCAAACAAAGCACCTCACCCTTAGGACTGAACATAAACTATTTACACTGCATTTTATGGATGCCTAAAAATCACTACGCAATACTGTAATCCATGCATGAAGAAGTAATCTCAGCTTCATTGCCATCTATGGAGCTGCAGAAATGATACACTTAGTCTGACAACCCTAAGAGTGTGAAAGAGTGTGTCTTTCTTACTTTTTCATTTATTTCATTCTTCTTGTACTTGCTTACTTGGGGTGGAAAGGAATCAAGGTATGGTTGAGCAAATTAGAAAGCTGTATGTGAAAAAGAAACCCATCTACTCTTTGCTGATGGGAAGGCTGTGCAGAGCACAACAGCACAGCACTCTCTCYGCTGGATACATTCTCTCCTCCTCTGCTGAGTCCTGTCTCCCCTTCCCTTTAACCAGCCTTCAGTAAATCCCCATTTGCATTTTCCCTCCTTTGAAATGTCATCTCTTCCTGCTGCTCAGTTCCGCCAACATACCTCTCCTCATTACTTCCACTTCCCTTCCCATCAGGATAAATATAGCTGAATAACTGCATGCCTGGGCCACTTTTACATTGTAGTCCCTGTCCCCTGTGATAACTCTCAGCAGCTCAGTCATACTGTGACTCTGGAGAGTTCAAAAGCACTAGCTACATGGAAGCAGGAGGAAATGTGAAAGGAGATGCCACTCTGCCTGAGTACAGAAGGTGAAAAGTACCGAAGTCTTGCCTTTTTATGGCAAAACAAGGGTTGGAGSGATGGGACTGATCTTCCCATGCACACCTATGTCGTGAACCAGCTTTGGATGGGTGACTGAGGTCTTGGACTTCTCTGCCCTYCCATAACCAGCAGGAAAGTCTATTAGAAAATAAAAAATGAAGACTGATACACCCTTGAGGGAAAGTTAGCTGCTAAAATCAGTAATGAAGTGCCTCTCTTTTGCTGTTTGTCCTCATTTCATTTGCTAAGTGAGAATTTTCCTGGGTCTGTGTGGTATCTTAATTTAAAAATGTTCCCTTTTTTTTTGGCAGCTGTGGCTTCCTCAGCTTCAGCGATTGAATGTGTAAAATTGCTATCAGCACTAGGCAGGCTCTGTGTGCTTTTACCCTGTCTTTTTGGAGGGCAAATTATCAGGCATCTTATCCCTGTAACTGCAGATTACTCAGGCTCCTGAAGAAAGTGGAGTCTACAGACACATGTGGATAACCTTTGTAAACCGGCTGACTTCAAAGGAGTCATATCTGAGATAGTGCGACACAAATAAGCAACATGCTTGATCTCATAGTAAACAACCAGCTTACGAAAATAGTTGGAAGGAGGGAAACGGTCTTTCAGCTTCTGCACAGCCCTGTTTGAAGACCCATTCAACATCATTAGGTAGAAAACACCAGATGAGGGCAAAGCTGGCAGCTCTCCTTCCCTACTCCAAAAAGCCTCCTCTCTCTCAAAGACACTGGACTTAAATAGACTGGTGGGGCTCACCTTCTTCACACCCCCACAGAAGATGTGTGAAGGGCTGCTCCACCCCTTCAGAGGCCAAACAAAGAAAGATTGCAACAGAAGATGTGTGAAGGGCTGCTCCACCCCTTCAGAGGCCAAACAAAGAAAGATTGCAACAACCAGAGCAGAGTGTCTGAGGCTATTCGAAGCTATGGTGCTATTATTTTTTTGCCGTTAGCCTAGAGGGTTTGGGGGAGGAGAGAATGGGGGGGATGTTTTGCCTTTTTAATGCTGAGGGAGGTTCTGCAAAGTTCTGCATGTCGGTGCCTTGGTTGTCCTTGAATCTATTGTAAGCCAATGCAAAATAGGCTATTTGTGTGGCTTAGGAAGACATTAAATCATACAAGTTCTATTTATAAGCCTAGATGTGTTGATGAAAAGGGTTAACTATCCCAAAYACTTGGAATCATTAATCATTGCATCGTTAATAGCAGCAGCACCGCTTTGCACCCATTTAGGCATCTGTTTTTCCATTGATTTCTGAAACAGAATGTCTTTTATGCACTGTTCAAAGGGTTTGGGTGTTGTGATGTTTTTTTGCAGCCTGGTACTGATAGTTGCCGGCTCATAGAAAAAACACAGACCTGGTATTTAGATGAAAGCCTGCTTCTCCCTGGGACGCATGCTATAGGATTCGGCTGCCTGAAGCCAAGGATGAGAGAAGGAGGGATATTCACTGAAGAGCTCTGGCGCAATGAGAAGCAGGATTTTATGCTTCACCCAAGAAAATAATTCCACCTGGTAGCTTAGGGTGTATGACTCAAGAGCAGATATTGATGGTGTAACGATCAAATTTTCCTTCCTATGGCAGTTGTGAAGGGGATACTATGTGAGGCAGAAAAACAGCTGGTAGCATCTGTAGGCTTGGGTTGCATAATGGTTTCCACTGTTAGGGATACCARGGCCTTGTTATTTGAAAGGAGGTGTTTAAAAACACACAGAGAAATTCCTGAAAGTGCAGATGATCTGAACACAGCTTTGCCAGGCCAGAGAGGGAAGGAATGCAGAGAGGATCAGAGTCAATTTTGTTTTTCAAGCAAGCCATGTTCAKGCTGACTGACTTCTCTCTTTTTGGATGGCAAGTATAAGGTAAAGTGTCAAGCCACTAAGAWGAGTTACTGCAAATGTTGAATATCAAGAAATATCAAATGGCTTCCCATCCAGTGAATAGCACGTACCTGTAGCTGGAATGAATCAGGAGGAAAAAACATGTGATGAGACTGACTCAGAGCAGGCTTTTGCACAACAGGACCATATTGAGTTTTCACAGGCTGCCTTAATTTTGGCATTGCTTACCTCTATGACTGCTTCCTCTTGTAGCCTCAACATTCTTTTAAGGCGATTATTCCACCGTATGCAGTGCACGGCTCATACTCAGAACTTATGCAGCTTATTTATGGAGGCACAGTCTGTCACAGGAAATGTTGAATACCATGTGGGTTAAGAAACGTTAAAGAAGAGTCTCTTGAGGGACACATGGGTGGTATTCCCTGGAAAGCATCCTGAAGTATTTTTAGCTATGTCTTTTCTCAATGTGGGATGAAAATAAGCCAAAAAAAATAGGCAAGATTTAGCCTATGTACTGTATGAATGTATGAGAGACTCTGCATTCTGGAACTACAAGAGAATGAGAGCTCTTGAATCTCCTAGTAAAAGAAGAAAAAAAAATCAGACTTACTGCATAATTTTATTAAGTGGCATTTTCAAGGGTCTTCAAAGACTACCTAGTAGCACTGAATTTGTGCTTTGAGGAATCGGCATCCTACTGTTCTACATTAACCTGGAGGTTAATGACTCTTCRTAAGGACTTCAGTATTGGTGGATTCACATAATAAAAGACATGTGAAATTCAGCAGATATGGGGTGATGATCCCCTTTCTGGATCATTCTATGCCCTGAAACAGATTTTTAAAATTAATTTTCAAAATGTAGAGCAGTGGTAAAAAAAACTGATCTGGCTATCACAGAGGTATGTTCATCTACCTCCATGAGAATAAGTGGTCTCATTCCAGAATTACAACACAAAGATGGCACTCATTATCTATCCAGTCTTTTTGAAGCCCCTGATTCTCATGTTTTCTACATTGTAAATTCTGATATTGTAACCACAGACTGGCCAAGGCATTCTTCCTTGAAAATCAGTCCTCCAAAATCCATTCCTACACTAACCACACTGACGCTTGTATTGAACACTCCCTCCCAAGCTAATTTCAAAGCTGGTCTTTGTCACCATGTTTTCTTTCATCTTTGAATAATAATATAATTATTGTGACCCAAACTCCAGGCAACTACCTTTATGGTTTCTAAAATCGTTCAGCCAGTTGACAAAGAAGTTTTTAATTCTTTTACATCATTCATTTGCTAAGACTACTACCATCCTTAAAATTAATTGGTGTGCCCTGCTAACACAGCACCCTCCCAAAATGCAGAACCCAATGTAGGTCAAACTGAAGGGAATTTAATCTCTTCCAAATAATACTCTACATCTAAAGACACACAACTTGATTTTGAAAGAACAAGTTCAAAGCAAACCMTCCTTACCTCTTGCTCTTTTCCTCAAAGTGCTCCTGTTACGGCTGAAGACTTTTCTTTCCCTTTCTTTTTTTTTTCTTATCAGAAATCACTGGCAAATTCAAAGGTATCTCAGGGTTTGGCATTTGTAGTTTGAGAGCGGACACAATGAGATTACTCTTTGGTGTTTCTGTTTGTACTCCCAGTTCAACTTGGTTCKCAAGCTGTGGTTTAACGACACAGTGAATCAATTTTTTTGGGAACTTAGTGTCAAATCTCAAAGCCACTATAATTGTAAGAGTGCATTATATGGGTGCAGAGTCATTCCACCGATTTGTTAACAATAAATTGAAGAGAGAATTTTGTCCTAGCAGATTAATGTAAATTTAATGAAGAGCAAGTATTCTCTGTCTAGGCAACTCTAAGTAAATGCTGTTTTCTTGAAGCCAGGATAAAATCAACATAAAATTGTGAACTGAATGTTAACTCTGCGCTGTGTGCTCTGGCTAAACCAACTGAAAGATAATCATATGCTTTTGCCTGATTTTTATCAAATTTGTACTTCTAAATGATGTACAACCGCATAGAGCTGGAGTTTAATGATCGCAGAACCACTGCCTGAGTAGTCTACCAAAAACCAACTCTGTGGTTAGAGAACTGAAGATATTTCATCTTAACATCTGCTCTTCACTGAGAATTACAAATACCCTCATCAGTGGAAGCTGTCATATCTAATAAAAAGACAGCTTCAATCATTGCTCTCTGGGATATCATCAGGAGAATAAGATGGAAGATGAAGAAAACCCACATCAGCTGTAGAATTCTTAGTGCTCTGCTTTTTATAGTGACCCAGACCTCCTTTAATAACAAAATATATTGCTTTTGTGAGAGGCTAAGGRTATTGGTATGCCCTTATTTGCTCTAATAAAATAGATTTTTTTTTTCCTAACCTACAGAAGATATGTTGTATTTCCATGATTATAAACTCAAGAGATTCCATGATGATTATCTAGTCAGAAAAGATTATACACCATATATGGTGAAGGAGATTTTACTTGCCATGGTGGGTTGAGCCTGGCCGGATGCCAGACTCTCACCAAAGCCACTCTATCACTCCCCTCTGCAACTYGGCAATGGAGAGAAAATATAATGAAGGGTTCATGGTCTGATATAAGGACAGGGACAGATACACCTGAGTTTGAATGAGAACCCTTTTTAAAACAACACACGGTCTTCTGATTAAAAATTTTGAACTCAAACCTTGGTGTATTGTTCCTATGACTACTTTATTCTTGGTTTAAAATCTGAATTTTTTTTTCTAGTTCTACTTTTAAACCTAGAGTAGATAGAGTTTCTGATAGCCCATACATAGACTGAAGAAACTGCTTGCCATCTTTCCTGTGTTGTGACCTTCAAGTTTTGACTTAAGTCAGCTCTCAGYTTCTCATGTTAATCAGGAAAAATTTCTTGAGTCTTTAACCATAAAGAACATTTTATGATCTTTCAGGTGCTTTGCAGGCTCTTCTCTGCACCCTTCCTAAACAGTWATCATCTGTCTTGGACTGTGGACCACAGAACCAGAGGCCATTCTGCAGCTGTGTGTACCTCAGTGCCAAGCACAGAGGCAATATTCCTCAGAAGTACCATAAATTCTACTCATTAGTCCAATTTACCATTTGATTCTGGCTGTAGAGCTTGCACAACTGATTGATGACCATAACCCTTATGACCTTTTCAAAATGGAGACATGCCCTAAGGAATCCCTTATAAAGATAAATACAAAATTTTTATTTCAGTGCAAAGTTTTGCATTTGTCTGTTTAGAAACATATTTGCTTATGTTCATCTGAAATAATTTATTTCAATGATTTGCCCTTTTCATGATTTATCATCCCCTTGGTCCTCATGACATCTACAAATATTATCACTTAAAGGCTGCTTGTCTCTGACTCGTTGTCTGCTTATTTCCATGGGATTCAGGTGCTTTCATCTTAGAAACTGTTGCCCAATAAATCTCACCGACCAGGAGAAGCTCAGTCTCTTTTAGGTTCATCGGGTTGCTACTTTTCCACTCAAACCACAAACATTTCCACCTGGCACAGTTTCACCCACCACGTCACAAACATGAAACCCTTTCTCTAAGTTTCACAAACCTCATGCAAAAAAAAAAAAAGTTGCTTGTACATCACATCACTGTTCCTACACTGTAGTAGTACAGAAAAACATAAAGCATGAAGCATCTCCAAGCTTTGTCCTTGATTTACCCTATTCACGTGGTCAAAAGTATTTGCTAGTCACTATTGCCTTGTTTCACCATTCCTCACAAAGGGAGAATTGGCTCCTCAGGTATTTCACAGCCTGGCAGATTGGTTTGCAGTGACATGAACAAACAGATCTGTCTCCCATGCTGCACAGCATTGCAGCCATATCACACTCCCACCAGACAAGGAGGACAAACCTGCCTTTCCCACCACTCYGCACCCTCTGTGGACAGGGCTGGCAGAACTCACCAGCAGTCACAATTCTTCCATCCAGCGACGAGAGATTTCCACTACTGTAGGAAAAAATCTCACAACCCTGTGAAGTAAGACTTTAGGACCAACTAAATTGTAGGGAATATGGTTGGTCTGAAAATATCAAGGAGTGGGGAGAAGTATACATGCCTGGATATGCTTTTATTTGGCAGCAGCAATGCAGATCAGTAAATTACGTTAACAAACTCGTTAAAGCTGCAAGTCCCTAGTAGCAATACATACTTGCTCATTACACCTCATTGTAGTACTAATAATATAAACATTTTAACTGTGCAAATCTTCAGTAAGACAATAAGGTATTTTTCCCTAAAACAAACATTATTCACATGCAACTTCTGCAGTAAATGACACGATGATGGTCATGTTCAGGACCTGTTAACACCAGTCATCATCCCTGTACATTTCAGCTCTACTAATCTAAAACATACAGAAATACCCCTTTTGTTAATTTTTCATTTATCTAAGCTAGGCTCAGTTACATCAAAATGTTAATTTGGAGTTCTCCCATACCCTACGGCTGTTTTGTGGATTAAGACTATTTCTTTAAATTAGAAATATAATTTAAATAAGGCCAAAGTAACAAAAATTTATTTTCTTTTCTGGTAAGTCATGACATCTTCTCTTTATTAAAAAGTAAAAATAGCTATGCAAACCATCTGATGGGATCCCTTGAAAGTAATGTGGGAAGACTATTACAGCAATGCCAGAATTTCAACTCCACATTAAGTTAATAGACTCTATGAAAAACTTTGTGGAGCAATTTGTTCCTGAGACAATTGAATTTAAATCACAGGATTTATAGTAAGGATTACTTTAATCTTGTTATACTTGACTCAATTGCTAAAAGCATCCGTTTTACTTAATATTGGTCTTTGTGGAGTAACTAACTTATTTTATTTGTTACTATCAGAAAAATGTATCATCTTACAAAAGTAAACAGGAACATCCTTCATTCTCTGCTCTGTTTCTCATAGACATTSTTCTTCCTTCCTTTCATACCTTCTCTATACAGCAAATATTTCTCTTCTGAAATCTGTCAATTTACAAGGTTCCCCACTGAGACTATGTTCTTTCAGCATGAGATGGAGGTGAAATAAATGGGACAAACTGCATCCCTAAAAGTAAGAATATTCCACACTGGCTCGGCCACAGAAATACTCTGGTTTCCAGATCTATATCCACTAACTCTTGAGGAAACTAATTTTTGCTTTTCTGTAGAATAACAATATTGGTCTCAGTATCCTCTAGCACATCTCCAAAGAAGATCAGAACCATGCACGTGAGTCAATCATGTTACTTATTCAGGTTGGCTATGTGAATGCATTTATACTCATCTGCCATTTCCACACACYTAGCTGCCCCTTTCTTCCACTTGCAAAAGCAATAAAAGTCCACTGGGAAAATTCTGTCTCTTTTTTTCTGCTAAGCAGGGGAGTTGGAGAAAAAGAGATCTGTTTTGATTTTTACTTGAACACGTACCTTGACAGACTTAGAAAAGAAAAATGACCAGTTAGGAACTTTGCATATTGATTGCTGTAATTGGAAAGCAATACTGTGCTTATTAGAACACGGTAAAATAAATGGCTCTATCTAAATGCCAAGTTGTTGGGTGGGCTAAATTCTTCCTGGTTTTCAAACAAATAATTTTGCTACCTGTTTTCTCCTTTTTAAGTGTTAGGAGCAAAACCCTTTTCTCCYATTCATGTGTTTCATTAGTTGTTTAGAGATTGTTTAAATAAAACACCTACTTTAGTTCTGAACATATCAGAATTAGTACATTTATTCATTTTTTCTGTGATTTTAAAGCACCACATCAGTCATCTTTATGCTTTACTAGTTATTTCTCTAAACGTTTGTCRGAAAGTTTCATCTGCAAGGTCTGAATGAGTTCAAAGTAACGGATACAGAAGTTGGTGCCAGGCATCCCAAAGTGGGCAACCACAAATGCAAAGCTCAGTCAGAGGTGTTTGGCTTATATGTAAAAGTGAGGTTAGAACACATCCTGTGCTTAATCATTTCAGTTCTTGTATTATGAAGTGAAACTTTAAAAAAACAAGAAAAAGAAGGAACTTGGGAATTCCTGATCTATCGCATAAACTCTAATTACTCACAAAATWGCAATAAAATATTTCTAAGTACTTATAAGATAACAGGGAGGGCTTTTCAAGGACAAATAATGTCAAACAAATAAAGCCTGTGGTTGGGATAGACTCACTGAAGCTTTTGACACTGATGCAATATTTTCCTAGGAAACCTTGTTTGACCTGAAATACTCCCTGGTGCTCACAGACCTAAAGAGACACCACCAGGAGAAAGCCCTGCTTAACATACAAACAGGAAGGATGTTTGAATACCCTCATCAGTGGTCAGGATGATCAGCCAAGGAGTATGTTCATCACACATGGGCAGACCCAGGCTGATGCTGTTTAAGGTGAGGCCTCAGCTGGAGTGTGGTGTCCAGAGGGCCCTGCATTTCAAGCAAGCCACAAGCAATATCTCTGGAAGTGTGAACTGATAAAGGAATTAGGCTGATTGAGAGTAGAAGTGTGTGACAACCTCTAAATCCACCACAAGTTATTAGTGAAGAGGCATGGAATGGTTTCCACATATTTATTGGTAATAAGATGCAAATTGCAGGCGGTAGATTTAGGTCATTCACTGACTACATCCTCTAGGAAGCATCTGAAGTCCTGGCCATTAGGGGTCAAAGAGATTGGAGTGAATTGCTCTTTCCAAAGGTATTTTTCTTAAACAAAGCTAGAATGTCTTAAACGCGGTTCACAGATATCCTTAAGTAAATGTATTAGTACATGGCCTCAGCCAGGAACACTGACAGAGGTGGTTAGTGAAGGTTGGCAGCGGTTTGAGAAATCACCATCTGCAGCCATCTGTGCTTTCACCTCATCTTTCTTCTGACTCTCAGGGTATCAGTTGCAGCTTCAGCAGAAACCCAGAGCAGTCAAAGGGATGGGGATGACAAAAACAACCCGTCCCCAGATGTCTCAGAATAAAGTCCACAAGGGAAAACCCCATTCTGCACCATTAGGCCCTGATGTGGCCACACAGAAGGAGGTGTTGGGATGGTTATCCATGCCAGCAGAACAARCAGGAGATGCTGATACTGGTGGGGAGTGGGGAATTTAGAAGGGAAATAAAAAGGGAGGAAAATGAAGTGGATAGAGGAGAAGTGGATAGAGGATTGTCCTTCYACAACTCCACTGCTGCTCCAGTAAAATGCTTTTCCCAAGGCTTTTTTCTCAGTGACTTCTTTTTTTACTAGAGTACTTCATTTGGAAAATAGACAGATTTCTTCCACCTGCATAAATAATTTCCTACTTGTAAGACCCCCAAATTGAGAGAATTGTTTAAAAGCATCCTGTTGTTTACAGGTAGGTATGTGCTAAAGTAGTTAATAGATTAATGAGAAGAATAATAATAAAGAAGAATGCCTATAGTGGAGGAAGTCTATAGAAGAAAATCATAGACTARAAACACTTCTCAGGTGCCAATATGAGTCTCAAGCAGCAGGCACTGTAAACTGGGAGAAATGCAGAATTTGTTCAACAGTTTGGATGCTCTTTACAAACAAGAAGTAATGGATTTCAAGGCAACTATCAGGATGTTACTGAAAAAAATATAACTTTATTTTTCATAGGACTCATTTTTTTCCTTCACTTCTGTCTGAAGGACTACCAGAAAAGTGTGAGCATTTTGCTCGGCTTTTAATATATGTATCATTTTAATGACCCACTGCAGGTTGTTACTACCTGTCTGTCTGGCAGGAACAACCTAACTACCATGTTGATGAAATCATWCCTTCAAATATTATGCAAAATTATTTAACAGGAATAAAAAGGCCACCTGGCATGGTTACAGTGAAGAGAATAAAGAACAACATTTCCTTGAAGAATTTACTCAAATTAGGTTYGGTACTATGTGCTAAGTAAAGATAGAAGTTTCATGTTAGCATAAATTGATTATTAGTGTATACCTCCTATGTCATATATGCTAAAGGAGAAGTTGGTGGGAAAATGGAGAAAAATATAAAAAGGCTCATTCTTTTAATACCTTTCTACCCTTTCTACCTCAACAKAGAAAAGAAATGAAAGCTCCTTTTTTGACTCCCAGAGAATGGAAATGCTTAAGGTAGTGGGGGCTTTCTTGTGAATATCCAACTGCAGCTTAGAATCGAAGTCCTTATGTTCCAGTGGGTCTAATATATCCAAAATCCTTTGCTTAGAAAATRCAGACTATTTTCAGCACGCTTCATGTTAAAAAGAAGCCAATAAAGAAACATTTATTTTGTTTTCACTGAGTCATTAAGAGCATGGGACAAAAAAGACAGACGGTGATGTGGCATTTTTGAACACAGTAGATAGAGTAGACTACTACCAAGAAATTCAACCCTTAATGTCTAGACTGATTTGAAAATATTGGAAAGGATGAAAAAACTCCAACCAAAATAATCCAAACAGACAACACAACTTGGAACAAAATCAAAAAATCAGACTGAAATGAAATCGAACCCCAGGCAGTGCTGGAGATACTTTGATGCAGTTTGGTAGATCTGATAGGAGAACCACTGTCTGCTCCTGAACCACTTGCAAAGATTTGCCTCCACTGAGCTCTTCTCTCAGCCCAATTTCCCATCTTCTCAAGGGAACAGCTGGTTACTCCTTGTTTTAGCAGGCAACTCCTCTACCCCAGCTAACAAATCTTAGGTATTTTCTTCTCCTTAAGGWTGGGTTGTCACATCCTTGCCTTGGGCCTGATCTCATATCACTTGACCCTCTGTAAATGTGGCAGTGTGCCCCTGAACAACAACAACAACAACAAAAAATAATCCTGTGATTCTGACATCTGTCTTCAAATTCTTTGTTGGCTTTGGCAGAAATACATTTTTCAGCAAAATCCTTGGCCTGTGCTTTTCAGCCATTTCTGCCAAGCAGCAGAGAGACCTTGGTCTCATCAGGAACTCWGCTCTTTGACTCAGTGAGCAGAGGGAAATCACACAGGGCAGGGTGCCTTAGCAAAGGCAGAAATCTGTCTCCTTGATAGAAAGACATGAAAAATCTGATTTAGCATTCGGGAGCCCAGACAGGCAGGGCTGAGMTGACTTGCATTGTATAGGTTTCATTTAGATCCAGCAGGATCTGCGCAGTGACAGGTTCCTGTCCTTATTCAACAAGACCTTGAAATGCACCTTCAGCCTAAGTAGGTTGCTATAATCTTCTGGGGCCCATACCAGCTTTCCACTTAGGGAAATCAAGCTTTGAACTCCATGGACTGAAATTAGGTGAACAATTGCATATCTAGTCACAGGTATAAGAATCAGGGCATATGAAACAGAAAATGGAACTGGAGGCACAGTGAGAATCTGAATTTCAGGGTGAAAGGGGACATATATTGTGTGAACTGAAGAAGTAACTTCAGGACCCTTAGAATTTTARGAGACTCAATTTTTGTGGTTCAGCAAGCAAGGAAATGTGAGAGACTAGCATGACATATATTTCATGGCAGGTGACTTTTGCCACAAAGCCCCAGCATGACCAAGGCTAAAGAGGCCAGATGTCGAGAGGTATAAACAACCATCATGTGAGAGCCTGCAGTGCATCATGAGGAAAGGAGGGGAGCTGACTAATCTTGCTCTGACACTCTTTCTTAGTGTAAAGCCCTTTATAGTATGACATTCCTCAGCAGTCTCTCACACTCAGGGCACAAAGGGAAGGAGACCAGACATCCTTGGGCAACTGATGCTCACCATTAGCTTTAGAAAGCTGCCTTTCAAAACCCAAAATGCTCTAAGTCATCTTGTTTTCTTCTTTTTGAGGTTACACTCTAACCATCGAGGCAGTTCATCAATGCACTGCTGATAAACTTATTATCAACATAAATAGTTCCTTTTTCTACATCTGGAAGAAATGCAGTAGTTTCGGTTCCTCAAATGAGCTGAGGTGCTGTGGCAGTTCTTCGGGCCTGACTTGGTGGCACACCATCTTAACTTCATGGGAGTTTTCCATAGTCCTAGTTAAATAAGTAGATAAGATCCATCTTTTTTTTTCACCAACAGTACTACTGCATCTTTGTAAACAGATGTATTTTGCAAAAGCTAAAGCTCAGATGTCAGTGTGCTTTTTTTTTTTTTTGCATGAAAAAGCTTTAAAACACAAAGAAAATGAATATATATATGAATAAAACTACAAAAATGCAAACTCCTTTATTGCTTCTTCTGAAATACAATTTCTTTTCCATGTTTGCACTGACCAARTAGATCTGGAGATAACTTCTTGTAATCACACACGGAGCTGCAAATTCAAAAGGGTGGGCTGAAAGTGGAGTAAAGGACACCATTATTTTGGATGGAGACTAAGCTTCATTTTTTTTTTTACTCTCTCCTCCAGTCCTACTTTTTCACATAACCCACAATTCCACAACAACATGGAGAAGCAAATGAGTGAAAGTGTTGTGTTCAAAAAAGACACAAAATTAACTTGAAGAGCTGTAATGCTTGAAGAGTTGTAATGTTTGTCTGGTGTTCAAGGGGATACTGGTGGCTAGTAAACCGAGAAGGCTGAAGTGTACACACTGTGTATCAACACAAAGTGTGATGGAGAGCTGAGAAATCCACAGTGGCTGTTCCACAGTGGCTATACTGTGTCCCAGCTCCCGAGGGTTTGTCTTAACGTGCCCGTGGGACCACCTGGCCTCGCCGCGGGGGCACSAAGTGCAGTTTAACACTCAATTTAACATCCAAAGGGTGTTAAAACCCAGTACTGCGCTCTCGGGGAGCAGGGCCGGCGAGTGGGGCCAGAGGGCTGTCCCAGCATCAGGACCTTGCCCCTGGCCCCCTCCTGGCTGGGCTCGGGACAGGGTGATGCCGGAGCAGCGATGTTCCCTCCGAGGCGCCCCGCAGACCGAGCCGGGCCCGTCGGGGCTGCAGACTCCGCGCTCTGGCCCCGCACCGAGGCCGGCGGGGTCAGCCTGGGGGCCAGGGGAGGCGGCGTGTCCCGGCGGGGCAGGAGCGGCTCCCGGCGCACCGAAGGGATTTCCCCCCGCGCCGCGGGGCGCATCTTCACTCGCCGGCCCCACCGCCACGCCGACMGCAGGAGCGGCCGTAAACCGGCTTACGCCCAAGGCGATTTGCCCGTGATCCGCTGGGCTGCCCGGGCGGGAGGGGGCCGGGCGTGCGGGGCGCCCGGGACGGCGCGGCGGGCGGGCGGG
>NW_026623295.1:796192-813215 GCF_030028575.1 Malurus melanocephalus | reverse complement strand
GGGGCGGGAGGCGGCGATGATGTGAGCGGCGCGGCAGCTGCAGGCCGGCTCCCCCGGGAGCCGGGGCTGAGCCCGGTGGCCGTGGGAGGGAGAGGAGTCGGGCGGGGAGGGAGGAGGGGGCCTGGACAGGGCCGGGGGAGAAAAGGGAGGAGCGGGGCTGGGGTGGGGGGAGGACGAACGGCGCCGGGGAAGCGCTGCCAGCCGGAGCAGCGACAGCGGCGGGAGGGAGGCGCAGCCCGGCGGACCCAGCTCCGCTGCCCGTCGGCTCTCTCCCCGCGAAGGCTGGGGACCTGCTGTGAGGTGATGGAGGAGCATGGGTACCCTTCCTATAGCGCCCGCAGCCCCGCCTGGGAGGAGCTGGTAGGTACATGCGTGCCTTGCCGTTGCACAGGCGTTTCCTCCCTTTTTCCTGCCTGTATTGTTCAGCCGGGGGGTCGGGCTATCATCCTTATCTGTGCCCTCCAGTCTCCCCCTTCCCTTCTTCCGACCCTGCTYCACGCCAGAGCCCGGCCGCCGACACTCGTCCCCTCCCCGCGGGGAGCGGGGGGTGGGAGCCTTTCGCCCCCGCCGTGTCTGGCCATTTGCTGACGAGCTCGTCCCTCTGGGAGACGGGGAGTTCATTGCCCTTTCTGAGTGTCGCTGCCCGGGTGGAAAGCCTGGGATTAGCACCGAGAGCCTTGCCTTCAACTTTGCCGAGGGGGGTGGGTTGGACGTTGACACCGTTAAACGCCTTCTCTTAGCACAGCAAAAGCAACGTGTCCAAACAGCGTTGGGAGGCAGTTTCCAGAAAGAGACACACAGTTTCCCCGCCTTGTTTTCCTGTAGCTAGGCTGGGAATTGCTTCCATCTCGGCGGCAAAACGGGACGTGGCTGGGGGTACCCTGCTGCCATCCTGCTTTGTGGGGTGTGGGAAAAGTGAGTGCCTTTGGGCCGCTACGAAGGGAGGGGAGTGCCCAAACTGGCCAGAAGGAAAGCTGCGGTGAGGTGCCTTTGCGGTTTGTTTAAGCAACTCGAAGACCCTCCTTCCAACCAAAGGAAATCATGTCACCGGCATCCTCAGCAGGCGATAAAATCAGATTTCCCTTTTCAGGGCAGTCTGGTCCCGCTCCTGGGCTTTTCTCCATTGTGCAAACACACACACATCAGGCAGGGAGGGCTAAAAATAGGCTTTGGGTAGCTGCTTGGGAGATTTCAGGCTATCTAAGAGGTCAAGGCTAGGTTGCCTCTGGCCCTGAACTTGGTGAGGGAACATGAAGCATGGACCTGTGCCACTGCCAAGCTCCCCTTTAGATGGCTGTATCATGTTTTGCTAACTCCTTTCGTTGGTCCAGGTTTTACTCATAAAGCCAGTTTGAAAGAGCAGAAGGGGGAGACCCATACGTTGCATGGCTCAGTGTGCACACTCTCAGGAAAGCAGCAGTCGAGCCCTGGAGATACCCACAACTARCTAAGTTCACTTCCTTCCTTCTTAGCATTTGCATCCCTCACAAATATGTATTTTACTACACTCATTTTTGTTGTTGAGCATCCCCTTTCGCTGCCCTCTGCAGTCCTCAAGCCCCAAAACTGTTGCCGGAGATGCAGCTGATAGGGAAAACAGCTGTATGTGTGTTTCGGTAACATGGAGCTGACATTGAAAGGATCAGGCAAGGGAAACCCGAGATTTTCGCCTGGAGAGATGAAGACATCGTGGGAGGAAGGCAGCAAAGTCAATTCCTGCGAATGTTTTACCCTATTAAACAGTGACATTTAAATTGCTACCGTCATCCAAAACTCAGCTGAAACTCAGGAGGCAGATGGATTGCAGCCCCTCTCTGCTTGGAAATGCAGAGTCCTGGCTGAAGCATCCAAACTGGTTTCCTTCTGTGCACAGGGCTTAGATAAACAAGGAGCACTTTTTTTAATTTTTTTTTTTAATTTTTTTTTTTTTTCTCAATTTCCCCTCCCCCAGTAAGGGCCAGGATTTGGGTCATGTTTATCATTTCATTGCTGCATTTGTTAAAGAGTACATCCATGAATGCAGTTTTAAGATTAACCACTGCACCGATTTCCTTTACAAGTCTCTAATTTCAGATGATCCACTCAATCCTTTACCTGATAACCTGCTGGCAAAATACACGGTCTTTGCAGCAAGAGCCATATTTTTCTTTCAATCTGCTCATAAGCAGGCTTTTTATGATAATGGGGGCAAAGGGAGATTTAGGTGAAGACCTGAATGATGAAAGGGAAAAAACAGTACATGAGCAGTAGGAACAGAACAAAGAGCACTAGGATAGGGAAAGCTATTTATTGCAGGTTTTGAATTTGTGCAAGTTAATGATCTATGTAAATAATCAGTTTATTGGGAAATGCTCTTCCTGTGGTTATTCTGAGAAATGAGTGATGGCCATTAAATGCAGCCACAAGTCCTTTGCCTGTCAGGGTTTGATTTGCATGTGTACTACTTCAAATTTCTRTAAAATACTTTCCTTAACTCACAGCGCACTTTTTTAATGGAAAAGCTCTTCCTGAATCCAGTAAGGGTTGTGTAAGACCCCATGATGGAGCTAAGGAAAACTAACTTAAAATGTAAGGCTCACCCTGCATTCTTCCAAGAGAGGTTTGKTGGCTTTGTAGTAAAAATGTGCATAACACATGACTTACAAAGCTCTAGACACATATTTTATGTGAGACCTGAGTCTGGTTTTACCTTTCTCTTGAAAAGCATAGCATAGGTAAAGCATTCCTGAAACACTTGTTTGTTTTTATGCCCTACCCTGGGCATAAAAAACCTTTGGGTTTTTTTCACTCTGAAGCAGGCAACATAGTTTAGTAGTTTCTTTAACATTGTAATCTACACATTACAGGATTCCCTTGGCTWATCCCAAACCAGACACAAGTGATGTAGTTACTTTATTTAACAGTAGCATGGATACATGTTGTTATATTTTGGCTTCCTCTTTGCTAAGTAAGGAAGTCCAGAAAGAATAGTATCACTAGCTCGATCTGCCGAGAGAGTTCAGAGAGGCGGAACTGAAATGAACTTGTTCAGAGTGGGGAGCCCAGTTAAAAAACCATAGTTATCACTAACCACCAAAATTAGGAAAGATTCAATAAATCTTTTAAACATGATGAATAATGCATTGTTAACCTGACACCTTATTGATTCAAATCCCCTCAGAATAACTTTCTGAGGTAAGGGATAGAAAATTATTAACCTTTAGTTTATAGATGCCAAAGTGACTTAGAAAAAAGAAGGCAAATATGCTTGTTACAAAGTGAATCACTTTTAGGGCTGGAATCAAATAGTGCAGTAATCAGTATTATAAACTATAATCTTCAGCGCAGCTAGAGTGCACGTGTGTCTGGATTTTTATTTTTTACAYTGCATATGCATTTTATTGACACATACCCTATTATTGGGACTCAGTGTGGTCGAGTTAAAATGTTCTCACAGTGTATATATGTATATAAAATGTATACAATATCACAGTGYAAACATGTATGTATATATTGAATAKAAAGGGCAGCTCATCAGCTGATGTTAATTGATTATTAATAATATCAGTTGAATAGCTTTCTTCAAATGCTGACCTTTCTTCATGCTTTTTACTTCCTTGCTTCAGTTAGGAAATTTAAGGTCATTACTAACAAGTGTGAAACTATTAAGTGAAAGACAGTGCATGCAAATATTKTCTGTGTTTTTAATGACTACATATAGCCCCACATCATTCAAGATCCTGACTTGCAGAAGTGTAGTGGTACCATTTGTACCACACTATTCATGGCTGTGGTCACTGAGCTAAAATGTGCTATCTGATATTTCTCATATTGAGTCTGACATTGATCACCTGGGACAAATTCAGCTGTGAGATGAAGGGATAAAAGCCAACTTGCAGGCCCTTACTGAGGTGAWCTTCATGGCTACTTTAGGCAGCTTTATCTGGGTAAAGGCTGGAACTGGACCCTGATTAGCAATTAATAGCTTTGAAAAGAACAAGTGGAAATRTTGAGATCTTTAAAACTGTCTTTGTATTTGGGCAATGTGTATGTTTGTAGAAACAGCTTTCTGTGCTTACATGAATAACTTGTGTATTTTCAACAATGCTTAAGACTTACTTGGTTTCTCCATTTTGRAGAACTCTGTAAACATTAGAAGACTGCACACTCTAGAGCCTATAATTTTACAGAATCCACTACGTACTTCACAGAAACCATGTTCCCATATTCCCATTGAACTGTTCTTGTGAGACATTTTTTTATCATTTACAGATTTAGGTTATTGCTACTGAAATCTTCGTGTWAAGTACAACATTGTAGTACTTTTTTCATAGCACTCTCAAGTTCACAAGATATGATGGAAGAGACTTGCTTGGAAGGGAAAGGCTGGTGCATTCTTTCCTGGTAACCACACTTTTGTGTTTGGACAGTCAGAACTGAGGAAGATCACAGTGGGTAGCCCAGGTGAAGATGCATGGTGCCTTCTGYTTGGTGCAGAAAGTGTGCAGCAACTAGTACTCATAGTTAAGCTCCAAAAGTGAACAGAATTTGAAGAATCATATTTATTCTAACAGAAACTACTATTGTTCAGCCAGCACTATTTAATTCAGTTGAATTAAATGTAGTCAGTCTTGCTTGTGTTCTGTTAGCATCAAGTGTTCCTCAAATCAGTTACTATTATGTGCAATACGTGTTAGCATTAATTAGTAAAACGTGTCTTGTTGTCCCTTTGCAATATTCAAGTGTCATTTACTTTCAAGATAATTAAGAAATTGCAGTGAGTTGTGTTCTGGAATAATTTGCTACTCCCAAAATTARGATGGGGAAGAGGGAGAAAGGAAGGAGGGAAGACAAAGTGTCCCTAACACAATGCTCTTAACTGCCTTTCTTCCTAGTCGTGCCCTAAATTAATTCACTGAGAGCAATGCATCCTTGCACCTGCTCAAATCTGATCCCATATCTTTGAAATAAGATAGAATTAGTCCTTACTAAATAAGATAGAATTAGTCACAGTTTGAGATGTGGTAGAATTTAGAATTAATATTCTAATAGGGCATGTAGGTAACTTGATCAAGATTCCTTTAAAATAAAACTTAATATATATTTTGACTTTTTAAATGTTACTTTTGGTAATTTTTAAAGTATTACCTCTAGAAGTGCTCCTACATGGAGGTGGGTAGTAGAATTGTATTTAAAGTATCTGGTGCAGTAACACAGAACTAAGCCACAAGAACTCCAAAGCTTCACAGAAATACTTGCTCTCCCCTACACCACTGGAAATAAAAGTCCCCTGCAAAATACTCTGAACTACATGAAATTCAGACTGTGGTAAGATATCTGCAGGGTAGAATGGGTTGTACAATTGTTTACTTTTCCTCATTAAATGATTTGTATTTAGACAYTGGCATTATATTAGCATGTTAGGAGATGTCAGTTCCCTTTCTGGAAATATAAATAGAATTGTGGGAATATAGAAGCCACAAGTATTGATTGCTTTCTTATGTTTAATCCGGTCCACGCAGCTAGGAGTCGTGTGTTTTATTTAGTATTGCTGTGATTTAAACACTTATTTTGAACACTGACTACATACAAGCCACAATAATTCCGAAGTCCCACAATTCAGAACATGTGGTGACATTTCGAGATCGTGCAAGCTGCCAGATCTGAGATGAAAAGGGAAAACTGACCCTTTCTTTCCCCAGAAGTAAGGGCTGCTCTTTCAAAGACAAAAATGGATAAAGTAATGAGAAAAGTAAGCCATTAGGAGAAAACAACTAGAAAGCCATAGATGCATTTACTAAAATTGTCCAAGGCTTTGGCGCTGATGGATAATAAGCGGGGGCTGACTGGCTGGAGGAATAGCATACAGAAAAGGAGCCCATCGCTCCTTGCCCTCCGTTCAGTTCCGAAGAGACATCCTAGCGGAGAGCGGCACAGCGTTCGGCCGGGACGGGGCAGGGGCTGGGCACACCACCCGCGCTCACAGCCGCTCGGTTTYGATCTCCTTGCGTTCAGAACTCAGCACTCGCCCCGCTCCGASGGTCGCCCGGTGGCACAGCGCGCACGGGGGTGCCCGGCGGGGCGGGCGGCGCTCGCTGCAGCGCCGCGTCCCACTTTGCCGGCCACGCCGGGACATCCGCCGAGTCTCGGGCAGGTGCGGGGGCGCCCGGGGYCCGCCCCGCTGCCCGTCGCTTGTTGCACCGCCCGGACTCGGCCCGGCGCTCACCTGCGGGGCGGGCACGCTCCTGCCCGGGGCGGCCCGGCCGGCACCGGCACCGGCGCCCCTTGGAGCCGGCGGCCACCCCTGGACTCTCGCCGTCGGCAGGGACGCAGGGGGCCGGGCCGGTCCGGTCCGGCCGGCGCGGGTGGCCGTGCCCCGGTCCCCAAGAGCCGGAGAGGCGGCCGGCGCAGCCCTCAGCGCTCGCCCGTGGGAGGGGGCGCTGGAAGATGGCGGCCGGGCGGGCCGCCCCGCTCCGCTCCGCTCCCACAGCGCCCGCCGCCCCGGCCGCCGCGGACACCGCCCCCGGCCCCGCCTCCCGCACCGCCCCTTTCCCCACCCTCCCGGCCGCCTCCTCCTCCTCCTCCTCCCCGGGGAGGGGAGCGGCAGCGGCTGCCCTGGCTGAGCCGGGCTCGTGTGCTTTCTCTCGGTAGGAGTCCGGGAAGATGGCCGGGGCCGAGTCGGGGATGAGCGGCGCCGGGATCCCGCAGCAGCCCCAGCCCCARCCCCCGGCGGCGGCGGCGGGGMCGGCGGACGAGTCGTCGGACAGCGAAGGGGAACACGAGGGCCCCCAGAAACTCATCCGGAAAGTGTCCACCTCGGGCCAGATCCGCAGCAAGGTAAGGGGGGCAGGAGCCGGCCAGCCCCGCTGCCTTCACGGCCACTTTCTCCATCCCCATCCCAAAGCGGGGCTAGCCCGGAGCCGGGGACGGCCGCTGCATCCCGCCCGCATCCCCGGGAGCGGCGGCGCTGGGGGGGGGGTGGTGAGGCAGCCGTGCCTCTTCCTTCCTTCCCTCTCCCCTCCTCCCCGTCCAGCTGTTGCGTCCACATCTGTCCCCGGCTGGCAGGAAGAGCCCCCCGGGGCGGCGGGGCTCCGCGGGGCCGGAGGGGAAGCCGCCTGCCCCGGCAGCCGCCCTGCCCTGCCGGGCGTCCTGGGTGTGGGGGAAGCGGCGGGCTGCCTCCCTCCCTCCCTCCTTCCCTCCGGCTCCTCTTCCTCGGCGGCGGGCACCGCTGCTGCGGGGATCCCGCCCTGCCACCCCGCGGCGCGGGTGGGCTGGCTCAGYGAGCCGTTCCTCACCGCTTTCCATACCCGCCACCCACCCTTTCTTGTTCTCCGCCGGTCCCGGGGGCCGCCGCCGTGCGCCCCGCCGGAGCGGCAGGCACCGAGCCCACGGTGGCACGTCGGGCTCCCCTTCGGGAGCGGGAGAGCYGCCAAGGAGGGATAGGCAGCTTGCACTTTGAAAGGCACGTCGAGGAAAGAGAAGTAAACTTCTATACATCCTCGCTCGTGGCACTGGATGCGTAAAACAGCTGTCAAAATTTTAGCTTGATGCATTTTTTTGGCTGTCTCGGGCTGCCGAAGTTGTCCCAGTGGAATTAACTTTTTTTTGTAGACGGTGTGTTTATTTAATTATTTTTTCCCCTGTAGAATCAACAAGCAGGCATTTGAAAGCAYAAAAAGAATGAAATTGACTTACTTTCTGTGTAGAAAGATCCCATGATTTTCTACAAAGCGAAGCGTAGTCCACAGTTGGGGATGGGGTCTGCACAAAACCCAGTTGGGGAGAGGTTACTGATGCAATGACATCAAGAGCAGGGTTTTTCCTGTAAGTGTCTGTTTTGAGGAGCAAAGTGTCTCCATGCAGGCCTGGACTGATCACACTTTGGGTTTCATTTCTCCGCAGTATGTCAAGGGGTGTTGTTTGCTTTACAAAGCACCCATTAAAGTTAGTAGTTTGTGAAGTCCTGTCGTGTTGATGCTTTTCTTCCCTTGGGCTTTTGCTCCATTCACTAAATGCAGAAGGCAGCCACCTTTAAGCAGAAAACATGATTGTTAAACAGTGATGTTATTCCGTTATGTGAGGTGCAAAGCAGCTTTCCCCTGAAACCTAAACAAGATGTGTCATTCCGTTTTATTGCTAAATGTTAATTTTGCCTTTGCAGGTGTTAGGCCTGGCTGAAAGGTTACTATAGTAAATAATATACAACTGTTGCATTGTGCTAGAAGCACAGTCCTACAGAAACTTTCAGCTTTAACACCCGTCTGTGTGAGTCTTCAAAACGTTTTAAAAGTTACAGAACATGATGCCTTTATTAGCTGTAGTGGTATTGAGTGCATTTGAGTGTTTGCTCTCATAGAAGTTGATATTTGCATGAGGGAAATATGCCTATTGTGAATGTTATTGGTGCAGGTTTGTGAGATTGAGATCCCAGCCAGTTCTTGCCAACTGTTACAGATGGGTGGGATATTCTGTATCTGAAGGCTGTGAATGAATGCTAAGCTGGGATCGCCTGAAGATCTAAGACAGCTCTGCAAGTCTTGCTTTTGCTTATCTTAGCTTGAGTCTCAGTTCTATTTCTGTGAATCAGATATATATAGGAAAAACTGACTGCTGACATAATTGGAGTCAAAATGTTGCTTTACTGGTTGCAATTTACAATAATAAGCAACTCTGAATATAAACATCTTTCCTTCCATTTAATTAAAAGTGATATATCATTGTTAAAGATGAGACCCAAGTTAAATAATTCAGTAGCACTTTATTTTATAACTCACAATGCATTATTTAAAAGTAGCTAAATTTAGACAGACAACTCCCATTTAGTTTAAGGGTGTTGTATGTTTGCTGTTGTAGTAGTTGGTGATCAGTGGTTACATGAAACCACTAGAGCAAGGAACATCAGGGAGCTGCTCTTTTACCCAGCTAGTCCCTTTCATTCAAATTAGATTTGTTAAGCTTCACTTACTTGGTGGATGTGTTTGTAAGCTAAGGTTTTAATTAAATGGATTGGGTTTGTCTTACATCTAAGAATAGACTTTTGAAAGGACCCAAAGCATGTATATTACATTTATCATTGATGCTTGTGGGCCATTTAGGACTGCTATTTTTCTCCAGAGGTTGCTTATTTACTTGAAGCATTTCAACAACGTGGTATTGATTCCTTAGCTCAGAATTATACCCAAAAGTCTCTTCTGGTAATTGTTTTTATTTTACTTAAGGAAGATGTTATTTTTAGATGTTTTGGTACAGTTGATCATTTGTGAAAGCTACCATATGGTGATACTTTGCAGATAGAATCACTCAGGAATGGATTTTTTAAATTTGTGTGTAACAAGATTTAGCAAGTATATGTACAAGAACAAACCCCTTTCACTAGCACAAACATAAGCCAAAAAACTTCTGACATCTGTAATGCTCGAAGGCAGTTTTTAATCTTTGCTCTTTTCTTCCTAAATAGAAACAATTAATTATTTAGCTCAGGGCAGGAGGTGAAAAACAGAATGAGAATATGAAAAGCAAGAATACTGTATTGTAATTACACCAAAGTTTATTGATAGTTTGTGATATGCAAATGATATGCTCACAGTTGTGTTTAAAAGTGTGTTGTCCAGTTTTGCCATGGCTTACCCATACTGGATAGCAATTTCCTTGGCAAGCTGCTCACTTGGTTTCAGTGGAACGATTTTTACAGTCAGTTGCTACGAGAAACAGATTGGGGATAGGGCTGGACATAATTGTAGCTCCTGTTACCGGTGTATATTTTTGTGTATTTTGTATAGTTTATGCATAACCAATCCTTAATTTTTTAGAGTACTTTGAAGGCCTATCTGTGTCAAAATGTGGCCATTGTTAATTACCCCAAAGAGAAAACTTGAAAATCAGCATATGTTGCTGTCTGCCAACTGGAGGAGGAGAGAACAAGTTGTGGTGTAAAGGGCTAAACTACTCTTTAAGCCAAYGTGTTGTTTGTCACTAGGAGTTGTTTGCTGCAGCCCCTAATTGGCTGTGGAGTGATACTSTAGCAATAGGTACTTTTAGGGGARTCATAACCAAAACTGATTAGGACTTTTTTGAGATTAAACCAGTGTCTTTAAACCTCATCCTGGATGCTTTTGCATCTGTGGAGTTTGTCTGTGTTCCATGGAGGAAATGCTGGTTAATAAGTTGGTGACAGGTACCCTGTGAACTTTGAGCCAAAATCCCTAATGGAAACAATTATTGGTTTTGTAATGTCTACTCATCTTTCCCCCGCATTTTGGGAGACCTGACTATTTAGTACATCAAAAGTGTCTTGGTAAAAAAATTCCCAAAATTTTTTAAGGATATACATTTTGGTTTTATGAGACCTTTGGAAAACTGTGGTCAGACAGTTTTGAAGCAGTGTGTATGATGATACTGGGTTACAAATAGGGTTAATTGGAGATTGAAGTMATGGAAAGTTCTCCATGCGTGTGTTAAACTTGGCTTCTTAATTTTTAAAGATGCTGGTTTACACAGGCAGAGTCAGTGCCTTCCTTAAACACATGACTTCAGTTCTTGGGGCTACAGCCTGAAAACTGCCTGTCATCAGATGGCTTCTAGTTGCTTTAAAGTTAATCACTGTAGTGCAAAGTACATTCCTTAAAAAGATGGYCTTGCCTGAGTTCTTTATAGCAGAAACATGTCGGGAAGGGAAGGTTCAAATYAGAACTCACACTTTTCCTCTTTAAATTCTTCTCCCTTTGGGGATCAGGACAAGACTAATAAATAAAAAAATCCCTGGATACTTGGAAGTAGAGTTGTCAGCTGAGCACAGTTACAAGTCTTGCTCCTGTTTTGAGTACTCTGTAAAAAAGTGGATATGAAGAATAACACTTTTATCACTGACCTGGCTTCCTGTTTAATGGGTCCATGTCCAGTTAATGCAAAAGCTCTGTTGGATATGTGTTCTGCACTCAAATCTGCATTGGGTRTCTGGTCTGTGTTTATTTTTGGATGAAGCAGACATTCTGGAGCAGAAAGTATAAATCAGGAAATGCAAGAAAATGTGGTGTACTGAGAAAGATAAATACACTTGTAAGGTATGTGGGACAAAGCTTTCTTCCTCTCTTTCAACCTCAGTGGTTTTTGTTAGTAATGAAATTGCTGTAACATGGGAGATTGTTCAGAAGCATGAGTGTGTTATGATTAGTGGAGATAATATGGTGTTGTTTAGTTGAATGGAAAGAGTTGTTACTTGGACTTTCTTATCTGAGTTATTACTTTTTGAGAGACCTTAAATCATTATGGAATAATAAAAGTAAATTAATTAAATTCCCCACTGTGGTTTTATTTGCCTGAGAGAGTAACACCAGCCATTTAGGAACTGAGCCTTCAAAAAGTTTCTAACCTTTTCCATATGGTGACATTTGACAATGCCAAGTCCCAGCAGTCACTTCCTGTTTGTTTCTGGTATACATTTCTCTCAGATTACCCTGATCTGTTAATTCACCTAAGCATATAGTGCTGTGAGAGACACCAGTGGTCAAATGCAGGAGCATCATTCTTTGCAATGTAATCTGCTTTGCCTTGTTTTGGTGGGTCCCAATTTACTCAAATAAGTAGGGGTTCATTCCTTTCTGATTAAGGAAACATGACTTTTTTATGCACCAGAAGTTGTCAGGAAAATGCCATGGTGGCGAAGTTTGCCCCAGTGGAGATTCTTAATATGCATTAATATTGTGTGAATCTGCACACGTTCAAAGTGCACTCTAATTTGTAATGCATTCTGCAACTGCACTAATATGAATAGTGTCACTAGCGAGGAAGTGCACAGCAATCGTCCTCAAGTTTTTGGCACCTGGTAGTGTTCACAGAAGAGACTGAAGGGTATTGCAGGATAACTGCCTTTAGTATTCATATTTTCCATAATTTTCATTCTGCAATAAAATTGGATGTATTGTAGATCCATCCTTAATAAAATATCTCAGTAACTTTTTTTTCAACAACTGTTGTAAAATCTKTCAAATTTGTTTCTCTCCACAAATTTGTTTCTCTCACCACATCCTGGGGACTTTAACCTATTTTTAAAGTGAAATATTCATTAWCGTGCATTCCTGATACATGCAACACGCATATGTATGCATAGGGCAAGATATTTAAATTTTCCTATACATACACATATTATTCAGTTCTAGAGTATGCCTGGACAAAGCAAACCAGTTTTTAACATGAAAGGGTGTGCAACATTTGTTGCGTCTCATAATTGCAGTGTGTCTGCTAAGCTTTCAAAATAGAGTCCGTTAAAGGAAAATTTCAGCCAAAGACATGATCATTTGGGGAAGTTAAAAATGAGTGAACACACTGGGAGGAGGTAARCAGGGTTAGAATGGAAAGAGTTACACTACTTAAGGCACAGTGGTCATTACCACTCCAAATTCTGACACATGTTTGTATAAAACTGAAATGAAATCTGCTAAGGCATTTTAGTGATGCATGTATTGGCAAAGCCTAAATTGCTCCTCCAGAAAGGAGGAGCTTGTAACATTTTTCAGTAGGTATTTGCAAGCAGGTCTTCAAAGAATGTTGCTTCTGGTCTTTATTTTTATTTTTTTTGTAATCTTTAAAATATTAATATTAATGCTATTTTGTACTGTGAAATAGCATGATTTACACTTCTTCTTNTTTTTTCAACCAGCTGGTGAGCTGTGAAGGTGGAAAAAAAGATAATCGCACTTTCATCTTTAATATAAGATTTTGATTGTTTTATGTTTTGTTCCAAGGAGCTGAAAAATGCTTTTCTGTGTAAAAGATTGTGTGAAACACATTGAGTTTATTTTATACTTTGAAGASATTTTCTGTTTTTCAAGAAGCACAAGAAGGGACTTATTCAAGAATAAATGACAACTGGGAATCCCTTTCTGAGATGCCTTATCTTGTGAACTTCATGTGCTAAGTCCCAGAGACTCATAACAGCCATGCCAGAGCTCAAGAAAGGACTATTCTATAGCTGGGTCTTTATCCATGTAAGGTTATATAGATAATTTGCTATAATTTTGAATTGTTTCCAGCAGTTACGTCAGAATACAGGATGCAAGACTGTTGTATGACTGCTGTATGACTCCTGGATGACTAGCTGGACTAGCCAAATTGGTTTGGATATCAAAAGCAGAATACCTAGCATTACAGTAATTTTGTACTTGAAGTAGTGACTGAAAGAATAGTCTGTCTGGCTATCACAAAGCACTTACCTGAAGGGAAGTATTGAAATTCTCTTGACTACCTGAAGACAATAAATGGCAGTTTACACCAATGTTGTTGCTCTGGAACACTCCAAAAGGCTATATATAGATTTTTTTTTTTTTTTAAATTAAATGTTCTTCTCATTATCTTTGAACTCTGACTAGTCATTTTCCTGGTGAGGAATCTATAGAAGAACATGTATAGTTTGGAGACCTCAAATTCTTAGCAAAACAAGAAGGTAATGTGTGGATTCATTGAAGCTCAGAATATGGAGCTTTGGGTATAAAAGAATGCTCTGTAGTCATGCTGTTTTGGTTGTTTTCTTCTGACAGGGATAATTAAGACATAGTTTGATGTCTTGTGAGAGTATTTAGTAATTTACTTGGAAATGAACCACAAGACCAGTATTTTCTTCTGTTTGGTCATTACATTTTTGGGATTTTTAATTGTTATTGTAAACTAGGGGGAAATGATGTCAATAACTTCTTAAAGTTATTGACAGCATAGCTAGCTTTGTTTGTTGTTTCCTTAGTCTTGTACTACTTTGGCATCTGAACTTTGTCTTCATTAAGAGAGAGAACTCTTTCTTTCACTTTTGTATTTTCCACCTTGCATTTCTGTTTTATCCTTTCCCCTCTGGCCTTGGAAAAATCAGTTGCATTTTCCAAAATTTTCTTTTAAAAAAGCTAAGAACAGGCTACTAAAGTGCTAAAGAGCTACTAGTAAAGAGCTACTAGTAAAGAGCTACTAGTAAAATGTTACTAGTAAAGCTGTATAATACTGAGTTCAAGCCATGACTCAATTTGCTAGCAATGGTCAAAAATAAAAAAAAAAAAAGAAAAAAAGCCTTGGGGGCATCCACAAGTTATATCCTCCATATCATATTGAAAAAAAGCTTCATTCTTTCTTAATGTAAACATTGCATTTATCACAGCAAATGCTGACCCAAAATAAATATTATTTCATTGATATACTATAAATAAGACCACTACATTAGATGCTATTGAAAATGAATTAAGAGATTTGTTCTAGCACACAGTTTGTGCACATACTGAAACACTTCAGTCATCCTGTACACTTTTATGTGACTAATTACTTCTTAAAGTTAAGCTGGTGCTTAAGTGCTCATCGGATGTGGGCCATAAAAATTTTGTACATAAAGTCAGATTATAGTTGACTTAAAAAAAACCAAAAAAAAACAACAACATCTTTCATGTAGGAATTATTGTGATATATTGCACAATTGTGAAGAAAGAGCAAATAATTTATTTTCCCAGCCAAGTTTTTTGTTTGACTAATATCTCTGCTTAGGAATATTTCACCACTTAGATACTGAAAGCACATTAACAAAACCTGAGCTGTACTCTTGGGAGAGTTAGCATTATTGTAATGAATTCAGCTAGCTTTTACATTTGATGAGAATTTATTTGTTTATTAGATGGGCAGTATGAGATTTATGATGATCTGGACAATTAATTTCCTTGCCTTTAAGCGCTTGGGGTTTGCAAATTGTGTGAGATCGCGCTACTTTATTGTCACTTAGCAACCTGAATAGGGTTTTGAAACTGAGTAGTAGCTTGTGGGTGGCAAGTCTCCCTATATATTTCCCGGGTGGGAAGCAACAGGAGCCCCTGTGTGGGCAGCTGCCAGGAGGATGTGTGTCCAGCGCTTGCCAGGGTCTTGCTGGATGTGCTCACTGAGGAGAACCGGCTGTGCCCTCAGTGTCATTTTGCACTTCTGGCAGAGTTCCATGCTGGGAAGATCTGCTGAGGTTTTTCATGCCTGCAGAGATTTAAGCGGTTCTAAAGGACAGTCATGCTGCTCTGGTCAGTTATGTCCTGTTGTGTGGTTGCTTAAATTTAGTAACTGAGTTTGAATGGCTTCAGTTTGACTGCTGGTAGCCTTTCTTGCTGCTGTTCTACTCTGAAGTGAGAGGAAGGTCAGTGGCGTGTCTGCTTGTGAGAAGGGTGGCTTGCTCTGGTTCAGCTAAGGATGTTGGAAAGGATCAGCATGGCTATCCAGCAGTCCCAKATGCCCGTCAGGCAGAGATTTCTTTCCTCCCCGTGCACTCTCTATTGACTGAGAGGACGGGCACATACTTCTGTGTTTGTTTTAATGCTCCCATAGAGACATCTTACTTTGTGCTCTCTCCCTCCTTTCCTGCCTGCTACTGTCACGGTTTCTTCATGAATTTGAACAGGGAAAGGGCGACATTCCTTTTAGTCTATGCCTCTGCAAGATTTCTCTCATTATTCCCATAAAGAGAGGATCTTCCAAAGGCCATAAAGTTTGTTGGGCGTGGAGTCTTGCGAGGGTTCAGATATGAGTTTGCTCCTTTTAATAGTTTCACCCTTCATTGCCTCCTCTTTCAGTAGTACTGATCGGTGGTACTGATCAATCCTGGGAGCAGATGTTTCTCTGTGGAGCTATTGACTTGAAAATTAATGCACCCTTTTTGCTGATTTTTCAGCTATTGCCATTTTTTGCCTGAAGCATCAGGGAGCTTCATGAGTTACTCTCTAGACAAACATTGATTGGCCTCAGTCTCAGAGATCTATTAAAGTGAAAAAAAGAGAGTACAAATGGTAAAAGGGGCTTTATGAGTCAAGGATCCCATCACTGAAAGAATATGGTGGTGTTAGTGGTGTAAACAGTAATTTTCTTTATTGTATATAACAATACATTTATAATGTGTGGGTTGTGCCTGGAACAAATGCAGAGGGCATGGTGATCTGCAGTGGGGAGCTAGTGTGATTTACTTGTGTGTGAGATGAAGAACCAATATTTCTGATTAAATYTGAACGTTTAAGGAACTAAAAAAATATCATTCCCATTTACACAGCTTCTCATTACAGATTTAAACAAGTAACTTTCAGAACCATCTATCTGATRTTATTAAACTTGATTTTCTTTCCCCTGAGTGAATGTGTTTAAACCAACCTTTATATAACCTAGAAGTTTGCTTTATGAGGGTTTTATAGGGAGAAGTGAGAATTTAGGAAAACTTCATGTAGCTCAGTTGAATGCATCTTGGGGTTTTTTGGTGTGTTTTGTTTGGCTTTTTTGTTTGGTTTTTGGTTTTTTTTGGGTTTTTTTTTTTTTTTTTTTTTTAAATGAATGAATATTGGGCTAATAAACATGATTCTGTGGTGCTTCAGGAAGCAAAGAAAGCTTTTACCTGTATGAAGTCCACTGGTTAACATTTTGTAAAGGGAACATTGACCAAAATGTACCTCAAAGCTATGTGCAGATAAGAGAAAATTGACACCTGAGACAGTTTCTGCTTAGGCTGGTGGTCTCCAACACTCTCTGATCCACTGGCAAATAATCTTTCAGAAATTTAAGGCAGGTTGCACAAGTTAGGGTCTGTGCTTGTATCTTGTCTACTAGATGACAAGCTTTTCCCTTCCCTGACTTGGTGATTCTATAAAAGGCATTAAAAATACTTCAGGCTTTAGAGGGTTGTCAGATTTCTATCTTTGCCTCTGATGCTGCATTACAAGACTGTGTTCTGCTTCTTCTTCAGCATTTCAAAGGAACTGGAGATACTAGTAAGTACAGAACTTCTGACGAGTCCTGTCAAAAGCAAGCTATTAAATGTGCTGGCAATGTCAAGCTGTATGTTTAAAGAGCCATCAGTGCTTTAGTGTATTATCTCATGTTACCTGCTGTTGCCAGGTAAATGCAACTGCAGTGAATAGCTTTTTATTTTTTAAAGAGTATGTAATCTTTATTCCAGTTTTCCTTAAACTTTGCATTTTTCCATAATTTGGATCATATGTATGCTCCAGATGATCTTACTGCTTGCGCAGAGACTGATATTTACAGCCCAGTGGTTCTGTGC
>NW_026623295.1:781105-796139 GCF_030028575.1 Malurus melanocephalus | reverse complement strand
TTTACACTGTTTAGGTAAATAAAAAAAGATTTTTTTTTCATATGGTTGTTTTGTGCACCATTGAGGAGGAGATAGAAGGAATTAACATCATAGGTTCTATTCCCTTCTCACCCTTCATCAGCCAGGTATCTGCTGCCAACAGTTTTACAAAGGGCTCCTATTTCAAATTATTCTTTGAGATTTTGGTAAACCTGTGTCCTTGAGAGGCTGTGTCCCAGTGAGRTTGGAAATGGCAGGGAAATCTTATATTTTTCTGTTTGAGTAAAAAGAAATAAAAATAGACCAGAGCTAGGGCAAGAAGCATATGAGCTTCTGCTGAATTTTGTTACAGATGATTATACCTTTCCTTTGAAATACACCCCTAGGTTATTTGTAGCTGATCTATAGTTTAAATTACYGTGTGTAGGTGTGAGAGGTTAAAGAGAGGGACTTTTTATAGAAAAAAGTATTTATGAATATTGTACCGGATCATAGTAGTAATTTGGGTTCACACTTTGGGAGGTCATCTGACCCACCCCCATGCTCAGAGCAGGGACATTTTCAAGGCAGCATGTGGTTGCCCAGAACCGTGTCTCTCTGAATGTCTTACAGATCGATAGACTATGGTTCCTGATTTATTACAAATTAAGCACTCTGTCTTCCTTTTACATAGCTGTTGAGGAAAACCTGTGTCTGCTGAGGAAGATTTGTCAGTAGATTAAATACCTTCAGGAGCAAAAGAAACCTGAAAACACACAACTTTAAAAAGGTCTCAAAAAAGAGTCGTTCTTCTCCTCTCCCATGCTTTATAACATGGGGCAGGAGTGAAATGATGTGGTTGCTTTCTATTTATAGGTTCAGTAATGTGCCAGTGTACACTTACTATACCTAATTAAGACTATTCTAAATAACTTGTTGTTTGCATTGCAGATACAGTTGTATGATTGCAGATCAATGGCATGGAATTATGTCACGCCTTATCAAAGTCTAAAGTCTTTCTTTTCTTTCTAAATTAGACCTCCCTGGCCTGATTGCTTTTTTTTTGAAAAGTCTCCCTACTATGGCTGTGATTTATTTGCTGTTAGACTGTTTGTATACTGATTTAGTTAATATTTGAAAGATAAAATTTGAAGAGGGACTCAGGGCTTGGGGGAACTGGGATGTGCTATAGAAGGAAATTGAAAGAACTTAAATGATTGCCCCTTCAAAAAAAAAAAAAAGGAAGTTTATTTACTTGTTTCTGGTGTTATTCTGTATAATATTTGATGACCTAGGATTTGACAAAGGTGCAGTAGATCAAGATGCAGTTGAGAGTGTCTGGATAGTGCTACACCATTTTCATCATTCTTCCAACATCACTGGGTCTGGCCATAGAGGTAAATATTCACCTCTTGGAGGTGGTGACAGATGATCTGGAAGTGGTGAGTATGGTACACAATTAACCCATAGAAATGCAGCAACAAAATTCATGGCACAGGGACTTGATAAAATGTAGATTCTTGACTTCTTGGCCATTAATGTTCTGGTTATACTTTTAATCCTTTCCCTCTGATAAGTTGTTTAACACGGAAGTGATTATAAAGCTTTTCAAGCTGTGCAGTTTAGTTGATAATGTCTCCTGTTTGAGCTCAAGCTTCATCTTTCATTTTATTTGACCTTTGACCACATAAACTTTGTTGGCTGTTGCTAACACTACTAGTTGGTTTTTCCACAGCATATGGTGATGGAGAAACAGTGATTCCAACTCTTCCCCCCCAAGCTGTTAAGCAATAATAAACCTCTGATTCTTGGTGTATGCAGAATTTTGTTGTGTATGGGAAAGCACTTCTGTGTCTTTCTTTCATTGAAGAGATATGTAATATAATTTAAACAAAAAGAAATTAGTACTAAGGTATATGAAAAAATATGCAGTATCCTCAGAAAAAAAATGGTAGCACTGAATTTTGCTWGAAAAATTTGATCAGTGAATAGGGCCTAAGAATGTATGCAAGGTTGTATTAGAAACACATCTAAAAGAACTTTTGTTCTCTAAGTAGTACACAGTGTATAAAATTATTATTCATCTTGATAGTTACAAATAAAGAAAAATGTTCTGACACCTAAAGTTTAATGGTGGCTATTTAAAAATTACTAAATTGCCTTATTCTTAGATGGAAAGATTGAAAATGACTAGCAATATGTTCTAATMGAACAGTTTTTCTGTTCTTCAGAGTCTCCTAAATTTCTGAATCTGCACTTGATTTTTGCTCTAGGGAATGGAGCTTATAGGGGGAATTTCTGTACATGTCTCTGAAAATTGCATATTCTCAAAATTTWATTTTTTTTTACCAGTAAATAACATCATAGCATGTTTGATAAAACAATCTCCTTTTATATATCAGCAATAAAAACTAATTCTAAACTGAAATAAGAATGTGGTCTTGCATGTTTTATTGCTCAGAGTTGATATGTAGTGAAAGCTCATGTCAGAGTATTCAGGAATAAATGCTGCTCATCATTGCAGTCTCTTGGCAACCTGTGCCRGCTTCATTGCATATCGGCAAGCAGCTGCCTGAGCATTGGTGGGAGGTTTTTATCTTTGCTATTTTCACATGTTGCATGGAGGAGAGTTTGATTTGAAATGTCAGCATCCTGGGATTTGAACAGTGGGGATAGATATGCTCAACATTCCTAGAAGCTTCAATGTAAAAGAGTGCAGGGTGCAAAGGGCACTCTGCACATTTCAGCAGTGCAGTTGAAATGGAATTTAATGTGTGAAACAGCTTCCTTTTGAAGGTAGATCAAAGCAGGGGSAGAAGATTATTTGCAAACAGCAAAGTAATTTAAGAACAGTTTTTTTGGGCAATGTCTCAGAGACCTGGAAGTACACATCCCAGTGAATGCACAACTTGACTGTCGTCTTTTGTTTTGGCCTCAACATGGGCATAATGTTGCCAATGGACAGGACTGTTCTTMCAGCTTCTAAGGGTGTCTTCATGTGAGATCACAGTCAGCAGAAGCTTAAACGAAGGCTTAGTGAAGGAGAGGGTGTTCAGTGCRTCAGCGAGGAAGGACAGAGTACTTAAATCACTCGTGTGTAAGCTCCTGCTTTGGGCAGAGAACCAGACACACGTAAATWAGGAGTAGCTGTGGAGTAGAAGTGAGAGTGAGAAGGGTGATTTTAGTGCTTCGTGCAGAGTTTTTAGTATGCACCTAACATGTGTTCATAGTAAGCAGATCACACTGCAAAATTCTATAGCAGATGAGAAACAGGATTTAWGTGCCTATAGATTTTGCTGCATGTGTGCCTAGAAACAGGGGCGGCTTGCTTGGGAAAATGACCTGTGGGTGTTTCATCTCCAGCACCGTGTCACTTATTGCCTATTGTAATGGCTTTGTGACAGCTTTTCTCTTGGAAGAAGTGTGCTTACAGGACAGGCTTAATTCTGTAGGTGGATCTTAAAAGGGGCAATATTGCCTTGAGGACCGTGCTTGGTCCCTGAAATTTTTTACTCTTTATCTGCAATCTGAAGTTTCTGAGGCACTCCTTKTTTGTTCTCCTTTTTTTTTTTTTTYTTCAGGTGGGTCTCTTCCATGAATTTGCTATTACTAAATAACTAATTACTGCTCTTGAAGGCCAAACAGTAAAATGTGGCTGCTTGCCTTAAAAATCCAGCTACCCCTTTCCATCTTTCAGGAGTGAAATTATAAGGTTCTAAGCTTTATATATGTTTTGAGCAGAAGAACTTATTTTGATTTAAAACATTTGTTACCCKAATCATTTACTGCACAATCAGGGAAGTGTAGTAGGCTAGTGGGATCAAAAGACTGGGATGTGGATGCAAGTTAGTCGGAAACGTTCTGTAGCTATTAAGAAATTTTTACTTTGCAAGCCATGTGGTTCTGAAGGGTATATTGTGATGCTATAAGTATCTATATTTAAGACTTGAACCTAAAGTTTCTCTGTCAAACTAGAAAAGCCAATTGTTTTATTTTCTCTTTTCTTTTTTCTTTTTTCGTTTCTTCTCTCAAATTACCTTGGGGACTCTTCAGAAAACATTTTAATTCCTGAAGAAGGAAGTTATAACTCATAAGTTGGAATGGGTGCTATATAATCTATTGAACACTAGTTTTAAATGCCTGTTGATAGTTTTCTTTAGTTGAATTGTGTACCAATTAGTCACTGTGTCAAATGCCTGTTTGACAGGCCAGTGTCAAACTGTTAGTTACAGAGGTGGGTAGGGGGATACCTGCTGTGAGTGAGCTGTTTGAAGTTGTTTTCTGTTCTTTTGGCTTTTCTTTTCTAAAATAACTGGGTATCTTCAAAGGACTTGTGTTGCAGTGAACACCAGGGTAGGGGGTTGGGCCATAGTGATGATCAGATATGGCAGAATACCGATCAACAGCTATTTTCTTGGCTGGGCTGAACATCATGACCTGTGGTGAAAGCAGCAGTGTAGGAATCTGTGCTCAGGCAGGATCTGTGCTCTGCCTGCTCATCAAATGCAGGATCTRACTTCCAACTTTGGTGAAAAAAACATCCTTTTTGGGTTGTTATTGGATATTCTCACCTTTCTTTTTTACAGCATGTAGTTCACAACTACGTTTCCAGTGAAACTGTGCCTCTGCATGTGATGGTGATGATGATGATTATTTTTATTGCATCATGCTTTACCACTTCAGCTGGTAATATCAAGGAGGTGTCTATCTGGAGGAGAGCAGGGCTGTAGTGAGGTGCCCTAAGTAGCCCTAWATGAACTGCTTGCCTTCTGGATCCAGTGCAGCTCTTTTGGGCTTTGTTCCTAACGGAGCTAATTAGCTGGGTATTATGTCATGCTAAAGCAGTTATCTTGCTTCCAGTTCCAGTGTGCTTCATGTAGCGATAGCTCACATATCTCTGCAAAATACTGCATTGTATTGTTTAGGCCTGTCCCAAAATACTTAGGAGGAGAGATTTATAACAGGGTGGTCACTTCTGCTTCCTTTTTACTTTGGTCTTTGCACAGTGGTGAATTAGCTCCTCAGTTTGGGGACATTTCTTCTACACTGCTTGCAGGTCTCTTCTCTACTCCTCCTTTTCTCTTATCTTTGYTTGCATCACCACCAAACTCACCTTTCTGCATCCTAATCAGCCCTTGGTGTTTTGCTCCCTCACTCTAAGTAATGATTGCCCTAAGAGAAGCCTGCCTTCCTTTCTCTCTGTCCTTGCTTAGGAGTGTGGTATCTGAAAGATTACGTGAGGAGGGAGAGGGAATTGTGTGCTTCCACTTGACCGGGAAAGGAGAATCTAAAGCCTTGCATGTTCTGTGTAGGTACAGTATTTGCCTTTTCCTACCTGCATGGTACAACGAGGCACCACTAAGTGATGTGCAGCAGCACTCCAGAAGCATTCTGGTAATCACCTTCATTCAAGATCTGAAATCAGTGGAAGTGGAAAAGGGCCAGGGGGTTGGACCTAGATAATCTTTAAGATCCTTTCTAACCCAAGCCATTCTAAAACTTTACGATTCAATGAAGAACTGTCTCCTGTTTTCAACCTCCTCTTTTTTTTTTTTTTTTTTTTTTTTGGTGGTCTGTGTCCCCAGTAAATAGTTAATATAAAGCTGTAGTGGAAAGAAATCAAAGTGCTCTAGTCCAAGTAAAAATGCCAACACTTTGAGATGGTCTAATCAGGATCAGAACTTCCCTGGTACAGAATTTTCCAGTGTGTGTTTGTAGCATTTTTTATTTATTTGTTTTGTTTTAAATTGTCCATTGACCTAAGAAATACAGTTATTTTAGCTAACAATACTGTTATAACACACACTGACAAAATCCAGATAACTCAAAGTTGGGCTGACACTTGATCCTTTACTCATACTATTGTTCCATAATATTTTTTTCCTCCATGACATCATGAACTATGAAAGTGCCAACATTTTTTTTTTAGCTGTGTAGCCTTTTCTTCCTTCATGCTATAACCTTTATATTTAAAAGTAACTTTTTTCCTTTTTTCCTTGTTTTTTTTTTTTAAATTTCAAGAGGGACCTGGTGGGCATGTGAGAATGTTTAACATCTGTGGTGGTTTTACCACTACGTATTCCAAGCAGTTGTCGCACTCATTTATCTGCAGGGGTACAATGACATTTTTCTCAGCAGCTGTATCCATGACAACAACAACAGAGGTCCATGCCTCCCCTTTAGTTTTCACAAGAATGTGAATTCTAGCCTTCCTAATGAAAGGCCCAGAAGCAAAARCTATGCAATTAGAATCGTGGCGTATTCTCTTCAGTTATTCAGTAATGGCCACTCCCAAGTATTTTGGTATCAAGAAAATATCAAATTAAAACACACRTACCAACAGGTACAGAGAGAAGAGCAAGTGTCTGTTTTGCGACCTGCTATAACCAAGGAGAATTGTGGAAGTATTTKAAAAATGAGGGTACTCAGGAAGTTTATTTTATTTTCAGTATGGAAATCTGTACAAGGTGTCTAATTTACCCACAAGTTCAGAGATATGCAGAAGAGTGTATCTTTATGAAAGGCATTTTTGCACCACAAGAGAACCRTTCTTCCTGTGTGCCTAACAGTCAAAGTTACTCCCGAGTAGTGCTCTGTCTGTCAATGTCATCCTTAAATCCAGTGAATASTATGTGAAGTGGTACAGAAGTAGTAGTTGGGTCAGCTCTTCAAGAGCACACAGCATCCAGCAAATCCAAAGTGACATATTTACATGCCTAAATGGGAGTTGTTGATGGTGGATGCTCTTGAAAATCTGAGAGTGTTTAAAGCAGTCTGTTTCATGAACAGAGCAGAAGTTGGAAAATGAAACAAAGGGCCTGGGTAACTTTATTTTGCCTTAAACAGAAATCTGAGTTCAAGGACCAAGCCAATTTTCGCATCCTGCTACTATATAGTCTGCCAAAAAGTAGTAATTTCTTAGGAGATGAGATATTGATTGCTGTGAAAATGAAGGGACAAGACTTACTGCTTTTGGAGACTTAACATCCATTTTGACACCKCTTCATTTACTTGTATGGTGTTCTCACAATTAGTTTCTGGACCTCCAAGAGGAGCCAACTTATACAAGGTTTTCAGATTGGTTGTTGCTTTAGGAAACAAGAAACACTATGACAGATGGTAGAAGTATTTAAATTGATTTATTCATAGTTACCTGTACAACTAATGTCTATTTTTGGCTCGCATGAATGGGAGTGTGGGAAACAGGGTAGAATACAGCTTGCTTACCATTTTCTGCCTCTTGCTTCCTGGTGAGGAGTGGGGAGGGGAAGGGAATTGGTACCTTTAATTTTTGGTAAATTACAGGAGAACAGGGAAGCCATAGAAGTGATGGAAGGAGATGGAAGGGATTCTGAAGAACATGTTCAATTGAGAAAAGCCCTGAGAACTGCCAATGTACAAAACAGAGATTTACCCTTACCTCTTTTTAGGTAGTTAGAGAGACGTTTGAATGAAAACCTYTTAAATGTTTCACTTGGTAGTTCTSAATTTTCACTATTTATAGGTTTAATATTTGTTGTAATAAAGTATTATTTTCAGGGTTAGAGTTGTTTCGTGCCTTTTGCTATGCTCACCTGAAGGAAAWGCAGGTGGAGGCTGGCTGGCTAATAATTCTTTTATGCCTTACTTCATGGCTCTTCAGACTCAGATCTAAAGCTTTTCCATTCCCAGGCAAGAAGAAGAAGAGGCAGCTGTGAGAAACTCAGGAATCTCGAATCCTTCTCTAGAGACAAATCATTCCCCATAAGAGAGAATAGCATGTGTGGAGAGACTGTTACAAAGCCATTACATGGAAAATCTGTCTGYTTACCCATTAGGGTGTACACAAGCCTGGCTTTATCTGATGATTTGTGGGAGAAGTTGGAGGCAGGATAGAAGCCCTTGGGAAGGGGAGAGATAGCCAAATTTACATGGGTTTTGGAGTGGAATAAAGAGGTCTTTTCTGCCTCATTATGGAGCTTCTGAACTGTTCCATGAGAGGAAGRTCAAAGGACTTGGGGGAAAGGATGTTGGGATGATGTCTGTTTTGTTTTGAGCTCCCAGACTACCAGCAAAAGACTGCAGTAGATCTGCCCCAGTGATTCAAACCCCAAAGCTTCAATCTTTTCTTGTGAGCAGCTTCTTGTGATTTTAGTGAATGAAGTAAGTAGATGTTCTTAATGCAGGCAAATTCATGGGCAAGGTAGAGAATATGACCCTCTTATCCTTGCAGGACATGAAGAAATCCTTGGAAACCAAATAATTGGGAAAGCAATTAAAAAGAGATCACTTCTTTTACATGACCATAGTTGCCTATGACAGAACTTTGATTTTACAAACAAAGGTGTCAGGGTAAGAACTAGCTGTCCTTTTTGAAATCTCAGTTTCTCGASTAGTTTATTATCATGGGACTTGTGAAATGCTTATAGTTCTTGTTACGTGCCCACAGATACCTTCTCCTATTGGAAGTGTTTAACTAGAAGAAAAGAATGTACAGTAAGCGTCAACGAGTTTTCAATAACATGACCCCAGAGAACGGTCTTTGGATGCAGCACGTTGGCTGGGCGTCTGCCAGGCATTTAAGGTTCCTCTGTTTCTCAGCTATGAGTGGCATGGTTGGAAGGGTCAGCTTCCCTTTTCTGGGGGGAACTGACGTGCAGCACCTGCCACAGTGAGTCAGCAGGGCTGGACAGGCTTTGGCCATGGCATTCCCACACCTGTCAGGAGCGGATGTCAGCCAACCTTTGACAGTGTCAAAGGAAATAACAGTTCAAGGATCAGTGGTACATTCTGCAATCAGTATTTTACTGYTGTGCCCTGAGTTAGCGCCTAGGAATCTCCTCCCATCCCTGTGCTCTTGGGAGCACTGTGCTTACTTCTGTTCCACAGCTTCTTTTTCTTTTAGCTTCTACATTTGTTACATCATTTCATTACGAGTGATGTTTGGTTTATGCTTAATGCATACCTGATGGAACTACTCATTTGAGTTCTTGGTCTCTATGCCAATAAACAATATACCTTGGCAGTGCCCAGCATTTTTTCCCAGTGAACGTGTCAATGGTTTCAGGGACTGGATGGCAATAAAAACTCATGGATGACCTTGAAATAGGTGTCTTTTTAATGATCGCTCCAATTCATTCTCCCCACCCCCACCGGCCCCTTGTAGCTTTTTGTCCAACAAATATATCAAAGCCAGAACCATAAATTTTCTGAGAAAAAAACTGCATGGAGCTGTAATTCAGCAGTTCAATGAACTTCTTAGTTTCAAACCTCARTATTACTTGGGTGAATCAATTTATCAAGAGAACAGGCTATTTCACTASAAAGATATGGAGGGATAATTAACTCTGTAGCTGATTCTGTCTGTCTGTCTTTTGTCCAATGGAGTCTGGAAGGAACTTAATAGAATATAAAGTATTTAAAATTTCATTATCTAAAATTGCTTTCCTTAATTTMATTCACTTTACATGTTGTAACACTGAATTAGTGTATATTCTGTTCAGAGCTGCTAATGAACTATATTCTATTTACCTGGTTACAGCTAGGCTTCTCTAATAAAGTAATGAACTAATAACCTTCAGAATTGAGGTACAACAGATGCATCTGGAAAGGTGTCTGGTAATAATGGATCGATTGTCATCTTTTTTTGTTACAGATAACAAACAGTGTTACAGTGGAAAAAGAGTTTGAATGATGGGAGTTTTTTAGGGGTTTTTTTGAGGACTAGGGACTCTATTTTTTATTATCTATGTTATTTTCCAATTAAATCATCTTACTACTTAGGTTCACATTGTCCACATATCATGTCCATGCAACATTTAATAAGCAGRGTTTTTTTCGAATAATTGCTTCATAAATGCAAATATTAATACCTTTTTCATCAGAGAATTTGTACTTTTATCAGCTTTGCCTTCAAGAAATTTCYTTATGATGCAAATAAATATAGATAATATCTATAATCTGAAATACATTTAATCATCAGTCTGAATAGAAAACTGTAGTGCTTTTTGAGGTAAAAATAGTTCTTCAGAAAAGCTATATGAAAAATCAATTAAAAAACTATTTTGCTAAACCAAATTGTTTTAYGTAAAAGTTGTGCAATACATACAGTTAACACGAGATAATAGAGGGAAATGTAGCTTTTGTGTTGTGAATGTAATTATCTCTTTTATAATCCCTAGAAGGAGTAGGTAGGGATTCATGTCTCTTCACTGATACCAAGGTTAGTCATCGACCTTGTTACCCACACTCTCTCTATAGCCAGTGGAAAGAAAAAGGTGCCTCTCCAAAGCAATTACTCTCATTTCCAACCCCCATCTTTTGGGCATCGTTTTTTTTTTTTTTAATCACTTTCTATTATCTTACCAGTTTTTACTTTTTCAGTCAGTAATGGGACTTTCTAACATGGAGCCTGATGGATGTCRGGGATTTCTGTGTCATATTGCTCCTTCCCTTCTCCCTCTTTAGAGTTAATTTAGTTTGAGTGTGTACTGTCTATTCTGGGATGCATTCATTCGCTTCCGCTGTAATCCACGGAACTGCTCCAGGTAGCTGGAGATGATCTATTCTGCTTCCAAAAAGGTGACAGGTTTGGTGCTCAGTAGGGAGGGAGTTACTAAGTCCTACCTAGCATTTAGGTCACCTCTGTATTAATTACCTTAGAAGAGCTGGTTAAATAAACCTGAGCAAGGTAGCTGTGTATTTGGATAGCAAGAGCAATTCAATCACAAATAACTTTCTGAATGCTCACAATCATGGTTTCACTTCCTGTTCAAGGCAAATCTCACAGATCTAATCTTTCTCATGCCCTTTCTCACTACATGAAAATGACTTTTAATAGGGTAGTTCTACCAGTTTAAGACTGCTGTGTCGAAGTACAGTGTCAAGTGTTTTGTGATTTATTTTGTTAATATCTTCATGGAAGGTATGAATCAAAATAGCATGGGAAAGGGAATTGCATTTTCCTTTACTAAGTGTATCAGTGGATTCAATTTATGTGAGACTTAGGATCTCAGCTGACTTCTGCAGAGGMAAGCACTGTATATTAGGCATAAAATTGTTGTTTGCAAACCAGGGAAAACGTATCTTGTAAAGAACACCTAAGCTATTTGACTTTCCTTATGTATAAGTAAATAGATAATATGCATAGAAGAGGCACATTTAATGAGAGTGAAGGCAAGTGCAATTCATTGGTGCTGGAATATAAATACCTGATTTTTCTTTACTAGAATGTTGCTTTAATCATCTCCTGGTATAGACAAGAAAAAATACTATTTTTTAAAAGATATAGGCATTARTTGAAGATGTTAATAGAAGCTTTTAGGATGTAGAGAAAAATTATGGTGKTGTTTCAAGCAGTTGAGGTGATCTGGGAAGGCAGAAGGCTTTTGTTCATTAATTATTACAGTATTTTCATTTCTTTATGTTGCTTCCATGCTTTTTCTTGCCCATTCTTCACTCCAATGCTTTTGGACTTCAGGCACTTGAGTTGYTGCATCCACCCTCCTTTTTTCTTCCTGTGTGTCATTATCCCCCCTCTTCTGTATTTTGGGTTCCTGCCTGTGTCACTTGTCCCTTTCATATTTCAGTCCTTAAATTACCCATGGGATAGAGGTCATCCCTTGCAAGGAGGCTTTTSTGTGAACATGAAAGGTGCTGGGAGATGAGCAGAAATGCTTTGTTTGGTGTTTAATTTTTTTCATAATCCCCCCATCTCTTACCTGACCTTGGGCAGGGAGTGAGGAGGAGCAGGAGTGGCTGCTCCCTCCTTCAAACATGGTTCCGTTTCTTATTTCCCTCCAGTGTGAGCCATGTCAATGCTGATAAGAAAATGCAGATGTTTAAAAATATCACAAATAGCTGAAAATATTTAGAGTTTAGCTTTCTATTTACTCATAGATGGAAATTCTCTTTTCCTTCAAAGTGTTGTGCTCATGGAACATCCCAAACTGGAAGCTCAAAATATTGCTTTATATAGCAGCATTTCACTCTGCAGTTTAACCAATCGGGTGAATTCTTTCTATATTAGATTATGTGGGGAGTAATAAATCTGGCAGTAGCATATAAAAACCTTGAGAGGCAGAATAGCCACAGTACATACTTGAAATCTTCTATTTTGCAGATTTGTGGGAAAACTTCTAGGAAATAAGAGACTTTTGGTTTGACTTTTTCTAGAGAATCAGTGAAGCAGTAAGTATTGTAAGAATATTAAGCTTGTATACTCCTAAGTGTGTATCTGTAAAATCAGATTTCTATATAAAGGCAAATGTGTTGTAGGATGATGGATTTTAGCTGAGTTAATATCAACAGTGATATTTAAGTTCAGTAAAGTTGTACAGTGAGCGTAATTTCTTCTAAAACAGATGTGTTTTATAATCATTGGTATGTTGGAGGAAATCACATTGATTTCAGTATTTCCCAGCTCTTCTGGTATTATGTCTATTAATGTTTTCTCTTTTGTTTCATTGTAATTTTTTATTATATTTTTGTATTAATCTGCAGCTGTCTGTCTTTCTCTGTGTAATACATACCATTWTCTGTAACTGGTTTGTCTTAGTAATATGCAATGGATATTTTGTTATTTGTGTAGCACCTGTCTTCTTACATTTTCTTTTATTGGAGGTCTATAAATGCCACTTATCTGAAACTGTTTTACCCTCATCCTCATGGTGTTTTCTTCTCAAACTTTTCATACTCACCAACAGCAGTAAAGATTGAGAATATTGCTATGCAGGAATCAAACTTAAGACTTTGYGTTGCTGCTGGAGGTGCAAAATTATTATCCTAGTTTTATTTTGATCCCAATTTCTATGAAGATGAAAATGATTAGTGATGAATGTTTAGTGTAAAACATTGCATAATGAGTTATTACAAGAGAAACGCTCCATGGTTTGTGGCTGCCTTCATAATAATTTTCTTAATTATTATGTCAATTTAAAAAAATACATTTTGGCAACAGTTAGATCATCAGCTTTCTCTCAAATCTTTTACACAAAAGTCAGATACTTTAAATTTTACTTCACTGAAATAACTATGTACTTGACGTTGTTGGAACAGGTATTTAGATCCTGTCAAGGAGAGTATTATACTGTATTGCTGAATGCTTACTGATGTGTGCTAGTAGATAAATTGGTAGTTCAAAATACTTTATTTTCAAGGCACAAAGAAACAAGATAACAGTTGCCTCTTGAACACACAGCTGCATTCTTTTTTACCTGAGTTACTCTTAAATGTGACTATTGAATGTCAACTTTTAGCACTCTATAGTATTAAACAATTAAATAGGTTTGGTTTATTGATGTTTCTATTATGATGCATATTCTATTGTCTGCATTGCTGTGAAGCAGAAATGTGTTTTGATTATCACCATAGTCAAAAATATATTATTTAAATGGTTCATTTCATTAAAGAGTTCTTGTAAAAAACAATGAAATAGTAAAYGTAAAATTAAATTWAAAAAAAAATCCCATCCCAGTCTTGATTAAGTTTCCCATTAAGTACTATAAAAAGTACTGTAAAAATGGGAAGCCCATTTAGAATCAGTGAAGTATCCCCCCAGGAGAAGGGTTTTGGTTGATATTATCATATCTTTTTATGTACTGTCATAGAGATGAAACTATAGACTTCCCAATGATTAAGKCAGATTAAACACATAGGTTGTAACTGTTTTGCTTATGTGGTTATGGAAGATCAGCTTGCTAGGATGGGGAGTGAAAATGCTGGATAAAGAAACAAAGGGGAAAACCTGAAATGAATCCATCAAAACGAGCATGAGAAAATGCATTTCATTGTTTGCAGGAGATTTTGATTAGTTCAAACTTGTATCAAAGCTATGAAAACCATGCACAGTGGTCCTGTGATTGATATGTGTGCCTTGCTGCAGCAATTACACCAGCATTGTTAAGTAACGAGGTTGTATGACTTGCTAATATCTTTAAAAATTCCATCTGTTTTTTCCTCATGTCAGCCTCACTGAAGAGGATACTTTTATCAGAAAGCTTACCATTTCTCCCTGGTTTGGCAGAGTTTGCAAAATCATTAGAAATTGTACTTTTCTCTGATTTCAAGTGAGGTTTTGCAAGTTCTTTTTTTTTTTTTTGTATCTTCATTGCAATGTTTTTCACTCAAACTACCAGGATGGTGAAGCCATACTGGTTCTGTTAACTGTTGGTACCTGCCTTCAGAGACAAATCATAGAATCATACAATATTCTGAGTGAAAGGGACTCACAAATTAATGCCTCCCATGGTGCTTTGCTTTGATGCTTTTTSGTTTTGTTTTTTAAAATTTTATTTTATTTTGGTGTTGCCATTTGCTTCTCTTAATGATGCCAGTGCAGTTTTATGGTTTTCTCTGTAAAGGAGATCTTTGACATCATCTGAGCTGAAAATAATGTAAAAAATGAATTTTTTTTAATGTCAGTTTTTCATTGATCCAGGCTGAATCACCATAGTTGACAGAGGAGTGGAATACAGGTCTGTAAATGAATGATGGAGAATGGGAAGGAGACAAGAGCATCTTTAGGCTGAGTGTGCATGTAGGAACCAACCTGTTGTGCAACCAAGCTTAGTTTCCTACCTTGTTGAGAGAGAAAGACGCCCCTGAAGGCCTCCAGAGGGAGATCCTGTCCACTTCAGTTCAAATGCCTCAATTTTAAAGGGGATTTAGAATAAAGCTTATAGTGTAATTAAGATTACCAATAAATTCCACTGCTGCAGCTCCATCATTAAAAATGTCTAAAATTATGTGGATTCATTTCACATGAAAAAAAAATCTAAATTTCCAAGTTATAATAACAAATTTTTTATTTTAACCTTATGATGCTAGATTTCACTCCTGAGTTCAGCTATTCCTATTTATAGACATAAAATTCTGTATCCCTAAATATATGTGAATATATGTGAATATATGTGAAACAGAGGATATGTTTTATTTTTCATCTGTGCTCTATGTCGATATCCAGATTGCTATTTAAGGATATAAACTGTAAAGTAAGGCAAAACAGCTAAAAATAGAACCCACTAACACATGCTCATCCAAGTAGAACATGTGGAAAACTTCCATTGAGCATGCTGGAGATAATTTTACCACCCCCCCC
>NW_026623295.1:736787-781060 GCF_030028575.1 Malurus melanocephalus | reverse complement strand
AAAAAAAAAAAAAAAAAAGAGAAAAAAAGTTAAACTGGGAATAAACACAGCTTTTTAATAGAGGATGGGAGCTACGTCAGTCTATGAATTTAAAACTAGCGAGGAAATGGGGATAGGGAGAGGGAGATTTGTTCAACCTGTGTGGTGAACTTGGTCTGGGCCACAAATAATTGAGGAAAAAGATGGGGAAGCTGAACCAAGAGAGAAGAAAGCTGGGATGTTCTCTTAGGGTGTGTCTGTATATCCATTGTTTTCATGCCATGTCAGCCCAGCAGCAAACTTAAACAGAGTTTCTCCAGTTGAGTGATTGGAATTTGGGAAATAAGTTAAAGATTTYGTGGTGCCTTTCAACTGTGTCATCAGGACAAATACTTTAATTCTGGTTTTTATGTGTTTTTGCACACTCTTTTTTTTTTTTAATCCTTTTTTTTTCTTCTGTCAAAGCACATTTTCTGCCCACTGTTGTTTTTTATTGGATTATTCAATTTAATTAAAAAGGTCAGATAAAGGAAAAACAATCTGCTTTGAAATGAGATGGAGGAAAAAGATATTAGCAAAAAAAAGTAAATACGTTTTGTTGAAAAGGCAGAAGATTAGAAGGAATGAGTAAGAGGGTAAGGCATGATCTGTGCTACCAATGTTGGTTGCTATAACTGAGCAAGTTGGAACAGACCTGCAGTGTACCAGGAAGTGAAGACCAATTATTTGTAGAGCATGAATTGTGTGGGAAGGGGAATCAAGTCTAATCTTTCTGCTTCATTTAACCCAAGTGCTGAAATTTGTACAAAGGCCGGGTTTAACTGCTATCCTSGTCGACCAACAAAGCAAGGATGAGGTTAAAATTTCCATCAAAATAAAGTAGTATTTTTGCAATAGAAAATATTCCAGTATCTTGAATTCTGTTGTTAATTTAAATCACATTTTAATAAGTAAACCTCCTTATTTTGGGCTTCTTGATAGTGTAATGTGTCTTCATGACCAGGTTCAGTTCTGCTTTTAGAAATACTAACAGTTCCTGTGTTACAAGAAGCATAGAACCATGGAATGGTTCTTGGGTGGCACCTTAAACATCATCTAGTTCCATCTTCCCTGCCATGATTAGGGACACCTTCTGCTAGAACAGGCAGCTCAGAGCTCCATCCAGCCTGGCCTTGAACTCCTTCCAGGATGGGGCAACCACAGCTCCTCTTGGCAGCTGTACTGACAGAGGTACAAGTCCTGAGAAGGACCAGCAGGTCGATGTCTATCCTGTGTTGGGGAGCTCAGAGCATCAGAGCTGGATGCAGTATGAAAAAGGGAGTAATTTTTGCCAACAGTTTTTGTATCTTTGATTTTTTTGAGAAAATACTTTTGAAGATGTTTTCATTGAGCCATTTTTATAGGATATTGACCTATTAGTCAAGGGAAAAATTTCAGCTTGTACAGGACATAAAACAGAGATAAACATTTATTTTCTAATTGAGAAAATAACGCAGATTAGATGACTGTTGCACATTGAGCAGATGATGTTTGGGAACTGGGATATTTTACTTCCTATGAGATTTTATTTTTTATATTTAAAGCTTGTCCTAACTGGATTACCAAGGAGTGTTTCTGTATTCATCCAAAGGAGAACAGCTGCGTGTATGGGACCATATATAGAGTAACAGTACCTAAAATTGATATTGCACCGAAGCATTTTACAATTGATATTGCACYGAAGCAATTTACAAATTCTGAGCCAGTTTACTGTGCTGATCAGTAAAAAACCATAAAACGTGAATTCCTTGAGAAAGAATTGAGTGTTTACAATTTGTAGGAAAAAAAAAATGATGAATGCAAGCAAAAAGCAGTAACTTGTAGGAAACAGATTTGGTCACTCTGAGGACAGGCAGCTCTTGCTATTTTTTGTGATTACTCTGGTTTGATAATTATAACTCATGTTAATTCAGAAACCAGATGTTAAGCTGATGAGAACAAATCCATTGTTATGTTTTGCCAGTTCTGTTGTGAATTTTTAATTCAGCTTCAGTAAATAAAGTCCCAATGCAGTCAGTGGAAACCTAGGGCTAAATGAAACCTCCAGACTGTCCTTCCTTTGGTGTGTTCCACATCTGGATGAAACTCTGCATCAGTGAAATGGTGGTGATAACCCTTCCATCTTCCCACAGAATGAAAATACAGCTGAAGTATATCAGATGGGATGGGCCAGTGGATTTGAGATAAATTGGTACTGCACCCAGATCACTGCTTGGTTTAATGTTTTTAAAAACAGTTTATTTATACTGRTCTCTGACTCATCTACTTCATCTACTGTCTGTAGTGGATGATGTACTTCATGATGAAAAGTAGGGGGTCAGCACCTGACATGTGGAGTAAAAAGCCTGTGTTCTCAAGAAAAAGGAAAATTGAAAMGATGGGGTAGGGAATAAGATATAAGGATAGAATCTGAGAGCTTARTTTTTTTGAGGTGTAAGTAACAGTTAAAGATGATGTTCCTTGTTTTGAAAGCACTCTCATTTTTGACATTTTTCTCATATGTTTTGATAGCTTTAAAAAAATTAAGAGTTGAATCAAGTAATGCAATARAGGAATTGAGTTAGAGATGTAAAGAGGCCAGTGAGTAATCCCTGTATGTCAAAAAAGGTAGAGCTTTTTCTTTGCTTCAATTAAGTTTCAGATATTCACTTTCATAAATTTCTAAGATATGGCCTATGAATTAATTAGTGCTTCTGGGGACTTAGGAGACAGGACTACAGTGTAGTAGCTCTCCTCATTTCCATGCTTGTCAGTATTGAGCAGCAGTGCGAAAATGAGGACTAGAAATAAGAGTGGTTAATATACTCTGCTGTGTAGGAAACAGGCCACAGTCCAAATTAAATTAATCACATTTTATTTATCTATGTATGTATGCATTTATTTACTATCTGGTTCTCTTCAGCAAGATTTTACCTTATTCTTGGGATGCAAATTTTGAGGAAGAGATGTGACTGAGATTTTGTGCATGTATGTAAATACATTTATATGCATATTCACATAGAAATACATACAAAATATTCATAGCTGYGCTGGTTTTGGCTGGGATAGAGTGGTTTTTGGCACCCAGTGTGGAGCTTGAAGGGTTTGAGGTGACAACAGATTTGATAAGAGTGTGCTAGATTGACTTTATAGCTGTTATTGGTGTTTAACTTTTAATTGGCAGGCTGCTATGTTTGCCATGGGGCTTGCTGGCCTGTTAGAGGCCAGTGCTTGTGAGTGGCTGCTCTCTGCAGTGACTGTCGTGATTTACTCCCAGCCAACAACTGAGCACCATGCAGCTGCTCGCTCACTCCTCCCCAGAGCAATTGGGAAGAGACTGAGAAGGCTAAATGTGGGAAAACTCATGGGTTGAGGCAAAAACTGTTTAACAGGTAAAGCAAAAGATGCACACAAACTAAAGAGAGCAAGGGGTTCATTCACCACTTCCTATGGGCAGGCAGATTTTCAGCCGTCTCCGGGAAAGCAGGGTTCCATCACACATAATGGTCACTTAACACCATCATTCTGAATTTCTACCCCTTCCTCCCTCTTTCCCCATGTTTCTGTGCTGASCATGGCACCGTAGAGAGCATCCAAAGGATGGCAATGAAGACAATGGAGGGACTTGAGGAGTGGCTGAGGTCACYTGGTCTCTTCAGCCTGGAGGAGACTGAGGGGAGGCCTCATTGCAGCTACAGCTTCCTCWGGAGKGGWGGGRCAGGCACTGATCTCTTCTCTGTGGTGACAGTGACAGGACCCGAGGGAATGGCCTGAGGTTGTGTCTGGGGAGGTTTAGGCTGGGTATTAGGAAAGGTTCCTCCCCCAGAGAGTGGTTGGGCCAATGGAAGAGGCTYCCCAGGGAAATGGTCACAGAACCAGCCTRACAGAGCTCAAAGAGCATTTGTGCAATGCTTTCAGACACGTGGTGTGACTCTTGGGGATGTCCTGTGCAGGGCCAGGAGTTGGACTCAGTAGTCCTTGGGGGTCCCTTTCAGCTCAGCATATTCTGTAATTCTGTTGTATGTTATGGGCTATCCCTTTGGGCAGTTGGGGTCAGTTGTCTGGGCTGTGTCCCCTCCCAGCTCCTTGTGCACCATCAGCCCACTCTCTCTTGGGCTGGAGTGAGAGACAGAAAAGGCCTTTATATTGTGCCAGCACTGCTCAACAGTAACAAAAACATACCTTTGCTAATACTGTTTTCAGATAAAGCTTAGCACCTTCCTAGCTACTGTGGAGAACATTACCTCAGCCCAAACCAGCACATTGGTTTTTATATTTATAGATACTTGTTGAGATTTTTTATATTAAATACATACATGTCACTTTTTATAGACAGACACATATACACGTGTGTGTATGTGTGTGTATCTCTACATGCTGAATGTGTGTATTAGGCATGCATGGAAATCTTTAGGTATTTAGGGGCGTTAGTGCTTCTTGACATGTTATGCCAGCAGAGGACCCTCTAAGGACTATTTTGTTCCCACTCTTCTTTTTCACCCCAAAAAGTCATTGAGATGAATTGACATGTAGTGGTATCCCTGCTTTATCTCAAAGAGGAGAAAATTGTTTGGACATTAATGTTGGTTAGAAAGGCCATGTCTTCATTACAGTTTTTAAACAGATGTGTAATTGGTGGATAGGGTTGACTGCTTTCTGTCASTATTCTGTGAGTCACTACAGCTGAAAGTTGACAGCATCTTCTGGATCATGGTTGTTTTCTAATTATAATTTCCAGTGTCTTGCCTTTAATTTAATTACCTTTTGTGTGTGTTTGTGTGTGTAGTTGACTGAGTTATTAGAGGTGTAACTGGCCCCTTACTTTCTGAATGTTTCTTGTAGATGCACSTATATTATACATAAGAATCTGCTTAGATAATTCCCAGTAATAACCAATTTTCCATCTGTTTTGGGGGCTGAATAGCTAGATACATATGAGAACCGAGGGCTACCTTTTGCTTTTGAGCCTGGAAGGGAGAGAGTAAACAGAATCATGGCTTTAAATGATCTTACTGCATTAACTGGGATCTGTCAGTTTGTTGTAAGAAAATATTAAAACCATTATAGTGGGTCTGAGGGCAMATGCCTTTTCTTAAACAGATTGCTGATGAATACCTATACAAGATCCAGTGATGGAGTCAGTTGAGTAGGGTAATCAGACTGAGAAATGGACGTTTCCTTTTCATATATCAACTTGATTGGTTATCTCAAATGATTTTAAGACATATTGTTTTAGAAACAAGGCTTTAGTGCAGTATTTTTGTGAGGTCATTAGTGCAATGTTCCTCACAGTCCATAGTGATCTTCATAGTTTAGCATTGTGCCTGCTTTTCATCTGAAACACCTTTATCTCCAGCCCACAGTCCTTTTCAAAATCAGTTATGTGCTGAGTTAAAAGATATGTAAACCTGGTCTCATAGCTCAGATTTAATCTTAAATTCATTGTACAGTGTATTCTGAGTGATGTGAGAAGATAATTGGTGTTGCATATTTTTGATCATCTCAGTTTTATTGTGCTCATAGTCTACTGAATGATACTGCTTATATTCTACCTTAATTTTGCTCCTTTGTTAGCTCATAATCTATCTTCATAACTATTAAAGGGGACAACCCCCAAACCTTTAAAAACTCGGTTTTATCTTTGCCTGTTTTGGTTTGCTCAGTTAAGAATTGTAAGGCAGTATGTACACTTCTAGSTTTAGTCAGAGACATTCAACTAAAGTTTAGTAAGTGATCTGTTTCTCTGTTATGTTCTGTATTAATTTTGTCTTCTTGTTACAATTTTATGTGTACAGCTGCAGATACTTTTACCTAACAACTGGTAGCATCTGGAGGAGTTATCCATGTTACTTTCTTTCTTTTCCTAAGGAAAAAAATACATGTTTAAATTGCTAAAATATTCAAACAGACTTACTTTTAAAATTAATTTCTGYTCACTGATGCTCAGTGATTATTCTACATATCATTCCTTTGATCTGAATGTTTTTTTTTTTAATGTCAAATCGGTGTTTTGGTAGAGAAGCTGCTTRTAAATACAGAATGACATAAAATGTAAATTCTTGAATGTTAGAAAAAGCTATTTTTAAAACTCTGCTTTAATGTTTCAGTGATTTACTTTAAGGAACAAACAGTTCATTTTTAAACATCCTGCTAGATACAACTTTTACCAAATGAGCTGGACTGAGATTTTTTATGTGTGTCTTCATTGCTTTCATATGGATGTCCAGATACCTCCTCTTTTGAGTGTACTGTTGTATTTCCAGTGTGTGAGGGTGTGTGAAGGCCAACAGATTTCTYAAATTTGCCTGCAGTGATCGGAAGCAGTGAATAAAGGTTCACTGCTGACTGTCCCCGACAAAAGGAGTACTTGAGATTGTTTGACTGTACATTTTGAAAAGAGTTTTAAATTGCATTGCTTTAAATAGTCAATCCATCAGCTCATTTGCTTGGCCCATGTAATATTTTTAATGATGAGAAAATATAACAAGTCAGAACATGTAATTTTAACCATTAACCAAGTAAATCTTAGATTTCCAAATCTTCAGAATTACTGTTATTGAGATTTTTAGAGCTGTTCATTTTTTTTTTCTTAAAAATAATTCAGATAGAGATTTGATTTATATTTTTTATGTTGAAGCATATGTAAAGCAACATAAAATAGTTTTTTCTTCAGGGAAGTCTAACTTAGTTCTGTTAATTCTGTGTGTTTTTTTGTGGATGACCATGATATTCTCCCCTTCCTGTTTTCACTATCTTTAACCATCAAATGTGGGAATTGATAGTCACTYCCTTCTGAAAGTGTAGAGACCTTAGATAAAAACAACTTACAGTTGTTGTTCCCAGTCTGCTGAGGCCTGACCACTGAGATACCTACAAACACTGTTTTCAGCTGTTTCAGCCCCAGTTTTAGTACACTTTATTAAAGAAGCAGAATGTGAGAAATAAGTGGTTTGAATCTGATTTTTCCTATGGATCATTTTCCTTGTTCATCTTCAAAGGGAGGAAGTAGCCAGGCAATCTGGAAGCCAAGGAAAAATGAACATGTGTAACGTGCATGCAAAAATCCCAGGAGTCGGAAATATAATGATGAATACCTACAGTGGGTAGTAATAAATAAGACCTAGATATTTTCGTTTATTTATCCCTTTTTTTTGCAGTGACTCTAATCCCTGCTTTGGGTGCATCATCAATCTTTTTGGCAATTTGTATGCAGACAAAATTCTGCAAAAACAAGTCATCTGCTTGGRTTTTCACTGTCAGGACTGGCTTTCATTTGCCTCGATCAAAATAAATCCTGAAGTTCACTGTAACCTAACCTCTGGATCTAAATGTTACATTTATAATTAGATTTTGTGTTCATGAGTTGGGTTGGGGGTGGTTGAGGGTGGTTTGTGTTAGATTGTTTGTTGTTTGCTTGTTTTATTTAATTTAACTAAGACACGGTATTTTTCATGCAGAGAATTCAACTGACATTTGCATGAATATCAGGTGGTGGAAAATAGATATTGGTGTTTGTAACTCAGAGAGAGAATTGGCAAAGAAAAGTAAACACAATAAAAAAAGCAAAGCAGAAATGAGTCTAGACCAGCAAAAATGACAGTCACAGCTAATACTCATCTTTCCTAATATTGAGCCAGTCACTTCCACTTTATAATCACTGGAGAGAAATGGGCACGATTAGGGTGATGTCTGGTCTGGTTTACACACTCCAAAATAAAGTGCATCAAATATTTGTATTTTGTAACTATATAAAAGTATATATTATATTAATATATAAGATACATAAAAATCTCAAAGAAAAGGCTTTTCTAACCTTTTCTCCACTGTCTACCCAGGAAGGCTTGGGGGACAGATCTCACAGTGCTGCCTTCTACCTGCGTCAGCTTTTGCAAGGAGAACAGAARGGTATCAAGAGAGGTGCTTTGTTCACACCGTGCAAGTGCAAGGTCCTGCACATGGGACAACCCCAGATACGAGTACAGACTGGGAACAGCTCTGTGGAGAGGGACTCGGGGATTGTTGTGGGTGAAAAAGCAGGACATGAGATGGTGGACATGAGCCAACAGTGTCCAGTTGCAGCCCAGAAGGCCAATCCCATCATGGGCTGCATCAAAAGCAGCGTGGCCAGCAGGTTGATAGAKGTGATTCTCCCCCTCTCCTCTGCCCTTGTGAGACCCTCCCTGGAGTGCTGCATCCAGCTCTGGAGTCCTCAGCACAAAACTGAGCACCTCTTAGAGTGGATCCAGAGCAGGGCCATGAAGATGGAAGACTTCCCCTACAACAGGACAGACTGTGAGTGCTGGGGTTGTTCAGCATGCAGAAGAGAAGGCTCCAGGTASACTTCATTGCAGCCTTCCAGGACTTTGAAGAGGCTTATAAAAAGGAGAGGGAAGGACATTTTATACAGGCCGAGAGTGACAGGACTAGAGGCAATGGTTTTAAATGGGAAAAGGCCTGGATTAGATTGTATGTTAGAAAGAAACATGGATAGTGAAGCACTGGCACAGTYTGTCCAGAAAAGTTGTAGGTTCCCCACCCACAATACCCTAAGTATTCAAGACCAGATAGGATGAGGCTTTGAGCAACCTCATTTAGTGGAAGATGTCCCCGGCCATGGCAGTGGGATTGGAACTAAATGGTCTTTAAGGTCCTTTCCAACCCAAACCATTCTATAATTTTTATCATATTGCTTCAAGTCAGGCCTATGGTGCAGTCACAGGTAGGATTCTGAATTGCAAAGGAAGGAGCCTAATGACTCACAAAGTGAATGTCATTAGAGGAAAAGGCTTTATACATAGCTTTCAACAATAGGGAGAAGTCTAATGAAGTGATGACAGAGGGTGAAATAACATTTTCCAACTTTGTCATGTTAGTAGAGTTCATCCCATCCTTCCAAATGAGGATTCAGCTGTACTCTTCAGAACATGTTGAAAGCACAGTTAAACATCAGCTAGTTTTTTTCTTGGGTGTATTAGTCCAGAGTAAGAGTCTGTGTCTCTTTTGTGACTAAATTATTTCTGTGCTTGATGTGAAGAATGAGAGGTGATTTTCTCTTGCATAATGTTTGATAGGTTTTCTTTTCCATGCTGCTGCTGGGGAATATTTATGAGAGGAACAATGGACATACTAGTCCCCTTTCTGTGTCCCCACCATTACATGTGGGCCACTAATTGCCATAGGGGGAGCCACTATACAGCATTTCTCCACTTCCACATTATGTCTCTGTCCAGCTGTGTCACTTATTTGCTCTGCAATTCCTATTGCATGGAATCATAGAATGGTGTGTGTTGAAAGGGACTTTAACAAACATCTATTTCCAACCCCCAGCCATGGGCAGGGACACCTTTCACTAGACCACATTGCTTATGGCCCCATCCAACCTGACCTTCAATGCTTCCAGGAATGGGGCATCAGCAGCTTCTTTGGGTAATGTGTTCCAGTGCCTCAACACCCTCCCAGTTCCTCACATGTAATCTCAACCTGTTCACTTTCTGTTTAAAGCCATTCTTCCTTGTCCTATTCAATTGGATATTCAACATCTTCAATGTAGTTTTAGGGGCAGCTGAGACCTTGATTGCAATTTCAAAGACTTTAATAGACTTTAATAGCTGTATCAGAGACTGCCTTGTCTCTATGCTTGCCAAAGTAAGTTTAATTCTAGTAGCTAATCAGACATTGGGGGGAAAGTGCTTGAATTTCAGGAGGCGTTTCTAGGCTAAAGGTGTACATTTTGTCCTTGTCCCACAACATAACTAGATGTTCAGGGGAACACAAATCCCTCTCGAGTCATTAGCAGCACTGCTGTCTGTTTTAGGACAGTCTAATGTTATATTGAAATTTCAGAGCAATGAATTCCCTACAATTCAGAACCAAATCAAACCTGTTGAAAACATTTAAATAAATCAAAGTTTTGGAGAAAGGTGCCTYTGTGTGGATGTTTTGTAATGCTAAGAGGATGATTTGACAGGGTTACTGAAAATCAGTCACACAGGTTTTTGAAACAACTAATCATCAGCTTGTATGGTCCACATTTTCTGGTGAAGAAGGGGTGTTGCTTTCTCCCTGGGTATAATATTTTCGGCACAAGAACAAGGAGATTTCAGTGTCACATGTTGCACAAAGTTTGAAGAGTTTGACTGTGTGTGACACCTCCCTGCCTTCCCCCTCTCCCTCCCTCAGCCCCCTCTGCCAAGCTGTTTGAAGCTGCATTGTAGAATATTTTCCATAGAAACCTCCATGGAGATGTCTTTGTGCAGTTTTCTTTGTAGTTCAGCACTTGGGATCAAAATTTTGCTGGTTTTCGGTGGCAGTGGGTGCACTTTTAGTAGCTACCAATTCAAAGATTGTGTCTCTCTCATAGCTGGCTCTCTCTGCTTTCCCTGCCTTATCTTTGGGGGTGAAAAGTCAACCATATGCAAGAAGTGATACAGCCTTAGGCAACTTTATTTTAATTGCATGTAGTTGGTAGACCAGGAACAGTATGAGATGGGAAAGGAAGAAATGAGGTCAACATTGCACAGATGTGGAAGTATCATTTCACTGAGGTGAATTTGGGATTTGCACATTATCTGCCCCATGGCTACTGCTGCTGTCTGATGAATTACACTTTTAATTATTTTTTAAGGGTATCRGGAGTCTGCAGTTGATGTCCTTTTATTCTAGGTTGTTTAACACATTTCATTAAAAAAGATTTTTGTACCTCTGTTCTATGAAGGCTATTATTTACTGAAGGTCTTTGGAAATCAGCAGAGGCAACTGCAAAGCAATAAAAAGTGCTTTTTCTTTGTTGCTTGAACTACTAGAGTGTTTTTTCAGCGAAGTTACAAAAGATTGAAAACAGATATTTTTTTTGTCTTGTTGCTTTTGTTGTCTGCAGAATTTTGGCAGCTTGTCAAAACACTGCCTGAGCACAAGTATTCTTATCAAAATCTGGTCCCACACCTTCTGTCAGCAGTGTATGGTGCTCTACAGCGAAGGAGGTAGGAAATGGTATCACTTGGAAGAAGAATCTCCAAGAAGGGCATGGGGTTTTATTTATTTAATTTTATTTTACAATACATGGATGTATTACAATACATCCCAACAGATGGACAGGACTCAACACATTTGGTAAGATGAGGGCAAGATGCTGGGGSTGAAGTTTGAAAGTGCCATGTCTCACCATGTGTGTAGGATGCYAGAGATTACAAGGATAGGAAGGCTGATTTTACCAATTGGATGAGTGATATACAGATGAGGCTGTATATGAGCCTCTCTTCCTCTTTAAAGGATTGTCTAAAACAACTTTAGGATGGATGGCCACTTAAGTTGCAAGTTGTCCCCTTTTTGGATGCTATTTATGGCAGAATTGGACTCTTACCATTTCTCCCGAGGTACAAGGGAACATTACACGATAAGTCCATCTGTGATGTACAGGAATGAGCAATCTGTAAATTTGTGACTGGAGACAAGTTCTGAAGTTCTGTCCCCAGGTCCATCAGTGATTCACTGCCCTAATTTTTACAAGGGGAAAGGTATGTTCTTATTCCACAGGGTAGATATGAAGACAACGTGCCCTGATGCTTGAATGATGTGATGATGGRAAGTGTCTTATTAAAAGGAAATTAACAGTTCTGAAACCAACAGGAGACTGGGTAGTGTAGCATTCCCAAATGATCAGGATAAAAATAAATACATGATTTTCTTGCCCTTTGAGGAGCTTATATCCTTACTGTCTCACCTGCCTGCATTGAGGCTTCAGTGGAAAGAAATAATGTATCATGTTGTAATTTTAGATCTGTAAAAATTTTTTTGTCRTTTACAGAGCTAAATAATGATTGCTCAACCAAACTATTCTGTTTTAGTTAGTTTCCTAATGCTTGACTTTGTCACTTAAAAAATTGTTCAGTGAATGTAACGTGGAAATATTTTTGAAATAGAGTCAGTATAAATATTTATTTCTTTGCTTCTCTTTTTTTCCCTTATAATTGTTAAATGCTTCTTTTGGTCCAAATAGGAACATTTGTGTTGCTAATGCTGATTGCATAATTAGGGCTTTTAATTTCCTGTAGAAAAGTGGGAGTGGATTTTTATTTTGGGGTTTTTTTTTTTAATTGTTTTGTGTAAATACTAAAGTGCTACAGAGTATAATTAGATGACTCTGCTGGCCTGTCTTATTTCAGGAGATAGCTTCTCTGTTTGGTTTTGGTGTTGTATTAAGTCTGGCTAGAAGTGGATATTTTTCATGCTGCAAGGGGATTGTACCAAACTTTCTCTCAGGCTTCTTTCAGCTAAAACTCTTTACTAAGAAATGCTAGTAATAACTTTAGTAGGGAAAATTTTTTTTATAGCTCAGCTCTCCCTATTCACATGTTGTAGTGTTTTTTTGGTTGTTCCTAGAAAGCTCTAGGAATGAAGGGAAAGTACATGTACCAAAGTCTCCCCCAAACAGACTTTTTATGTTCTGCTTATTCTGCGAAGGAGACATTACCTGGTTTTAGGCAGTCTTCTAATAGGGATGAGCAGGTTCCTGTTATAAACTCATGACCTCCTCACTCTGTTTTGTGGAGAATGGGGCTGGTATTCAAGATTTTCCAGAGTGTGCCATGTATTGTAGGATTGATCCTCCTCTTGTCTATATTTAGTTGGTTCTTAGAAAAGAAGTCTTTTGTAGAAAAGAAGTCTTTTGCCTAGCAAAAGAAAATAAAAGAAAATTTCTGTGGAAGATAAWAAATACTTGAAATCGTGCTTTAATTTAGTAACTTTCTGCTCTTCTGGTGAAATCTCTGTGCTTGAGACATKGCACTGTGAAGAATTGTTTTGTGACGCAGTTCTTCACCCTGCGCATGGATATCCAAACCTATTTAGCTGCTGAACCACCATTTATTATTTGACAAGACTAWATTTGTTTATAAACCTCTTGGAATTTGGTTACTTATCTTATAATAAGAACGATCCCATAGGCTGAAGATGCTGAGGGGGAGAGCATTGTCTTTATGTATTTTTATTTCCTTGGTAATCTTCCCTCGTCCTCTCCCTCTTTCCTTCTCTCATTTTATTGAGAGGATAAATAAATTTTAATCTCATTTAAAATAGAATTTTATTCTTTAGATATGCCCTTGTCTATGGCATTGTCTACCTTAACTGAACGTTGGAAGACTTGTTCCTTTTAAGCGAAAGTGAGAGAGCAATTAATGTCTTTCTSTTTAATGGTTTTCATGTAATGACTTCTCATCTGTGCAGAGTTCAAATTCCTTCAGTTCTCTTGGCTGAGTTAGAACTTCCTTTCAACAGAAATTTGGGCACTGAAGGGTACTTGACAAACTACAGAGTGTGGATATGGGAAAGGAAAATGAAAGATGGAATAGAAAAGTTTTAAATTTTGCAGTTTGGTAGCCAAGAGACCTGGTCCTTTGGAACTAAACCTTTGATAACATCACCGAGCCACAAAAAAAAAAAAAAAAAGAAAGAAAAGGAAAGTATATTAATGAAATATGTTTGGGAATAGGGTGATGTTTTAGAGCTTAATTTTGTTTAGTAGTATTGTATATTTTCTTCCTTTTCTTAAACACTTGGCCCCTTTGTGCACACGGCTGAATCAGCAAAATTTAAGTAACCGTAATCTGTTGGATAGACTTTATTTAATTTTTTTCACATCTTTTAGAAGAAAATTAGTTGGTTTTTTTGACCAAAGGGATCAGGAAGTTCTGCTTCATGAGAACACAAAATTTTTCCGGTACTTAACATGATCCAGGGTATAGGCTTCAGACTTCTTTAGATATCAGTTACATGTGTTAAATTGGAGATACATGACTTACATGAACTTAAGTCAATAAACTAAAGCACAACTTCCAAAGATGTACTGTTSTTTGGCAAAATTGCAGGACCAGACATTATGTGCATAGTAGCACTACTTCAACTCTAACTTGAGTAACTACATGAGATATCATTCATTTCAAAATCTGCTGTATTGTGTCTTGGCTTATCATCTGCCAATAGAGAAGACTCCAAGGAAAGTAATTTAAAACATAGTTGAGATACCAAATTTTATGGATGTAATACATTAATTCTCTGTCTCTTAAAAATCAGCTGTACACAGCAGTGAATGGGATCATGCCAGGTCTTCAGCTCCTTCTTTTAATCCTCACATTCTTTTGCAATCTGTGCAGACACAGCTTATACCTTGTGTCCTCAGGCAAATCTGTAGAATGATACATCCCGCAGTGTATTTTGCTTATACTTACTGTTGACATTTCAATATTTAATTGAAAAATCTGTTCAGATACCTGCTCATACTGGCTATTGTGAGAGCACATTTTTCTGTTATGACTTTCAAACTCTCTGAGTTTGTAAGCAACTCATATTACTTTCTTTTTAGAGTCAYGTTTCCATTTATTTTCCCCAAGTAAAGTTTCCCAGCCACTTTTACAACCCTGCAAGACTTATTTCTTGTCTTGTGATGAGAATGTCATGAGGGATTGTCAAAAAGTTTTAGAACATGCTGTTTTTCTGTACCTACAGGTGTTGTAGTTTTCTGTATTTTACTAAGAAAAATAATTTGACCATTATTCTTTGGCTGTTCCTTTACCCTCCTTTTAACAGCAAGGATGGTGCTTTTCTCCTTGGGTCTTCCTGAGGTGCATTCCCCTAAMCTCTCAAAGATTATTGCTGATGTTCTGTCATGAATTGTGTCATATCCCAAACAAACATTAAGAACTGATGTCTTTTGCCACTTGTTTTTGGAAAGGTGAGTGAAAGGGTTTGCAGTCTTTGCTTCTGCAGCCACTGCTTGCCAACTTTATTTTTCCCTTCTCCCCCTTCTACAGCATAGGAAATCTTAATGTCCCTGGAGCAAAATAAGAGCTACAGTGTTGGGKTTTTTTCCTTCACTGCAGTTTTTTTATCATGTATTAATTTTGTTTTAATGACTTGCTGCAAATAGGAAAAAAAAGAAAGATCCAGTGGAAAAGCTTTCCATTTGAATCAGAGTCTTGGTTAGAATTAGATTGAAATGATCGTTGTTGATGAAATTAGAATTAGAATTAGATGAAATGATCGTTGTTTAATGGTGAAACAATTCCAGGAATAAATGTCACATTGCAAAAAATAACCTCTTTAGTGTCCTTTGGTTATGTTAAGGTTATAAGCTCATTTGCCTATGTCTCTGTGGTCTGCAAGTCAGTGTCAGCAAGAGATAGCAAGTACAGGCCATAATTACTGGTTTGTGGCAGGATGTTGAATGTGAAAATAACTGGGTGTCACTGAAGAGGTTAGATTAACCGCTAGAGCTGACAAGATATAATTGCTTATGAACCACTTTCTTTAACAATGAACATTGTGTTACTTGAGGCTGTTTCTTCTTAGCATAGTGTCTGCRTCTGGCTGTGGAACTGGTTTTAATTAGAGCTTGAAACAGCTGAGAATTAAGTGCTCATTTATTTTTAGCCAGGATAAATATTAACTAAAAGAGATTTTTCCTCAGAATTRTATKAATCAAGGGCAATGTCAGACAAATRTTTGAAAAGGGAGATACTAGTAGCTTAATTGAGTCTGAAATAGAGGACTTCAAGCTGAKAATGTGTATATATAGAATGTCTTGTAATTGATTTCACCTTGATAGTGCTGACCACAGAAATTATCACAGTTCAACATGATTTTCTTGATTGCATCTGTATGTAGTCTCTCAGTARGCCTTTTCAGCTGTCTGCTCTTGCATGGCAAGCTGGGGTTGTTGGAAGTGAAGTTTAAGCCTCACTTTGTCATAGCTGCCTTATCAGATGCATGTTTGGGGCTGAAGATTTTGTATATCAGGGCTGCTGGTGGATGCTAACAAAGTTCTGAGATTTTGAAGTTCTTACAAATGACACACATGAAGAGACCTCAGTTAATTTCACATATTGTTCTGGACCAGATTTTATGATTAACTATATTSCCTGTTTTCTCTGTTGTTTTTTCTATTTGTGGGTCAGTACTCAATTTGCTGCACTTCATAGGGACTTGATTTCTTCTGAGAGATCAGTCATTGTGATGGCTCTCTTTGGGCATCCGTATTTAGAGTGGTGGCCAGAAGTGGCTCACAACCCAGAACTGATCCCTCTCTAGCTGGGTGCTACATGAATTGTTCTGGAAGGTTGTAATACCTTTTTCATAGACCTGGGATGACTATGGCTGGTCTACAACACAAAAACTTCACCTCACAGCCCCATCCTTTTTTGTATTCAGCATTAATGTGGTGGGTATATAATGCTTGAAACATTTCATGTGACAGTCCGGAGAATRTAAGAAAGGTGCTGATGTCCAGTCCACGCTCTGTGGCTCAAATGCAAATAAGCCTTGTGTTTTGATAAAAATGTAACATGGGAAGAAGTTTTGTTACTCCTTCTTGAGTTGATAGATGTTTATATGATGCTTTACAGATTGGTCAGCCAATCATAAACACTCATATGTTATTTGCATTCATGTTTTATTCCATGGAATCCATTTTGTTGAAAAGTAGCTCAACTTTCTAGTGGAATTTGAAGAAAATTTGTCAATGCTTTTAAGAGGAAAACATCAATTTTGGGCTTAACTCTTTCTTCCTCAGTCTTTAACACAACCAGTGGATCCAAAAACATCTTAGAAAAATTTTCTTAGGGCCTTTGGGATGGGTTTTCAGGTCTGAAAGACTCCTTGGCCTGATTTTACCTTTCCTTTCGCACTCTGATAGATCTCTTCGTCTCTGTGTGTAGACTGTACCTTCCATGGTTATGTGTCATGGAGAAGTTAGTTAGGTCTTGAACCAGTTTTAGGAGAATTTTAGAGCCATAGAGTGATTTAGTTTGAATTGAAAGGGGCCTCCTAAAGATCACTTAGTTCCACCCATCCTGCAATAATCAGGGATACCTCTCAATAGAGCTTGCATAAAGCCCCATCCAACCTGACCTCAAGCACTTACRGGGATGGGACATCCACAGCTTCTCTGGGAAACCTGTGAAAATGTCTCATCACCCTCATTGTAAAAATTTTTTTCTTTATTTCTAATCTAAATATACCCTTATACCCTTTTGTAATTTAAAATCATTATCCCATGTCCTATAATTTTTTTCAATACAACTTTACTAAAACTAAATCTGACCCCCAATTTGTTTTGCTTTTGTGCACAAAGAAAACAAAAAAAAAAAAAGGAAATTAAATCACTGAAGTCTAAAGTCCCATTGTCTGGACTTGTAGACAGCTTGTACAGGTAAATGTAAAGCAGCATTTCAGAACAGTCTAGTTGAACTTGAGCAATCCTGTGCTCAATTAAGTTTAAATTTGGTTCATTTCAGTGTATTTTATCTTCGTAAGAATACTAGTCTGAACACAATGTACGTGTTTTAAACTAGTACATATCCTTGGTGAGATCCAGATTAGGGTTTACTTTCACTTTAGATGAGACTCCACCTTTTAAAAATTTCAATCTATGCTCAAGACATCAATGCAGCATTTGTTGGCTGGTAGAGGAAAAAACCAAGAGTGAGTAAAAAGYCATCAGGTCTGGAAATTGCCAGAAATTAATCTCCTCAGTGCTGATTTTAACGGAGCTGCTGTGAGACTTCTGCTCTGAGAACCAAAGCAGTAGGGGACTGCCAGATAACTTGCAGTTCATCAGTGGAGTTCTACTCTTAGTGAATAGATAGTCCTGAAAATGTGAGATGACTTTCAGAGATACAAGAAACACTTTCCCAGAAACCTGATCATGCCTTTGAGGCAGACAAGGAGCATACAACTTTTCACCTTGACATGTCTAATTTACTTTCCATGTGCTTCTGATGAATAGTTGACCTGGTTAAATGTTGATAGGTGGAAATTCAGAACTACTGTATTGAGGAAGTCTGCATTGTTATCAAAGGATACTTTTCTTTCCTGGTCACAAGTTGGAGTGCCATACGGAAAGTTTTACTGATAGGATATTCAAGCTGAGCTTTYCAGTTCTATTGGCACCATCAGCATGTCTTTTCCTGGGAGGGAATCTCAAGGTGAAATTTTTGAATGGTTTATATTTCCTTTGTAGTGACAAAATTATGCTTCTGTAGCCTTTTTGTGAGGACACGTGGATGGGAGAAAGGTGCTGTGGCTTAGCTGTAGAATTAGAATGGAATGTGCATTTGCAAAATGGAAAAGTGATCTAAGTTTTTTAGGGCCGCACTAATCTGCCTTTACCTGCCTTCTGGATTTTTGGTTCTGTTTTGTTAAGATTTTTCTGAGAGCGAGGAATCCAGGCCTGTGAATATTGGAAAAGATGGGTAGCATAATGAGCTGTTTAATGAATGTTTTGAGAGCCAAAGGGACTCTTTCTGAGGATCCCTTGCCAGGAAACATCTTGCTCTGCTTGTGTGTGAAGCCTTATTGGCAACACTGCCTACGCTGGTGTGTGCATTGTGCAATGTTAGAAAGCTTTGTGGGAGATTTACGGCGCTCTTCACAACTGCTCCAGCTTGGGCCRCTTCCACAGGAGGCAGTCCTTCAGGAAGAGACTGCTACAGCATAGGTCACCCATGGGGTCACAAGCCTTGCCAGCAAACCTGCTCCAGCATGGGCTTCTCTCCATGAGGGCACAGTCCTGCCTGGAGTCTGCACCAGTGTGGGCTTCTCCGTGGATTGCAGATGGATCTCTGCTCCCCCATGGATCTCTGTGGGCTGCAGGGGCACAGCTGCCTCACCATGGGCTGCCCCAGGGGCTGCAGGGGAATCTCTGCTCTGRCWCCTGGAGCACTTCCTCCCTCTGCTTCTTCAATGACCTTGGTGTCTGAAGGGCAGTTTCCCCTCATTCTCATTCCTCTCTTCTGGAGAGTTTAAACTGATGTTGGGTGTGTCATGACCTAATACAATGCATAAGTTCTCGAGCTTTTATTTATTCAGGTAAAAAGCTGGGCTGTCCAGCTAGTCAGAAAAACATGAACTCTAGTAGTTGTACATGAACTCTAGTAGTTGGAGGACTTGACAAATAACCAACCATTACTTTAGAACAGTTAGACATAAAAACTGACTTTGCTAAAGTTTTTGGTGAAGGTGCTTCCGTACCAAAATACACTTTCAAAATCATTATAGCAATGTGTAAAAAATCAAATATTTTATAGTAAAAATCCTGTAAATTCAGATGACTGTACTGCAGGTTAACTCAAGTCATTGCACTTTTGAAGTGTAGATAACCCTTTAATTTAAAATGAAAGTACTACKGGGAACATCCCTAAGCCAGGTACTTGATTTGATCCTTGGCTTTGGACTAAAACTCCAAGATTCTGTCTATCTGAGCTTTGTTCCATGTATTACCCAGGTTAGATTATCTGTCCTTGTTCTAATTTTTAATTTCTGTTTAGATTTGAACAGCTTTGCARGTATTAATCTAGACAGTCTCAAAACATTCTTTCTGAGGGTTCTGCAGCTAAAAATGTGCTCTTCATCTAAACAGTTCASATGAAAATTGTCTGCTTTGTGTAAATTTTTTAATACACAAACAGAARGGTTGTATATTTAGAAATAAACTGTATTGTACTCTAGAAAGTCTCTGACTACAGTTCTAATTTCTCCCTTGTGTGAAGGTAAGCAAGGCTCCCATGTGGGTAGTCTATGCAGTAAATTAAGAAGCTGTTGTCAATGTGCAGGCACTGAACTGATTTGCAGAACATGCAAGTATAAAACAACTTTCTTAAATTATTTAGGAAAATATATGAAAAACATTTAATAGGACAGAGTACTATTTAACACTATGTTAAATTCATCATTCCATACAGTCTTCATTTCTCATCTCTGTGTGAGATGTGAATGCTCTTTAAAAGAATAATGGTTCCCCTCTGATCGTTCAATAGATTGCAGTATATATTTATAGTGCACGGGAATTGTTTGAAAAACAAAAGTTACTTAATGGAATCWTCATGAAGTCTGTAGGAGGTGGGACATGAGTTCCTGCTCCTGAATCACAGATCATGCCTCTGCCACATTGGATTTATGGGCTTCTTACACAGTTTTGTAAAATCCATAATTTTTCAGTACTGTTTACACTCCACAAGAAGTCTGTGGTCATTAATTTACTTTCAGTTTTGATGTAAGATTGGGCAGTTTATAAATTGTTTCCATCCACTCTGTCTTTCAGATTCCTCTTTTGTGAGGTGACATTATCAAGGAGCCACTGAAGCCTCTGAATTGACTCAAACACACTAGTACATGTGAGCATTTGTAAGAGGTGTAAGGTGTTATTTTTAGAAAGACTGTGATAAAGAGGAGCTAAGAAAAACAGGTGCAGAATATAGAAACTGTTTGCACAGTCTCTTTTTGAAATTTTTATTCCTGAAGACCAAATGCCATAGAATAACAACTTTTGACATTCTTATGTTCTTGGATCAGGTCTGATTCTACTGAGAATAACTTTTACATAACTATATCAGCATTCTATTATCTACAACACAAGTGAAGGCCAAGATACCACAGTCCTGAATGACTATAACTGACAGAAAGGTTAAAGAAATGAAAACATAACAGTGTGTTTCCTAATTATTTATGATTGACCTTTTGGCCTTGGCTGCTTATTGTTTAGAMGTCTGAGAAACATATTTCAGAAGACAGATAGTATTTTACTTCTTAAGAGTTTATGCATGTAAACTGCTATTAAATATGCAGTGTAGTAGGTCTATTGTCTCCATCTCTATTTAAAGAAAGTGTTGTAAGAGTTTTTTGAAATGCAATTATTTTTACATTTCTATATTTGTGTAGTGTATACAATGTCCTTTTTATTTGGTTCTTGCAGACTACAAACAATTTTAACAAACACAATTTGCCAACCAGTAACTCGCCAGAAAAAAATCTGTTTGCAACATTGTCTGAAACAGCTGTTCCTAACCCAGAAAACCATATGATTTTAGTCTGTTGCATTGTTTTTTGTAACAAAAAAAAAATTCATTCTGACTTAAGACCACAAGAAAGTGAGATGTGACAAGCTGTTCTGGGCTAGTCTAAAGTACAGTAGGCAACAGATGGAATAACACAGATGGTTAATTCTTCATGTGTGTCTGAGTTAACATGAAGTTCTGGAGTGCTCCCAAATTTGCATCTTAGTGGAGCATGCAGAAATGGAGATCATTCTGTTCATACACTTGAGCTGAGAACAGGAATGTGGGAAGATGACATAGAATGCTGTGAATAGCTGTGTATGCCCTGGGATGAAAAGGTGCCTACARGGGAAGCTGAACTGTGAACTCTTTGGGAGCCCAGCCTTCCTCCTCCCGTCAAAAACAAAGGATTTTGTGCTGTTGACTTGGAGAGGGCCTTGAATCAGATCTGAGCATAACAGATTGCTTTGTCTGCCTTTGGGAGTGCTGTATCAATGCAGAAAAGGAAGAAGCTGTGTTTCCAGTTAGGAGTTCATGTTGGAAAAAARGAGGAATTTGGCAGCTATACTTAGAATTGCTTCCGTGTTCATGACAGTCGTATCCGGATGTATAACACAGGGTGTCAYGTGCTTTTGTTGTGTCTTAAACAGATGTAATCCTCTCATTGGCATTAAATAGCTCAGTTACTTGGGGAAGCATCTGTTTGGGGTTGTCTGCAGCCCAGATATTAGTGTTAAGCTGGCAGAAGGGGGTTGTGGGATTTTTTTTTGCCTTCATTTTAAATGAAGAAAAATTTCAGCAGCCAAAGTACTTGATGAGATTGAAAGAGACTTGAGAAGTTGTAAACTCATGTGCTAAAACTAGATTATGAATTGACGAATGAGTGTCAACAATAGCATTAAGCATTAAAAAAGGAGTTTTTTTTGGGTACTGGTGGTTATTTTAAGGTAAGTGGTATGTTGACAGCTAAAGAACAATAGTGACAGGAAACTCAAAAATGTGCAGATGTAAAGCTGATATGCTACTTCACAAGTTTTTGTGGYTGAAATACATCTATAAAAGTACATTTCTTTTTAATTCTGGAAGTAAAACCGTGCTTTTTATTTTGATAGAATGCTTTCTGGGGAAGTGTCTGTTGACTCATGGAGTTATGCTGATTTTTCAGAAGCCCTTTGAACATTGCTAAGTATTTTTTGCCAAGTGGTGCACCTTCAGCTTTGCTGTAGGCAGCTGCTTCATGACTAAACAGTTTCTAGTGAAGTTTTTCTCTTCCAAAGGGACCTGCAGCTTTGGGCCCCCTGCAGCTGAAGAACRGAGTGCAGTCATGGGTTTCTTGCGTCATGGGACAGCACATTAAACTCTGACCTACTGGGCTGTCWGTGCTTTTGAATGTCCCTCAATATAAGTGATGGCTCTTTTGTGCTTTCCTGGGGGTATGGTTGTAGGTTTTGTGGATTTTTATGCTGATAACACCTTCCAGATCAGACACTTCTGGGATATTATAGGAATCCCAAGCCTGTTTCGATATGTGCAGGCAGATGTGACCCCATGTGGGCACTTGTACAATCAGAGCTTTAGCTCCCTATACATTACTTTACTATTTGGAAATTGAGGAGTCTGAAGAACCAGGTGTTGAGGGGCTTTTTCAGGGTTTTGGGTTTTTGGTTTTTTTTTTTTACCTTAAAATAGAACTTTGTCCTAAGACGGAAAAATTAGCTTTTTATTCCATCAGCTGAAATGTTTATGGAGGGTATATAGACATATAGCTGTCTATAGATAAATAGCTGTCTATTTGTCAGCTATCAGGATCATGGTCTGGTTTGGTTTCGGTTTTCTTGGGAGAAAATCTTTCACTTTTTGGGTACTTTTTACCCAAAGGCACAGTGTCTATGAGAAAGGTATGCTTCAGTGTGTGCCTCTTTGTGCTCGGTGGACATGAAGAGAGCAGAGGGGAGACACTTCTTAAAACTTGTGTTGTACAATGTGTTTTAATAGATTTCAGGAATGTTTGGTGCATAGGACAAGAGGATTGAAAGCTATAAGGATGTGCTCCTTATTTATCTTCAGTACCTTGGTGTGGTTGTACTTTCAATAGTGYGAAAACCAGTACCTGCATCAGTTGTGGTACTTAGAGATATTAAAGTAGCACGTGTTACATTCAATGACTATYCCTTTACCTCTTATGCTTCTGTAGAAGCACAGAGCATTGTAGAAAAGAACCATGAACAAGTAACTTTGGAACATAACCTTCAGCRTGGTTCCCTAATTTGTCAGGAAACCCTTGATTTTGCTTGTTCCCCATTAAATTGCTGGYGTGCTGTGATGAACAATTACACATTATTGAGATAGTTGGCAATGCAGACATTTGCATCCTTCTGTATTACTTATTTATTTTAATTTTGATAATATATTTGTTCAGGCTGTTCCTCACCTGTAGGCTGAAATCTTGTATAACATTCAAATTCTCTAGGTTATTTTCTCTCTAATGTAAGATTATTACAAGGATGTCTTGAAGTTATGTTGATGGCTGAAAGTCAGCAGTTTTATTCAAATGTTTCATATTTAGGTAGCATATGTACATGAGGTTTGTCTTAAAGTGTGTTCTAGGCATGGTCTATGTAGTGTGATTGTATGAACACTGCTCTTGCCTTTGGGCATTTTTTGGAGAGGTTATTATTAATTGTCCTTCTTTCTTCTATGTCCCCATGTTTTTTAGTTGTTCACTTACCTTCCAGACCTATGATGAAATCCAGTATCATGCCTGTTGCTATTTTCTTTCCCCTTAGAGAGATATATGCATGTAAGGTATGTAGCCTGTATACTGCAGCTAATAAGAAGTTTCTAATGAAGAAAAGCTAGTTTTTCATATGATTATTTTTGACATTTATCCCCATCTTTAATCTTTGCTGAACAGGTTTGTGCTTCTTGTCAAATGCTGTGACTGTYCACTGGTGTAATATTTCCATATATGTCTGTATGGAACCATTAGAATTTCTGGAGGAAGTGTCCTCAGTGATGTACCTGATTATTAAGGTCTGTTRTGTTAAATATTACTCCTTTTTTTGTATATGTTTTTAGTGAAGTGATTTGTGTCAAAAATTCAACTCCTCTTTTGGTGCCCTCACTTTTATTGGAACAACCATAAAAATAAAAAGTTCGTATTAAACATATTAAACACTGAATTTTTCCAACAGGTCTTTTTGTATCTTTTCTTGTGCTTGAATTTTCCAGGGCAGAGTAAGAGGGACTAATAACTTCTCTAGTTTATCGCTTGAGAATGGAAACCTTGRCACGTCAGTATAATCAGAAACATGATTATATGAATCATGAGCATTAAATAGACTTGAGTTGTGCTTAGGGATTTGAGGGGGAGATTTTTTTTAATTTTTAATTTTTCCTTTTTTCTTTTTACCTTTGGCATTTTGCCTGTTTGACTCTTRCCAGTGTCAGAACTTTGCCCACTARGAAACCTCTCTATATCACTAGTGACAGATTGTTTTTGTTTTGGAGTATTTACACATGCTGTGCATTCTTTGGGAGCCCAGTATTTATGATTCTCTTTAGGGAGCCACGTTCTGTTCGTGCTTGCCCGTGCGTGCACCTTCGGTTAACGGGGCAGAGGGAGTGGCRTGGCTGCAGAGGAGGAATGGTTTTTGTAAAGTGGAGAAGTGGAGGTTTTGGCAGCTGCCTTTGGTTCCTGCCTGCCAGCCTTCATCTTTAACCCTACGCTAGGCATGAACTCTGTTCTTTCTCCTAATTGAGCAGGGGAGCCCTTGCTGCCCCATATCCCGTGTTAATTGAATTTGTGAATGCGTATAAGAAAACACTTCCAGGTCCTCTGTTGAAAAGCTTTCTACTAAGCTTTAAGCTTTACTAATCCATCTGTTAAAATGCCAGCTGTCCATCAGCAGTGGGTGTTTTCATGGGTATGAAAAAWATCCTATTTCTAAGAAAACTACAGTAGGGTCTTTGCCAATCGACTGTGGATGGAGCGGTGTTTTCTTGGTGACATTTGCTCTTCTTGAGTAATGAARTTCAAAGCTTTGTCTCACTTTTGACTGATCAATGAGGGAATATRTGCATGAGACAAGCACATTGTCCCCGTTGTGGAAGTGTGACAGAGACTGGAAGTAGATGTTTTGTGGATACTAAACAAATATAGTATGACCTGTGCACTTCACTACTGATAGTTTTTTGTTTTGTTTTGGGGTTTTTTTGAGAAAGGAATTGCTCCACTTAAACTCTGAGATTAACTAAATCCTCCCACAACGGGTCACATTTTAGCCTTGGCCTCTGTTTCCTGTGACCGTGGTGCTTAGAGATGTAAGGTTGAGTTATTCCATCATCTTGACATAGCCCTGTGCTGCTGGCTATTATCCAGAAACCTTAAAGAAATATTATTTCCCCTAAAAATAATAGCTTTTGATTTTAATTTTCTTTTTTTCCATGCAGAGATGTGATAATAGAATCTGGTTGAGGCCTGATTGCATGTCACCTGAATAAATTAGGTTTGGTATAGCACTGCTTAGCCCCATTTTTCTTGTGCTGTGAGCTAATATTTTTTTAGTTGTATACCTCAGAGTTTAAATTACTAAATGCTCTTGGAAGAGCTCCCTGTAACTTGGTGTTTCATGCTATGAAAAAAAATTACTTTTTATTGCAATTTTAATTGTGTTAAACATTTAGAGCAGCTATTGAATGTGTTGGCTGGCCATTTAGAAGTGTTCTGAGGTGCCTGTTCCCTCTACAAAAGTTCACCTCCCACCACTGAACCGAGTTGGTTATGGAATCTTGCCAGTGCGAAATCTTAAGGGAAAAACACTGTGTTCAGAAAATGCTGCTGTATTCGGAATCCTAGGACTTGTTCTAAAAATAAACTTAATTGAAAAGATTTGTTTTCTTTTCTAATGTGGTTTACATCACTGTTTTATTAATATTTAAATAGCAGAATGTCGTAACCCGGAGTACAGAAATACTTCTGTACAGAGCTCCCACCAGAATCTTGGAAACCTTGCATGAAGCATTATGATGTTTATTTTGCCACTGGCAATTTTCTTGGTTTAATGTTGCAGTACAAAGGAAGATGAAACTCTGGGCTTTCTCCAGAAAGAAAACCAGATGATTAATGGGTTAAAAAGGAAAGTAATTAATTTCACTAACTCAAWGTGCATAGTTGTGAATAAGGCTTTATTTGCCAGGCTTTACTTGTGAGAATCTCTGGAAATTGCTTGGAAATTTCTTTTTGGGTTGTACCAGACCTTACAACCTGAACAAAAAGCTGAATATAGGTGATGCAAATTTTGATAAATTGTATTTTTTATTTGCAATTATTTTACCATATTAAGCACAAATTGCCTGGCTTCCTATCTGTTTCCAAGTAATTATTGTTTTTCAGTACTTTGAAGTGAAATAATTGGATTGATGCAAAACTCAATGACTGGCTTGTAAATGAAAATCAATTTTTCCAAAGGAAAACATTATTTTTAGTAACTTTGGAGTTGCAGCTTCAACTGAAAGCTCCAAGCAGGCTGGCCTCTCTTCCTACCTWTATTTATGTGTATCTGTTCGGTGTATTGATTTATTTTCCCCTTTCCCCCTCCTGTATTATCCTCCCATAACCTGGTACGCTTGTTATAAATGTGGTCATGACAAAAATAAATGCTTGATAAATTCAGATGCAATGAATTTAAGGTCAGTTAGACATTATCAGGAACTGGCTTATGAACAGGTTTATGACATAGGTTTTATCTTACAAAGCTTAAGTGGGAGTACAGAGCAATTTGGGGATCAGCCAGGGATTTCTATTTGTCTCTTGAGTACTAAAGTAACTGTAAAGTGGTGAGCAGTGGTGCTTTATAGCCATTCTTCAAACTCTAACTCTGTATGTGTGTATAGAAGTTTCAGTTTTGTTATTATTTGATAATTCAGTGTATAAACTTGAGGATTTTCTCTGAATCATTTTTAGCTATGTGAGAAAATAAGAGTAGACTAAAAATGATGGCAAAAGTGAAAGCTTTTCATAAGGGCAAAAGAAATAATGTTAATTACTCTTTCTAAAGTAAATCRTTACTTAAATGTGATAAAAATGAGCCATTTGGAGACTGCATTTGTTTCAGCTCCTGGCATCCACTGTTGACTGTTCTATTTGAAGTGATGTTGAATGAAGCTGAAGAGGCAAAACTTTAATGGGCTTTTTTCCCCATAAACTTTCAGCTGTAATTCTGCTGATGTTAATGGAAGTTATACCACTCTATTATATTTTAAAAACATTTTATCGGAGTTTTAAAATATTGAATTATGTGACTTGGCAKTGGGACTTACCAGCAGATGGAGACAGAAAGCAAACCAGACTGCCATCACCTCCGCCTAAAAAAACAGTGTATTTTCATTTTCAACTGCCCAGTGCTTCAGATGAGCTGCTGTTTGTAGCAAAATATACTAAAATGTAGTTGTTTGCCAGAGATCTTATCTCTTCGTGTGTAAGATCACTTAGGTGGAATCAATTAGATGATGGCCTTTCTTTTTCTTTTCATGCTCCCCGTCTTACGCTGTGTAGAAAATTCACTTGACCTCTCCTCTTCATCTGCCTGTTTTGAAGTGGGATCAATATGCACAATATACAATGGAGAGTGTTCTTTCTCTGTTCTTCTCATCCCCTCTCTAAAAATACAATTTCCCCGCTTTTTACAACAGTAGGGTCTATGTAGTGTGCAGTTCCTTAAATTTGTCATGACGTTGTCTACAACTTCTTCGAGTTTCCGGGAAGTTCCTCAAATTTCCCATGAAGTTGTCTGCAAGTGGTGATTTTTGTCCCAATTGCTATTTAGGATTTTTTGTTGAGTGGCTTGAASCTACTTATCCCAGATGAAGACAGGTGCCACAGAGAGAAGATATTCTTTTGTTGTGGGAAAAGAAAAACCRTCTGGTCTCCCAATGTCCCTTACAGAGGAGATGGAGATGTGGCTTTGCTGTGTGCAGATACAATTGCAGCATAGAGAAGTTTTGTAAGCTTTAGGTGCGTCACTTGTGCTCACAAGCTCACACTCATGTGTCCATATGAAAACATATTTTTCCATAGCTCAGCAACACTGTAAACTATTTGCCATGTTAACTATGTGTGAATTTTAATTAAGCAGTTTAGTGAGGATGTAAATGTTCAAAAAGGCAGTATTTCCTTAGGAAGTATTATAACATTAATTTTTAATTGGTCTGATGAAGGATATTGTTAAGTTGAAGTAATAACATTGAAATACAATTTCTGAAGATTTATTGAAATAATAATCTGGCATAAAGCATCTGATTGGTGCAAGCATGGGGTGAAAGTTTAATTTGATATTCTGACAGGAATGCACACATAGCATCCAAACTTTTCCAGTTTTTAAAAGGTTATTGGATTCTAATATGCTCTATTTTGCAATTRGAAAGGAACAATTAACTAAAGTGAAACACTTTTGTGTTTTTGRATGAAAAATAGGAAGAAGAGTTAGAGCCTTCAGAATTTTCAATATGCTTTAATACTCATTTTACAAATATTTTTTTCTTGCTGATTCCAAGTTAGTGATCAGTTATTTATTTTTAATTTAAAATGGCCTGATGGGTTGAAATTAGCCAAGTTACGCAGAATTGCTATTGGTTTCCTGGTTGCATAAGCCTACCAGGAAGGTTGTGAGAGGTCATGCTGCTGGGGAGAGCGTGGCTGCAGTTTGGGTGTGCTCTGGCTGAACTAATCAGAAAAAAAATGTTTGTAAAGCAGGGAGTGGTTCTGTGTTAGTTTTTGCATGAGGAGAGGAACTACTTGCATCTATATTTCTGTTTTCTGAGGCAACGGGAGAAGGTTCAGTGAATCASGTTATTTACTGTCTTTTGCATTGCAATATGACTTTCATTTATAGGCACCTATATCTGTCTCCAGGTTTCTGCAGTGCCATAGGCACATAGTTTTATGAAATGTCCAGAAGCAGTTATAGGTACCTGCTGTTCCACATGTTTTGTTACATGAAGCAATTTGAGGAAGTGATAATTTTTCAAATGTAGTTCAATCTCATTCTTGTTTTTGCTGTAATACTTCAAGCAAACTTCATGCGAAGTCCTCTGCAAAAGGGGATGTGCTTGGGAGTACATTCCATTGGAATCAGCATTCCTTTTGAAGAAGGGGAAGATGGATAACCTACAACCATATTCTTTCAGCTGTGAAAGGTAGTTCTAGCTCTCTTGTGGATCAAACAGAGATGGAGGAAGTGATTTAGCAAAGCAGCTGTCGAACCCCTAATTTTATTGTGTAGATGGAGATGCAAATTTCTGATGGCAGTAAATAGAATATACTGATTTGTATATTCCACAGTTAGACACATGATGTATCAGTGGAAAACCCTCCGTTCTCTACATGTTTGAAGGTTTTTATTAACTAGCTTTACATAGTGCAGCAGTTTAGCTTATTTGGGTAACTGAGAAACAAGAGTAGAAAAACTGCGCAAAACACTGTTTCATTAGATGCCCCAGAATATGGAAATCATGCACAAACAAGATACTAAAATTACACATAGGTGACTGTATCACACCTCTACTTCCTTCTGAAATTATTACATTTCTGTTTCAAACCCCACAYGTCTCATAACGTTTTCAGATTTATTTTTGATTACGAATCTTATCTTCCGTTAGACTCTGTTAAAMAGGACTGTCTTGTGATATGAGTAGTCCCACTGTTAAAACAATTGATCTTAAAATATTTAGAACCACCAATGAATAATCACGTATTTCGGTAAACTGTGGGTTTTTTAATGTTCCTTTTTGAATACATGGTAGCGTTCTATGTTACAAAAACACAGAAGGAGGTGTAAGAATAATATRTCTGCTTTTGGAGATCATGATTATAAAGCTGGATCTCTTAATAAGTACAAAATAGTGCTTTCTCCATGAGTAATGATAATTTGGTTTATCTCCATTGCAGGATGCATTGAAAATAACCTGGCACACTGCAAAACACAAGGAGATCAAAGGCTGTGTACAAAGGCTAAATAATGACTTCCTTGCCTTCTCTGATGGCGCAGGCATTGTCTTCTCTTCAACGTCTACAATACACATCATGGGAAATGCTGGTGCTGGGAGATGTTAAGGGCATTCCAGGGTTACTAAGTAAAACAGCAGGGAGGATTTTTAAATCTGGAAAGTTGATCCCAGTAGTTGTTTTCAAAAAAAAACCCCAACATTTCTCTGCACCAAGACACAWAATTGTAAATGCCTACATTTTTTGACTTGTTTCAGAACTGTGACTCTCCAGCCAATGAATAGTACAATCACATCAATGCTCAGCTCGCTGGTCTAGGSTTCTTTGTGTTCTGAGTCAGTTTTTTTTCTAAAACAGGTGTAAAATTTCTAAGCAAGAGAAGTGCTTTAACCACTGTATTAAATAGTGTATTCTTTAATTCAGAAATATTTTTTATCTCTGTGGAAGAGTACAATCTGCACTAGCATTTTATGGAGCTTATTTCTGTGTTATCACATTAAATACACTGCATTTCTTAAAGATTTGTGGACAGTTGATATTGGAGTTGTTCTGGAAATGGAATGTGAAGATCTTTAGACTAGATACAGGTTCAAACTAATTGAAACAATTTCAGGTTATTTATAACTGAAACCATTTTAGCTATTTATAATTATCAAATGAGTGGCGTATACAGTCTGATAATTCTTTACCATAGATTTGACTTGATTTGTCAAATTTGACAGTTCAAAAAACCATTTTGGACTYGATTCCTTCAAAGTTAGGATTAGACAAGTGCTCTTATGGAATTCTTCAGCCTTATTTGAGCATCTGCATAGAGGTTTGGGATCTGTGAAACCCAAGAGAAACTTGTGTCATTGTGAGGAAGGGATCAGAGTYTGATTAATTATTTCATCAGAAAACTAAACAAATTCCAAAACCCCCACAAGCTTTCTAGTACAGTTTATTAAAATTATTTCCTAGTACAGTTTGTAATTCTTCAGACAACTGATGTAAGTTATGCTGGCAAATATTCAATTTGCTAATACATGTGCAATTTCACAGCGTCTGTGAAAGTCTGTTGTCATACAGACGTGTCATTACAGCTCTACCTCTTTCTAGTGCAACTAAAGTTGCGTGGTTTTTAAAGTGCTGTTTTAAAAACCTTGGTGGGAGTTGTCAGTAGATGTTTCTTCTTTTTTTTTCTTTTTTCCTGGCTTCAGAGTGTTTTCTGCTATAGCACCTATGAGTTCACAGCCCTCATGTGTTCCCAAGTAGCAGCTAATTTTCAGCTCTTGAGCAATCCGTAGCAGAAAGTTTCACACGAGTATCTTTAGAGTAGTGAAGAGGTGATGTGTGGGAAGTCCATGCAGTAGCTCTGTAACCACTGCCTGTTCTCCACCATTCAAAATTTTGTGTTCTTTACCTTTCCTTAGTTTTATAAATTGTGATTTTTTTCACCTACTAGGTTTGTTTTAAATATTTCAAAATATATAAATATATCTAATATGTTAATTATTTTGTTAGTCTTCCAGGTACTTTAAGAGGGCTTCACAATCATGAGGATGTTCTTTAAACAGTACACTAAGCATTTCATAATCTCCAGACTGCTTAGCACAACCAGGTGTATCATGCATCTGATTTTTGCTCTAGAAATCTAACATGTGACTTAAGAAGCCTCCGTGTGATGAGTGTTTCCAGGCAGAATTTCACATCTTTCCTACTTCTCATAATGTGACTGATARTCTGTGTTGCTGTAGCTTTGTGAGATATGAGGAAATTGCAACAGAAAGATAAGAAATTCAACTGTTTTCCACATGGAGCAGTTAAATATATTAACAACTGAGKATTTTGTCCCTTCCTTTTGGTTCACTTGTGAATGAAGACGTGAAAGAGAATTTTGAAATTAAAGCAAGGATGGCAAATGCCTGCATTTAATGCAATGCCAGGAAAGGCTGTGTGGCTCCCTAGTGCCCTGAAGAGTCAGGTGTTGGGTACTTTCTTAACCTGGCTGGGCATGTTCTTGGTTGACAACCAACCCAATGGAACTGACCTCTCCTGGCCCTATGACCTACATGGCTTCTGCTGTGCAGGGATGGATTTGATGCATTTATGATGCTCCAAGGAAGCAACTCTTACCACTCTCAGTGAGGTTTGAAGCACGAAGGTTTACAGATTTACATAAAGTATAGAAGGGAAGCCCTTGGCATTTGTGTAGAGTCTTGATCTGTGTTGTCTCTGACAGTTGGTGGCAGGGTAAGATACTTCCCCTACTTTCAGCAGATAACACTGGAGCTTTCCATAATCAGGCTAAGATGKTTTTTTTTTTCAAAACTTCTTAAATGCTTTTTTTCTGCAAGAGATTTCTCATGAAGTTGGGAGAACGAACTTAGGATCTTTGGAGTCATTTATTAGGATCTTTTGGGATTTAGAAATGGTCATTTTGTATGAAAGGAAAAAGGTCTGTTTTTTTTTGGTTTGGTTTTTTTTTTTTCCCCTGAGCCAGAACAAATGACAMATCGTTCCTGAACAAAACTGTGTATTGATTTACAGATTTAATGATATCTACGTTTTAACTTTTGGTTTTTTTGATTGGCTATTTCTTGTAGAAATATATTCCAAAGAAGGTGTATTTCATTTCAGTCATCTGGAATGCCCAATTTGACTCATCATTTCTAGCATTAAGCAAGGATATCCAGTATGACATGGGAAGTGAGATCACAGAAGTTCATTAAAAAGTAATGAAGTGTCTCCCTGGTTGATTTACAAGAGTGGGCTGTAACATGAAAAATTCCACTTACAAGAGCAGCTTCATGATTTGAGTGGGTTATTGCATAAAATACAAGCAGAGTAACTGGATGTGGGAAGTGAGTCAATTCAGTAGTTTGAGAATGGGATTAGGATTTCAATCGACTGTTCTGTTGGTGCTGACTCACTGTGACCTTACGCAAGTCAGTGAAGTTTTCTACATATCAGCAGCTCAGCCTAAAAATATGTTATTCCTCATCTTCTTTGACTGCCTGTAAGCTCTGACTGTTGCAAATGAAGGGGCAGAAGTACTTAAAAAAATTATGAGAAATTTTCAAATCTTGGTCATTGTCTTAAAACGCTGTCGTTTTTCTAAATTCCATTTTCCCATTTTTTTACAGTTTTGCAATGTCTTTGTCTGCTTCACTGTGGAGTGCTTTATAAAGGGGAGGAATGGACTCTTTGCCTTATTTTAAAATTAAAGCAATTGTTTGGTAGAATAATTAGCAAACACACAAACTAAAAAGAAGAATAGCTTTTCTAATCCCCTCTGATAATGTTTAACACAGGCACTTTAGTTAGCAAGTTACTTGTGCCAGAACAAACTGCTCAGCCTCATCTGGCTTCAGGGGAGGGTATTAACTTAACAAATTAGTTCCTTAGTGATAATATTATATTATTTAATATTAATTAAATACTATATTATTAAAAAAGATAAAATAATTCAGATAAAATGAGATGACATTGTATTTAACCAGGCAGTTGAAATCCCTAATTAAAACCCTCTCMTTTTTCAGAGACAGTTAATGTGGCAAGTAAGTTTTGTGCTCTTGAATTTTGTTGATAACTGCTGCTGCTTTTTTATTTCTGAGCTTTTTTATTTCTTCCAGCGTTGATTTAATGAATCATCCTGACAGCAAAGAAGAAGTTCTTTAGCTGGGGATTAAGGCAAACAGGAATGTGATGCTTTTGCTTGGGGGTAAGAGTGACTGCACATTGGGTTACTGCTTGGCTGTTATGCTTTTGTGTCAAGCACTCCCATAATGTGCACAACCTTTCAAGTGTGGGCAAGCCCTTAACAAAACTTCTTTCGATTTTAATACAAAAGCTGCCTGTTCACAGATTGTAGGAAGGCAGGAGTTGACTTTGCAACATATTACTTGTGAAAGCACTGAAGAAAGAAACGTTGGAGTCAGTGGGCTATAGCTCAGCTTGTCTTGGCAACTTCAAGATGTCTTTCTTTTCCTGGCTCTATTCTCTTGGCAAGCTCTGACTGCATAACAATGCTGTCCCATGCATTTGGGACCCCTATATGTGTAAAAATAATAAATGTTTGTAATCTGGTCTATTATATATCAAAAGTAGAATATATGTGAGTAAAATATAAGTGAATGTGAATCAACATAGTTGAGTAATGACAAATGATATGGCACAACCAATTTGTTATAAGGYTTAGCTGGACTTTATCTTGTACTTGAAGCTATTTATACAGCAAGTAGCCACTTTCACCTTTTTTCTCCTCTCTTATGTTGTGTGCAGTACAAATCTAATAAATATTTATATACTTATCTTAAAAAAGGCAAGAGACTTCCACAAGACCAACACTTTTGAGTTATTTATGTTACTGGCTGATGTAACTAAGAGAAAAACATTTTGACCATATTTTACATTCAAAAGAAAATATGAATTAAGCTATCTTTTAATAAAAGTAAAACCTGAGTGTCCTCTTTCATGTATACAAAATTCATATATGTGTGTAAGATCAGACGTGATTAACTGCAGATAACTTAGCAACTCGCCTGAGCAGAAATGTTTACACTTCTGTAATTTAGCAATTGAAAATGTCAACTTTCAGTAAAATACTTCCAAAACTCTTCTTGTATGTTCTCACTAAACATTGATCTGAGACTGTTCTGGTTTTCCACAACAAAACCTGTATAGAATGAAAAAATAATTTACTTGTTCCTCGACTCTCACAAATTTTAGGTGTTGAAGCTGCAGTTGGCCACGTGTATGTAGGTTCTGTAGTTAAAATATTTATGCTATAAAGTGTCAAAAACTCACTGAACAAATGCCCTTACTTCACCGAGAGTGCTGCCCTGCTGTGTGCGGCTGGGCTGCACCTGAGCATTGCCGTCACGCTACTGCTCCCGCGTGGTCATTCGCTATAGAACAACTTCTAGGAAAAGGAACAGAAGCTCTTGTCGATTAATTTAAAAGGCAGGGATAACTTTTAGAGGGACACTGTGTTCGTGTTTTATCTTACTATTTGTTTAAGGCATTAGATGGAGAGTGTTGGAATATTGTTAAACTCAGCATGTGTGCTCCCTTTCACATAACAGTGTGACAAAATGTTGCGTAGGAAGTTGATCTAAAAAACTCCCTTTTCCAATCGTTTTTATGGCTTCATTAGAAAAACAACACTTGGAAATTTTAGGTATAGAATCTAAAGTAATTTTAATAAGCTGTAAAACAAAACCAGAATGTATACAAACATTGATATGAGATTTCATTGGCATCAGCTATTTGTTATAAAGTACTAGGCACAGTGTTTACTCTCAAAGTAGTTTTTATGTCCAGAAACTCTGTGCATTGGAAGTGTCTGTAACATTCTGCTATGTAAGAGTGGAGTAAATGACAAGACTACTCAGAAAGAGACTTAAAATATGTTTATTGTTTCCTAATAATTTCTTAATATCACAACATGTGATAAATTTTGAAAAATTACAATGTACTATTTGAAACAGTGCAGGAAACTTTCACTTCATGGTTATTTATTGCTTCATAATGATATGTTTTAGAACTTAAAAAGGATTAAGTAATTTTTGTGCATGTTAATGGMATTCCTTTGAAGTCCAAATCATCACTGTCACATCTAAATTTAAATCTTGTCAAATTTACATATAAGTAGTACTAGGTTTGGTAGTGGAGCTGTCTTTGTGTCTTGCATAGTAAGTGAACTTATTTGGTTRTTGGGATTGTATATTCTCACCTATATCTGAGTCCAATGGAAAGGTGGTATTTTGTTCCTTCCTGTAGATTGCTTCTGTGCTCTCTCCATCCTTACTATTAATGCAATTATAGAAGGTAATTTCTAGGGTTAATTATAGTCTTTGCCAACCACTGAGACCTGGATTAACTCTGCTGCATTTTTCATGTAAAAATTAGCATCATGTAGTATGGCAGGGCAGTTTGTGGAGAGGGATTTTTCTTCTGTCRGTTTCAAGAAGCTGTCTTGTTCTTCATAAAATACAAAAAAGATGGTCAGTGGTCATAATTTATTATTCAGATCCTGATTTGTAGATAACAGTACATGGATCATTCTTTAGACACAGGAAAAAATTCCTGAATTCATATTGTCCAACAATTTTCTGAAATAAATGGTGCTTTCCACTTCCTCATTTTTTTCCCCCAGGTTTTACTGTTTTTATATCCATTTATGCTCTAATTGGATTTGGCTCATCAATTATTATTTTCCGTACTAGAGGAATTGTAAAATTGGTTGTATTTTTACCTTTTATRTGGAACTTCTTCAGACAGCTGGTTAGAACCAGTTTCCAGCTTAGAACAGCAATGGTCTACGGGGCTTGCTTATCCACAGAAATGTCCYTGCTCTTGATAGTGCACATTCTCTCTGTGCTTCAATATTGATCATTTTTGTTCATAGAAAGTGTTTCTAGGTAGGTGAGTTAAACAGCTGAACTGAATTGTGTGATTTCAGGGACACCATGTATCCAATGATAACAAATTTATGGAGAGACTCCAAAGTATAGTTTTCTCAATCATTGATTATTCATAAGGGGTATTATTGTTCATATGAATAGCTCTTGATTATTCACAGCATGTCTGAACGGTTGCTGTAAATTGGAGGATGTAGGCTCACACTGCAATAGGCCCTTGTTGATATGTGTGTTACCAGTGATTCTCAGCTTAATAATCCTTTTCTTCCTTGCTCTTCTTTGGTGCCAGTTCTTCATTAAGAACCCTGTTTCTCATTTCATGCATATCACACCACCTTTCTCCATTTAACTGTCTGTGTCTCCTTTTGGCATTCATTTCCATTAGTAATACAACTTTGGTTGCTCCTTAGTTAAAAACTGGCATATTCCTTCCCCAGGGTGTTTTAGTAAATCCTTTTCAGAACTGGATTGTTTAAAGCTGCTCTTTGGGGTGGTGACTCCTTGTTCTCTGCCCCAGACCAGATTAAGCCCATTTTTGGTCCAAATAAAAATGGCATCAAAAGGATGCTCCAAGTCACAGCAGGAGCATCCTGCCTTCATCTTTGGTGTTTAAGGCAGCAGAAAGAAAAACTACTATAAAACTAATTTTAAAAAAAACTTACTAGCCTGCATAGGAAACCTTCCCTGCCTTCAGTCACTGTGCTTTCTGTATTATAATATTAGTTTTAGTTATGTTTTTCATTAATWTATCACCCTATTAAAATTGAGTCTTAAGTAGAGAGAGGATTATAAGTAATAATAAATTTTAAAAAGGGTCTATATTGTAAACATCACAGCAATAACCAGCCTAACTAGAAAGTTACAAAGTCTACAGGTGGCTTGATTCTTTGAGGAGCATCTCTAAGGTATTTAAAAAGAAAAGAAAAAGGAAGCGGGGGAAAAAAAAAGAGTATTGATCACATTTATTCCCAGACTTCTTGCTGCTATAAGATCATATCAGGAATCTGGCGGGAAGAAACTCAGAAACTGACTCTTGATATGGGTGCTTTGACTTCATTGTCACCTTTCTTATATCCAGGTCCCTGTGATAAGCACCTCTGTCTACTGTTTGCAACCAATTAGTAAACCCACAGTACGTTTGTACAATATGACATTTTCAACTAAGTTTCTTTTTCTTAAACTATTCCACCTAATGAAGTTTTCTTAGAAGGAAAGCATTAGGAAAAAGTAGCTAGAATTATTTTTCTTTGCAATTAAGGTAGCATAAGACCACAATTACCTAGCCTATTCTTTGGAGCCTGGCTAACTTGAGAGATATTGAAGATCATCCTATAGTTTTTAAATTTTTATCATACATCTTAGATCTGATAATGCATTTTTAATTACTTATAGCTGGTTTTCTATAGCTTTGTCTGCATGTGGAAAAAGTTCTAATGTATCTCAGCCTCCAGTGCAAAGATAATGGGATGCTCTGGCTCAGAGGTTTTGGTGGGTTTGGTGCTCAGGAGACCTGCCCTGTGTTTCTGTTCCAGATTTCTGTTCTCAAGACATGCATGTTGTGAGTCAGTCATTGCAATCCAAGGGGATTATCGCAGCTCAGGCTTCACTTTTGGCTGCTGGAYCTGAAACATTGCACAGTGGTTGCACCCTCCCTTCCATGACTGTCACAGCATAGGAGACAGCATGAGCAAGATTTTCTAGGGTATATCTCTCAAAGTCCTCCAGCTCTTGTCACAGGGAAAAGAGAGCAACTGCGGATGTTCCTTAAGAACTTAGTGCTCAAAAATGGAATGAATCTCAGAAATTTATTGTATCTGTATTAAACACAAGGATAAAATGATGAGGATAGAAGTATTTTAAGCAGAAGGGATTAGATACCATAGCATTGTGATCAGGAAATATAAAAGGAAATCTTATTAACCATTCTATTTAAAAAAAAAAAAATCCATGCTTTTCACATTTATGTGAAAGGCCAGTAAAATCAATAGGATACTTGATCTGCATTCYAGAGGAGAATAGAGCTTCTCACTCATAAATGCTGTTGAAATGGTACTTCATTGAGAGGTTTCWCAGAGCATAACCATGTCTGTCTCTAGGGCTGTATCTTAAGCCTAATCTTAGTACATAACAGGATAGAAGACATTCATAACATACATCCTTTGTGGAAAAGCATTTGCAATTCTCCATCTTCATTCAGTTTAAAAATACTTCTAGATTGGGCTTGGCATTGATTGCTTGATTGTAAATTAGTTTGGTCAAAAAGCAGAACAACCTTATGACTCATTTAATAGCTGTGTGTTCATAATATTTTTTCCTGCTGAAAAGTTAGTGTGCTTTTAMCAAAAGAAAGTTGGAGTGTACCAGTTGAAGAACAGTAACAATAGTCCTGTCGAGTGCTTTGTCCTTGCAAAGTACTGTGAGTTAGTAACAGCCTTTGAATTAATTTATTGATGTTTTACATCTGTGTCATTGTCCTACCACAGCACTTTATGAGGTTGAAGTGCAGCAAGGAAAGTTTACACAAGGGAATTCATTTTAGTGGTAGAGAATCTCTGTAAGAGAGGGCTTTATGAACATCTTAGGAAAATGTCTTCTGGGAATACTTCAAGGATAGCTGACAAAGGCAGATGCAGATCATTCAAATAAGAAAGAAAAGAAGGYTGATATATTTTTGTAATGACATGTCATGTAAAAGCTCAGATTTTAGAGCCCCCATTATTCTGTCTAGGGATTCCATGATCAGAAAATGAACATGTGAACATGATATCTCCAGGAACAATGAATGCAGGCTTACGAGATGCAGCCTCTCTACTGTTTGTGTGTTTCTAGCTTCTGATGCAGGTGTCAGACGATAGTGGGCCAGAAAAAGTTTCAAATGATAAAATGGGACACCAGAATAAGATGATATATAGCCTGTTTCTGCAAATTTGTATAAACTTAGTATTATCTTGGAGGAGAATGTGGACTAAAAGRTCTCTTTATGCCTCTCCCAGGTCCTTTATGAGCCTCTGATTTTGTTAGTGGGTATGGAGAATAACATTGTTAAACAAAGATTTCAGAATACTTTTGAGGTTTTATTGAAGCTGAAGTAGAATTTGCCTTTTTTAGGCCCCCTAGAAAGTTGCCGTTGCATCACAATCTGAAAGCAAGCACACTGTAAAACACATAAATGCTCTTACCTTCAAGGTGACAAATCCTCTTATACAATGGATATATTAAGTGACCAAAAGTTTCTTTATATAGAAACTTACTTTCCTCAATAGGAAAAAAMCCCAACACCTGTAGTCAAGTTTTATTCTAGCACATTGATCTCATGTTTCTAGTTTTTACACTAGAGCTGCTTTGTTAATAGCAATTTATTTTTTTTTAAGTAGAAAAAAATACCATCAACCTGTTTAAAGGCAAAGGTCGTATTTAACAGCTCAACTCACCAAAGGAGGAAAGTGAGTTACTGCTATATTTGTTGTATTTTAGCAGTAAGARTTTTGTGAACACCAAGTGGAATGGGACATGCTATTCTACTGTATGATGCAGGAGTCTTAGAAAAGATTCCCCCGTGTTCAGGCATGATTTAGTTTTGGTATGTCCATTCTGTGTCCAGTTACCTCATTCTTCTTCCTGTGCCCAGAAATATGTTTCAAGGGGATCCACTTTCTGATTTTCCTCTGGATTGAAGCAAAGGGTTGTGTTGTATTCACAGCTCAAGGATTTGGACATGGAGCAAGAGCTGGAGCCTATACAGAGCCAGGGAAGATGTTCCTTGATGGATAAACAAGCATGAGCAACATTGTATGAAACACTGGAAGTACTGATCTGCCCCATTCTGATCAGAGATGTTTGTTTCTGAAGAAGAGGCTTTACTGTGTTTTCTAAATGAGAGAAAAATAGCATGTACATGAATGGGCCTGGTCACAAAGGGAATGGGAATTCAAAAGAAATTACAGGCTCTTATGTCCCGCCAGTAAACAGAAGGGAAGGGAGGATCTGATGTGTGTTATTCTGCTTTCCAGCCTAGTTGTCTCAAAAGAGAAATTTCTTCCACTTATTGTGGAAGCATTCTGTTTTCACCAAGGTCGCTGCTAATGATTTGGGAAGGACAATAGGATTTTACCATRAGATTCAAGAAAAACATCTGAAACCGTGTTCTTGATTAAAAACACATTGCTGTTTTGTGGAATTCATAGGATCACAGAATGGTTTGTGTTGGAAGGCGCCTTAAAGATCATCTCATTTCGGCTCCCCTGCCATGGACAGGGCCACCTTCCATTACACCAGGTTGCTCAGAGCCCCATCTAACCTGACCTTGAACACTGCCAGGGATGGGGCATCCACCGCTCCTCTGGGCAACCTGTGCCAGTGCCTCACCTCCCTCACAATAAAGAGTTTCTTCCTTGTAGCTAATCTAAATCTACCGTTTCACTTTGAAGCTGTTCCCCCTTGTCACCCACGTCCTGACACTACACACCCTCGTAAAAAAAGTCCCGCTTTCATAAGCTCCCTTTAAATACTGAAATTTGTCAGCACTTTTGTGTTAATAAGCTGTTTCCTAAATTTACAGAGGTTCAGTGGGTACAAGTGTAATGTTTATACATAGCTGCATAAACAAGTGAATGTATCAGCATAATGCCTCTGGCTACAGAGCGCTCTTAGTGTCCTGGAAGTAGACTTCAGATCTGTTTGTCACTTACTCAGTACTCTATCACAAGCTTTAATTTTCTCCAGAATATACCAAGCTATAAAATACTTACCTACCAAATTTAATGACTCCAAAATAATAAAAATGCAGTAACTGGGACTGGGATTTCTGGTGCCAGTTTGGCCTCCAGACATTGTCTAGAACTGCTAAATTTTTATAGAAGAAAATCTGCATTGGGAAAAAAATGTACAAGGTGTAGGTTTCTCAGTAATATTTGTAAGGAATTACAGGAAAAGAAATCTCAGAAAAAAGTTGTGGTTTTGCTACAAGGGCTTCCACTTTCAGACTAACAGAAATTAAAGACAGAGAGTCAGAATCTGGCTGTTTGTGATAGTCTTACATCTTTAAAGCGGTGTACTGCATGGGYGAACAAGACACTTAGGAAAAAACTTACAAAAAAAGGAAGCTTGCAAAAAGTGGAAAAATGACAAGTGACCTAGAAGAAATTCAGAGAAACTGTCATGTGGGGAAAGCCCACCTGCARTAGAACCTTGCAAGGGATGTGAAGGCCAATGAGGTCTTCTACAGGTACATCCACAGAAGAAGGGAAGACTGGGGCAATTTTCTGGCTGTTGCTGAATGAGGCAGGGGACCTGGTGACAGAGGACAYGGAAAAAGCCAAGATGCTTAATGCATCCTGGTCTTTGCTGTTCACACCTCTGCAATCCCATATAACCAAGATCAGTTGGAAAGCAGTGGAAGGTGAAAGAGGATCAAATTTGGGAGCATCTGAACTGCATGAACAAGTCCACTGGTCCTTSTGGGCTGGACATCTAAGTGCTGAGGGAACTACTTGATGGCATTGCAAGGCCATTCTCCACTACCTTTCCAAGGTCCTAGCCACTAGGGGAACTTCCTGAGGACTGGAAGAAAGCAAATTTTCAAATATTCTCTCATATTCAAGAAAAAGAAAAAGGAGGATCTGGGGAAGTACAGACCAGCCTGCTGCATCTCARTTCCTTGGAAGGTGATGGAGCAAAAAGAGTGGTGATTTGTGGCACRAAGTCCAGCTGGAAGTCAGTCACTACTGGTTTACCCCTGAGGTTGTTACTGGGGACACTTGTGTGTGGCATCTCCATTAAAGGCAGGGTGATAATGCAGAATGTATCTGCAGAGAGTGTATGGGTGATACAAAATGAGGAGAAATGTCTGATGTGCCAGGTGGCTGYGCTCTCACTAAGGGAGGGATAGGCTGCAGGAATGGCCATTTATGAACATTTTTGATTAAAAGGAAATGCCACATCTAGTGAGATGCTCAATAAAATGGTAAGAAATCACAACAAGACTCATGTGGAGAGGAATAAAGAAGGTATTTTTTTCAGAGTGGAGATCGTAGAACACACAGTAACTGATTTGCCTCAGGTCACACATAAAATCTATAGTCAAACTGGGAATAGATTTCCAGTCTCGGGAGAAGCTATCCTTTATTTTTGCTTTCTCTAAATATTTTTTTATGATAACCAAAAGGATTTTTTACTATCTGTAATAAATTAGCTCTTCTAAGTGCTTGCTGCTGGACATTATTGGTCTTTTCCCTSTTGCGTATTTCACTAGTATAATTCTACTGTCATCACTCAAATTAGATTTCCAGCTTTCTCACTTAAGAATTAATTTTTTGATAGTGGGAAGTATATTGATTTTTTTTCCCATATATACAGGTAAGTAAGAGAGCCTTACATTTGAGTTATTATGGAATTGAAGGCTTTGTTGTCTCAGCTATTCTAGAAGTAGAGTGTTAAGCTAAGATTGTTAGTGGGAAAATACCAGRAAATGTCATTGAAAACATGATTAATATGTATCCAGGATTTTATGTGCCATAGAGTGAACCAAAATTAGGGCCAATGTAGACTTCCAGTGAAGTGCAGCCATTGAATTAAAGTCTATAGCCTCTGTATCGGTGGGCATGAGATACGCTATAAAAATTCGGGAGTGCTTGGGTATTCGATTACTGTACTTCTCTGTTTCTAATTCAAAACATAGCAGGATTTTGTAGATCACAGGGCTGCAGCTCCTGTGAAATTGGTGTCAATKGTCTCCGTGGACTTGAGTATTGAGTAAGACATCAACTGCAATCACTGTGTAGCAATAACTGGTAATTTAGAAAAGGTTAAGGAATTAATGGATGGAATGGTATATTTTCCATTTTTCATCTCTTTGTAGAAGTGATAAATATACAGATGCTAAGAATTTACTTCTTAAAAATACATTTGCATGATGCTGAAATTGTATATTTGCATTGTGTMTGTTTTGTATTAGATGAAGCCTCTAGGTTTCTTTCAACTGGACTGCTCTATTCTGTTCTATTCTGTTCTACAGCTCTTGGCCTTGTGTGGCTTCTGTTGCTAAAAGCTTTTTCTCTTTCCTGACTTGATCAGCAAAAGTCAGATACAGGTGTGGAAAAAGCCTACAAGAAGGAAATGGGTTGTTCTTCAGCTTTCCCTGAAGAGCCACAAGCTCTAAGTGAYTGTGTGGGCTCCTCTCTACTGAGTGTAGCTCCTAGGAAGTCTGACAGCATCACTGGAATTTGTTTAAACATTCTCAAAATTATAAAAATGAAAACTGCAAGATTTAAAACACAACTTTAACTTCAGGTTTGTTTTCAAGAAAAGATCACTTTAAAGTTTGTAGTGGTGTTCAGGTTTGTTAATTATACAGTGCTTTTGTAATTCCTCAGGTAATTGATCAACTGTTATTTGCATAGTAACATTGTATAAAACTAGAAGTTTACTCTTTTCAGGAGAAACGTATTGGGTTTTTTTCATGTATCTTGCTGTGTGAGGTGGCARAATGGTTTCTTTTCAATATACTGCGTATATTTTACTGACTGTCAAGTGTGCTATGTGCTCCTCCTCTTCAGTTGAGAGAGAGTTTAAATTGCTCTGCAAAAGGAAAAGAAATCTTTCCAGCTGAGTGCTTTGACTCTTAATAATGGGTTTTATATTTTACATTTTTTATTCCTTAAATATGTACCATCTATATTCTTCTGACTCAAAACCAGTTAAATTTAGTTGGTTTAAATCTCTCTGCTGAGAGCATGTGTAATTTAAAAGGAACTACTGAAGCTCCAAATGGTAGCTCTGAAATACTGCTCAGTTAGCTGAGTTGTATTACAGCATCAAGACTGTTAAATCTTTGGCACCAACTCACAGTCCTGTGAAGTGTTTTATCCTTTTTCAGTGTATTGCAGCTGTTTCATGCCCTGATTAATGAGAACAGGGAGTGAGAGCAACATGTTGTACATGAGTGGAAATTAGGAGTTTAAATAATTGAACTGCAGATAAAGTTTCTTCTCCATTCTTTATCTAGTATCAACTTTATATCTAAAATAGGGATTTTGTTTCTTTGGGTTT
>NW_026623295.1:566203-736742 GCF_030028575.1 Malurus melanocephalus | reverse complement strand
TATGTGCTACAATCTCTATTTTTAAATCAGTCTGCTAATTGCATTTCACATTGCTACTAAGATTTTAATATGGCAATTTCTCTGTAATTTCATATTCACCCAATGTCTTTCTGTGTTAACATATATTCCAATTAGAGGAAATTGAAAACATTTTATTATTATTTCTTTTAACAATAATAGTGCAGAAATTTGCTTCCTTAGCATAGGCTGGAAGGCATCATGAAGYGAGAACAAGGTTGAGGAGGAAGCACACTGCATGAGCAGTATAATTGCATTTATTTGTATTACAATTTCACTTGGACTAGAGTCCATCCACATAAATGACCCCAAAAATGTGGAGTATAAGAATAACTTTGAAGAAATGTACTGTTTATTATTACACAGAAATGGTGATGCTTARCCACAAGTCAATGTTTTGGTGGGGTGTGTGGCTGGCTTTCATTCCGACATTTTGTAAAGGTATTCTCTTAAAGCTAGCAAGTCTGTTCTTTTTCTTTAATAGAACAGGGATAAGTGTCACCAACAATGACAGACTGAGCGCGTGCAACTTGATGCATTTTGTGATTTCTTTCACTGATGTAACCTGGAGGATGCGTTAGCAGCRGCAGCCTGGGGCATCTCAGTTGAGGCAAGTGTAGTTCTTTAGGCACCCCACAGCTCCACTTGTTCCACTGAATTGCCAGTTCTTGGTACTACTTGTTTTTAATGAACAARTCAACATACTGATTTTCAAATTTATTTTGATGCTTTTTAGCTATATAAATTAATAGATCCTTTGTTTGCTTTTAATTTTKGAATGTTAGGCTTCCTTCACTGTGAACAGGAATGTTCAATAAAAATGTAACCTTGCACTGAGCTGCTGAAGAAGTTTTTATTCTTGGTAGATAAAATCTATTTTTATTTTGACATAACTAATGAAAAATCTGTCAGTATAAATGACAGTAATGGAAGCTGCTATACAGCGATTGTCAAGAAAATCACAGGCTTGGAGTTCCCAAGTCACAATTTTAATATAAATCAAGTGCTTGATTGTCACATTGTTAATAATAAAAATAATTCTCAATCCACTGAACACATGGAATATTTTAAGGAGCTCTGAGTTAATACTGAGCTGTGAGACTTTACCTTGTAAAGTAATGAAAGCACTGTCTGCCTGAAGCCATGCCTATGTCGATGGTGAAAATGTACCAAACTGTCTGCAACCCTGAAAAGAAGAGAGTTGGTTTTATTTTGGTGCTCAGCTTGGCAAAGTTATAGGAATAGGAAGTATTACAGGAGAGAGTTAATATAAAAGAGTATCGTCATATCATCTGTCTCTTCACTATTTTTTTTCTTTTCTTTAATGGCCTGGTCTGTCAGCAATCCAAATACTAATTGTTTTGGCAAATGAGAGCCTAAGCCCTCTTGCGAATATGAACATCAGACTTAAAAAGCAAAAGAGATGCTGTCTACACAGCAGGAGAAATTTAACCTGTGGATTTCTTTGCTTGGTCATGCARTGATGCACTTTCAGCAGTGGAACAGAAAAGGCTCTTCAGGAGCACCGTGTGAGTTTGGTGGCCATCCATTCCCCGGTACTTACTTATGGCAAATTCAAGGGACCACGTGAAGACACACTGTCCTTGAATTTTCTGTTCCTTATTCTGTACTTGCTGGTGCTGTCTGCCTGCACAATCTCTTRTGACAGCAAGCTTCATAAAATCACTACCTGCTATGTAAAGATGTGCTACTTTTTCTTTGTTAAACTGATCTCAATATAGTTTTATCACATTCCTCCTTGTTATAACATTGTGGGCTTTGATGAGCTATAGTTATGCAGTCRCCTTTTCCTTAATTCTTTGTTAATCATTGTTCATATCACCCCCTTGGTCTYCTTCTCTTCAATCTCTCTTGCTCTAAGGCAGCTCCTGTTCTGTGAATCATTTGTGTTGCCCTTCTCTGTAACATCTCTTAACCCCATTTCCTGAATTAGAGAGAGTAGAACTGTCTGGAACAACAGTGTTATAGAGCATAAGATTATAGTCTAKCTTGGTTTGTTGCTTTTTTTAGTGATAGCCAAAGTTTTCTGTCATTTCTGGCTGTAGTTGAGCTTAGAGAGCTGTGAACTGACTCCCAGATCTCRTCACTAAAAGTTGATGTGAGAATGTTAATGAGATTTTGATTTTTTCTTGAAGCAACTTTCGGTTCACAACATGCCCCTTTTCCCRATTCAATTCTAACAATATTTCTTCAGTATTCTTGGGTGGGAAACCTTGTCAAAGGCTTTCTGAAAATCCAGGCCTACAGGATCTTAATTGTCCACATGCTTTCCCCTATGTCTCCTGAGCTCCTGGTACGTAGGAGGGCAGTATTTTCCTTTACAAAAGCTCTGTTGACTTTTTCCAGCCACCTTGGATGGGTGTGGGCCCAGCAGTATTCTGTYGTATGGACTTTACTGTCTTACCAGGAGTACCAGTGGCCCTTTTGGGACCTCCAAGGCTCCCAGGTCAATGCCACCTGGTGCACATGACAATGATTTGGCTCCTCTAGTACATCCCATATAATGCCCTCCGTGTCAATGAAGCTGTTGTGATGCTGTGGAGAAAGTGCTATGTGAGACCCACCTCATCATCTTCATTGGTAAAAACAGATCCTGAGCATTTCATGAGCTTCTTTCCTGTGACCTTCTTATCYTTTCATACCCTTTTTCATAATTCTGTTTGAAAATGATCCTGCCGACCAGCTAGCTGTGTTTCATCTTATGAARTTTTATGAACATTTTAGTCTCAGCATGAGCATCTGTTGCAAGGTTATCCTAAAATTCTTCTTCACCCTTTTAATTTCCTGTTTGCATTTGACTGCCCTATTTTATGGCCTTTCCTGTTCTCATTTTCATCCTCCTTATTTTCAGAAATTTCTTCATGTTCTGTTATTCACTGTCCTGACACATTTTGAGCAGCATTTCCAACTATTTACATGAAATAAGTAGAGGATAGAATTTTACCTTTAATCATTCAGTGTTTTAATTTGCAGTTGCCAGTAATGGGTCCATAATCAGTTTACTGTTTTCTAAATTTGGAATATTTTCTTCTTTCTTTGCGTATTTCTAGCAGCAGCAGAAGTAAAAAGATTATCTTTGCAGAAATGTGAGGCTTTACAAAGTGAGTGAATTAGAAGTAAAGCAATGTGGTTGGTTTCCTTTTAAAAAAACCTTTTAGTTTGACTTTTCAGGTGTTATATACTGGAATTTTAAAACCTGCTGATACAAAAGATGATGCCTCTGATTTTTAGTGATCCAAATATCCAGAAATCAATTTTTTTTGATCATTGAGATTTCAGAGATGCAGGGTAGCATTTGACATTCTTGGATAATCAAATATTCATGTACTCCTTAATTTTATGAAAAATGGCTGGGGTTTTTATAATTAGATTTTTTTCTAGAAAATCAGTGTGGAGCACTGTGATGTTGTGATTTTAATATTGTCAATCATTTTTCTTTACTAATGGCTAACATAGCAAAGATTCTTAGAGATTCTCTTTGTTGTAATTCTAGTCCCGTCCTTGTGGAGGACCTCGTACTTCTAGATGATACGAGATGCAGGATGGGGAAGTTCAGAGGTTTTGGTGAGCTSATGAGAGGTGATTCTGTAAAAGCGAGAAGTAGCATGGGATTGTGGGATCTGTTCTCCTTGTTTCTCTTAAATTACAGGAGGAAAGTGGTTAATATAATTGGAGTGATTRTTGCTTTGTACTTCAGATTTAATGTCCAGCTGAGATTAATTATAAAAAGGCTTCTCAGAACAGTGAGAACTTGGAGCACTGTCTTAATTGCCACGGGGAGAAAAAAAGGGACCACCTACCTTCTTTAAGTGTAGTAATAGCCTGATCAACGCTTTTGAAAACCTTAACATTACCTGCTTGCAGGCAATAATGACGACCCAAATTCAACAACCTGACAGGTCCCTTCCAATCTCAAATTACTGGAAATGGTCTAACTTTGATATAGATTCAGGAAAGCATTATTAGTAGATTACTTAATGACTCAATTGTCAGACAGAATTTTAAACACTTTAAAGTTTTAATTAAAGTTAATTAAGGATATTGGGCTAAAGACTTGTGCTCGGCTTTGGTCTACAGCCATTGAATTGTCTATTTAAAATGCTCAAACCTCAACCTAATATATTTATTTGTGGTAAATGAAAACTTCAGGTGTATACTTTTAAATGCCTTTACTTCTGGGGTAAATGTTTGCCAGATTTTTTAAAATTTTAACGCAAAAATATATTTTGTAGGACCCACAAGATTATGTACTGCCAGCTTTAGGAAGTTTATTTCAAATTGCTGATTTGAAAAATAGATTTAATTTTGAATTTATTGGTTTGACATTAGGGATATTGATGCTTAAGGGGATAGAAAAATAAGAGAAAATGGTTTATGTAGGCAAAAAAATTACAGGAAAGAGTTAACCAATTCTTTARTGAGTCACAGCTCAAGGTTTAGGGAGCTTTGAACTTTGTCCTTTGAACAGAGTTTAAAATTCCCTMAAGTATTCAGCATAACATATGTTCTGTGTCTCCTAGTACACCTAGGGCATTTTAGTGACTGTGGATTTCCTCCCATTTTGGAACTGAATTTCTCTGGCCTTAACATCTTCTGACCCTTGATAAACACACAAATCATCTACTCCTTCCTTGTGATGAGCTTCTGATATTTCAGAGAGCGTTATGAAGTGCAGGTGCCGCATGGCTGCAACACACAGCTTTGAATAAGTGYTTGTATTTTCTAACTGATTGAATCTATTTAAATCATGGAGAACTAGCTCATCTTGGGGCCTGAACAGAAAATTGCAAACTGTATTAAATGGTGTGTGGTGAGCAAACCTTTTTCACTGGCAATTGCTATGCCTTGGCTAGAGCAGGAGGGCTGACTGAATCTATTGGTCCAGGTTGTTGGCACATGAAGTACACTGTGACAAATCAAACTTTCAGCTACAATGTTGGATCTGAGAGGGTTGCTTTTTTGAGAGCATTAATTCAATTGCTTTGTGATCATTGGACCATATTCTTGGTGTGTGACGTTAGGACCCTCTAAATGAAGGGTGTGATCTCTGTTTCTCATTTCAAGGAAATGGTAGCAGCAATATAGTTATTTCTGCTTTTTCTGTGTTTTTATTACTTGCATTAAAGTTAAGCAGAATTTGACATCTGATAATAGAAGATGTTTAGAAACTTTACGTCAGATCTTGGTTAATTTTCTACAAGTTCTAGAATAACTTCAAATGATGTTTGCATCACATTGTCTAGAAATTGTATTATAAGACTCTCATCACGTTATTACATTACAAATCAGAAATATTYTAGAAAAAGTAACTCTGGAATATAATATCCAGCTGTACTTGCTTTTTCTTATACCTCTTGTGTGCTTCAAAACTGAAGAAAATTTATTTTGGTACTCTTGCTATTAGTATGATGTGCTCATGTMGTTTTGTCTGATTAAGTGGAGATTTTCTGTAATTACATGAATCCCACAAACACTGGTGAAAGCAGCATACACCTTTAAAATACACTGATTTGTCTCTTACTCATTYCAAAAAATGGGCTTTATATAGACAGGGTTCAGTCTGCAATGGAAAGGTTTGGATCAGCAAGTCACTTTTTGCCTAAAAATATTTGCATGGTRAAAATATCCCTATCTGTTACTCTTCTTACACTTTGCAGATAATAATTATCTCTAATGGTTAGCTGATTTCATGCTGAAGGCTTCAGTTCAACAGCGTTCTCAAAGTCTTGCATGACTCGAATCACAGTGGATTATTCCCTCTATTTTAAAGTAATTCATGTGCTTGGATCAGGCACATTTAAGTACCTTGTTGAATTAGTGTCCGTGTGGAAATTGTTTTTCTCCTCAACATAATCAATTTTGGGACTAGAAATTACCTTCTGTTGATGGTTTTAGTATTTTGTTTTCTAAATTGTGCCACCATCAGTTGTTGCTCACTTTAATATTTGTATGTTTKCAGCTATCTGGATAATTGAATTGTTTCATGTGTATCTTCAGGATAATTATATGCCTCTTGACTGCCTTTTCAGTTTACATGTAAAATTAGCATTTTGCCAAYGTTGTCATTGTTTAAAAAATAGTAAAGCAAAATCTGGTGGTCCAGAGAATTAGTCTCTATTTAATGTGAATAAACAAAAGTTCAAATTCACAGTTACATGAGGTGTAACATGAGTTTTTAAAAGCATAACTTTATTCTATRTGTGTAGCTATTTCTACATGTATTTACCTTGGTTTCTGTATTTTAATATTTTTCAGACAAGTATAAAAGAAGGATTACTACTGAAGCAAACCAGCTCTTTTCAGAGGTGGAAAAAGCGTTATTTCAAACTTCGAGGTCGTACCCTTTACTATGCGAAGGATTCAAAGGTAATTATCTTCTATTAGTGTCAAATGCCATTTACTTGTGACTGCAATTTTGTTTGGTTTTAGAAGTTCATTAATAATAATAATAATTATTATTATTATCATAATTTTTCAATTATTTGTACAAGGTTGTTTTATGTAAAAACTATAGGATGTAGTGTGTTAAATTAACTTTAAGGAAGATTGATAATTTCTCTTGATTTTTTAAAATTAAGTTTATCATGGTCATTTTAACTTCTTTGGCTATTTAGACAAATAATAAAGTAATTTTTAAGAAGTTGTGGGGACTTTTGGGGCTCTAGGACAGTCAAAAAAAGTAAATAATAGAAGTATCCCTCAAACTGAATTCTATTAAAACTCTTCTGATCTGATGCCCATAGAAATAGTTCTGTGAAATCAAGATAGGCTGATTTTCTGCCAAAACTGATATATAAGGGAAAAATCTGTTTCCCATCAATTGAAATTTTTTTGTGGGAGAATTGGGGGTGTGCAGAGGGGAATACTTGTTTTCTCTTTGAAAGGCATTTCCTTCCTCCTGCCCGAGGCTGGGGCCAAGATCATTTTCACTGACTCAGATTGTGCTGTTCCATAGCGGTGGGTGTTACTTTCCTTTATCCTGTGGGTTTGTAGCATCTCATGGGAGCTGTAGGTGAGGTGCTTCAGGTCCCTGTCATCTTCTGTAGCCTGGTTTTCTCAACAAAACTCTCAGTAAAGGCAGAGAACTCTCTTTCTGGGGCCATAGGACTGTGGCTGCAGAGCTGTGATGAATCAAGGAGAACGTCCCTGCTCCAGGGAGCCCAGCACTGCCGTGCTTCTGTGGTCAAATCTCTGCACTTGGTGTGACCACAAGCAGTTTAAATAAAGGGTCAGCACGGCAGGTGAGAGCTCTGAGAAGGGCAGCCTCAAATCACAGTGTGATGCTGAGATGTTTTGAAAGTGTAAGCCTACTCCTTTAGATGAGGAATGTGGGATATTTGCACACTTTTGGGTCAATGTTGGTCTCAYTCCAATGGGTCTGGGCTCTTGCTCTCTTGGGAGCCATGGAAATGTTGTCGCATGTCCAGAGAGCCACAAAGGTGATCAGAGGGCTAGAGCTCCTCTCTTATGACGGCAAGCTGGGAGAGTTGGGGTTGTTCAGCTAGGAGAAAGCTCCAGGGAAACCTCCTAGCAGCCTTCCAGTACCTAAAAGGGGCTATAAGAGAGCKGAGAAGGACTTTTTACAAGGTCTTGTAGTGATAAGACAAGGGGGATTGACTTTAAGCTGAAAGAGGAAAGATTTGAATATTAAGTAGGAAGATACTCCTTCCTATGAGCATGGTGAGACATTGGCAYAGGCGGCTCAGAGAAGCTGTGGATGCCCCATCCCYGGAAATGTTCAAGGCCAGGTTGTGTGGGGCTTTGAGAAACCTGGACCGTGGCAGCRGGTTTGGAGCTACRTGATCTGTAAGGTCCCTTCCAACCAAAACCATTCTGTGATAAAGATGGGAAAGGAAGGTGGTGTGAGTAGGCAGTTGWGCCAATATTCTAATGCTGAATCCAGATGTGCTGAAACTCCCCCAGCAGTGATTCTCCTTCATGTGGCATGGAGAAGAAAAAAAGGGTAGGGCTAAAACACCAGGCATTTTTGTTGGGCTGTTCTTCTGTGCTACAAAACACATCAGGAGCATTACAGAACCTAACTCATCCTTTGCCAGAGGCTGGAGTGTTTAGACATATATTTACCTTCTTGGAACATCAAACAAAGGGATGGAGGGGATGTCTTCAGGCCTTTGAGATAAATATTCTCATACAGACACTATATTATAGTTTCCTACATGACTTTAGAGTTCATCCTAAAACTAGATAATTAATTTACATTTTAYTGTGTGTGAATCTCTTTCCTCTGACACCACATTTATGCTACACTGTAGACATCTAAAGCTTCGTCTATGTTAAAAAACACCTCTTCTTTTTAAAGAGATTTTAAAGCAATATAATTATGGAACTGCTTTTTTTATGCTYTCATGAACCACTTAGATAACAAGTGAGACTGTGTTTAGGGGCCAGCTATGAAATTTTATCACATCATCAGTGTGTTCTATTTTATTCACTACTTTTATTTTCTATTTTTATTTTATAATTGGAATAGACAGAATGAAATTAAAGCATATTTTGTAAGCATACCTGAAAGTAGACTGAGACTTAATTTAATGCTTCTATGTTCTTTTCCCTTCACAGTCTCTAATATTTGATGAAGTTGACCTGTCAGATGCCAGCGTTGCTGAATCAAGCACAAAAAATGTCAACAACAGCTTCACGGTATGGAACAATTTTAATACTTGTTTTTGAAAGCTGTGGATAGACTGTTACTAAGAAAATCAAGAATCCTCTCAATTGCTTATTTTCCTCTGTTTGGAAATAAAATGTCTTTTTTTGGAAATGGTTTAATGTATGAGAACAATACCACATCAACTCTAGAACATTTTATTTCAGTGAGCAGAAATGTCAAAAAAATATGAAACAAGRCATTAAAAATATAAGAAGATTCAGTATTAGTACTTTTTAATACTTATTAGTGCAGCTTGGGTTTGTGCTGTAGTTTCTCTTTGAGGTGACACACTGAATTAAATGTAATTGAGATTTGGTTTTMATTTTCTTATTATAATGTTTTTGGTTCCCTCTCATATTGAAGTGTATTTTATTTTTTTCATTGCCAATCACATTCATATAYGTTTCCAATTCATGTGGAAAAGCTCTCCCTACAATCACACCTTGATTCTGAAGCTGCTGTAAGAAACAGAGAGAGTTCATAAATCCCCATTTTTGTAAGCTCACAGCTGTGTTTTACATACCCAAATGATCTTCCATTTCTTGTTCAACTGCTCTGTTAGAACTAAGTGATAATGTCTGACACAGTTCCTCTGCTGATTCCTGACTTCTGGAGGAAGACCATGGGTGAAATCCTCTTGAAGGTCTTGAGTTTAATAGCATTATTTTTCTTAACCTGCATGTCCATTTATCCTCTATTAAAGTGTTCATTTTTTCATTTTCCTGATGTTTTTAATTCCAAGGGTGGTCCATATTATCAGCACTGGTTTTCCTTCTCCAAAGCAGTCAAACACAAGCCCTGTGAGAGCTTCATATTTCTTCCTTGCTGTGGTACTTCCCAGGCAGCTGCTGATGCAGTCATGTTATCGTTTATAATCTTTTAGGCCCATTCAGTATCTCATTCTTCACCAAAATTATGTTTTGGTGCTAGAGTCAAGACTTCTGGGGAAGTCAGTAGTGAAAAAAGAAATCTCTGGCTACAGCTTTAACAGCCTCAGACACACTGTTTATTTTCATTTCCTGGGTACTTTAGGGCAAACTGTTTTCTCTAAGGAGTCTTCAAATTAATTTTGAGAAATTATTTGGATTTAAAGCTCTCCTGGATTGAAGASTCATCTGATTTGACTGTGAAATATGGTAATAGTCGTCATCTTGCTTAATCTTTTGGCTTCTTTCTTTGTGCTTGCCTAACCCAGTCTCCCAGCAACACAGCTCTGTGAAGTGAGACATCTCTGACCTCGCCTGCACTGGCTTGGACTCCCAGGCTGGGGGTGGAGCGGGTGGTTAGCTCTCCAGCAATACTCCTTACAAATAAAAAAGAAACATTTCTTTTTGCCTTTTTATTCTCTTAAAAAGATAATTCTGCCTTTCTTGAAATTGATTGTTTTTTTATTTACGTTCTAAGTGCTCAGTTAGTATCCTCTTTGTTAAAAAAGCTAAAATTAAATCCTTAATTTTGGCCTTCTCTGGTTAGTGTACTCCTCTTGTTTCTTTGTCCCAGTAGAGAATATTTTTAACACAAACTGACGTAGATGGAATATACACCAAAYTTTTCCAGGAAGAAAAAACCTTAAAAAAATTACATTAAAATTAAAAAAAAAAAAGTCCTTTTGTCATTTCACTTAAATCCCACCCTCTCCCCTCTCTCCCCTCAATTCCCCACCACCAGCTTGTAGAAGTTACTGTTTTGCCTTGTTTTGCCCTTTCTAGTTTGCCTATTTGAAGGCAGAGGTGTATGTGTCAAGTTTTTCCACGCTCTTTTTTTGGATAAAACTCAAGTCCTAAAATTAGCCATAACACACAGATTTAAGGTTCAGTTTATTTGTGATGCACAAATTTGCAGAATATTTTATGTAACTGAATACCATTGTTTGTTCACTGGAATTACTTTTCCTATCTTTCTGCAAACAAGCTGAGGTTAAAGGGAAAGTTTAGGTTCATTGTGTCTGTTAATTAAAATGAAAAGCTGATAAACTTATATCAGCTTATCTGTTTCATTTTTTTTTCTTTATTGCCCATGGTATTACCTTTCAATGAACAATCAACTCATTTCTAGCAATTAGTTTCTAGTGCACAAGCTTGCACTAGGATGCCTTTTAAAAGATTRTAGGTGTTTTGTAGTTCTGAGCATCCCTACCTAGAGATTATTAAACTGAAGAAAAGGTGTCCCATGACTTCAGTCTTTACATAAGACCCTCAAGGCCAGATTCTCCCCACTGTCTTGTTAGGTACCAGTCTCCCAAATCTATGGGAAGAGAGAGAAGAGGTTCAAGAAGCCAATTCAGTCCATGAGAGGTTTGCATCACCYTCTCCATCAGCCACAGCAGGAACCTGTGGGGGATTTTGCTCAGCTCCTGCCCMGTTCAGTGGTGTGGGGGAGGGCTGAGTCCCCACAATGATGTTGGGTACTCTGCTGAACATGTTTTTCTCCAGCACTTTGCTTCTKCCTCAGAGGGTGGTTCCTGTTGTTTCAGCACAGCCAGAGCAGTGTAGCTGCACAGCATKTTACCTCTTTGGGGAGGCTCCCAGGGTGAATCAATCTCCCATCCCCATTGCACGGAAGCAGATGGAGCAGTGACCAATTCTGCTGAGAGCTGTMATTCCTTGTATTTTGGTTTGTAGGGATGGAAGATGGATTGTTGATACCTTTAGAAAAACCTCTTTATTTTTCTCAAAATGRGACTCGAGACCAAATGAGGCCAAAGAGCTCTTTCTGGCATGCAAGAGTGAACTTGTGGAGTAGTGGTGGTGTGGTTTGGATTTTTTTCTTAGAGTTATAAGGAATGGGATTTTTAAATACTAAAAGGATTCTTGARGAGGCGTAATCAGATGATGAAGTTCCTCAAGGCAACAAATGTGATCATGGATTGTGATTTAAAAGGAGATTTTCTTAGGTGAACTTTGGGCTTAAGTTTRTACCTCTGCCTTGCATTTGATGATGAAGAACTGATGCACATTGCTGAGGAAAAAAAATCTGTAGATGTTAAGCATGCTGCCTGTCAGTTGTTGAGCCACATGATTGTATAAAATGCCCTGAGTTACTATAAATTTGTGCTAGAGTCACATATTAAATGCACAGGCATCAGGTGACAGCACCTGCATTTAATCCATCCAAACTTTAGTTTGAAACGTTTAATTCATTTATGGGTGTTTTGATGGTAAATGTGATAGAAAATAATAACTTTATGGTAAAATACTGGCTTTGARGCACTACTTTGTATAGCTGGCTTTATCTAATTGCRTCTAAGAGTAACAGAGGAAAWAATTTCTCTGTCATTCTGGAAGGTGCCCTCCAGGAATATGAGAGTTAACATACCATATGATASTCAGGATGAGGATTCAGCTTGTCCTAACTTCTGTGTGGGACTCTATGATGGGTTTACAGGCCCCTAAATTTAGGTATCTAAAATAAAATTAGTAGGTCTTTAAAGCAGATTTTTGTAATTGCTCAGTTCAGTTTAGACTCCACTGTTTATTAACTAATTCTCCCTTAGCTACAGAGTGCTTTGTCATTCTGGGCACCTAAAATGTAGGCCCTTGCTTTCAGCTTTCTGAATCAGATGCCGAATCAAGTGCTTTTTGTTGAATATGCATCTTCTGAAAGTTGTCATCTTGAGAGGGAGGAAGCTGCAGTAGGCAGATCTGCTATCCTGGAAAGACTACTGTGATTTTTAGTAATTAGAAATTGGCTGGAAAGAAGATGCTACGTTCCAGTTAATAACACTGATTACTAGGATTCTGGATATGCTTGCAAAAATGTCTAATATAAAGCATTTTTGCTGATTTATTGGTTTTAGCAATGCTTTAGACCATATAGACCATAGTGTCTTGATTATTTATTCTGTGAAAAACAACTTCCTTGGAGAACTTTTAAAATGCTGGGCTTTAATGAAGTTTCCTCCCTAGCGTTATGATGCAAAGGCAGCAGAAACTTACGAACTATCTTTTTTTTWAATTTTATATTTTTTATTACCTCYATTTGATTTGACTRTTTTTCAGGATAAATCATCTTTGCCAACATTCTTCTACACTCTTACCTATTCTTGCTGTTCTGCTGACTGTTATTCTGCAGCATCATCTTGTAAGTGAAGTGGCATGCTTGACACTCAGGGAAGCACAAGTCACTGACATTTGAGATTATTTTATAAATTAACACGTGTTTACATTCCTTATGGATCCCATGTTTTGTCTATTTTCTGCAGTGACATATTGTGCATTTTTGTATCCTCCATATTGATACAATTCTGTTAATTTGGAGCTGTCTGTAATTTATAAATATTTCATCTCTGCTTCTATGATCTGTATTCCTTTGTTTTTACTAACRCTGAAATTTTTCAAGTCACTGTACTCTCTGCTTAATACATTCCTTGACTCGCTTTGAAGTGCCTTGGAGATCAAGGGGAGAGCTAAGTAATCGAAATTTTGTGCTGTCTGCAAGTATTCCTGTATTGCTCCTTTACAYTTCTCTTCCAGTTTAAGAATACACCACAAAATTTTGTTGGAGGCTAATAAGCTGCTTATTATCTATTAATCTTTTTTCGTATYAAAAATTCCTCTTATTCCTTCTTACTTTTTTATGTCCCTTAGCTTTTCATCTCATTTCATGATGATGAATAAAATAATGACTGAATTAAACATGATTATGRATCAGCCTGATCTTTTAACTTTTCTGAACAGAAGTAATTAATTTTCTTCAAATTAATCCCTTTAATTAATTAATCCCTTTATGGGTTAATTTTTTTAAAGTATTTTTTCATATTATATTTAGAAGACCCAAACAAAGCATGAATGGCTTTGCATTAAAGTTAGTCCCTGAATGTAATTCTGTTACAAAAAAATTAAACTTTTTGTCTCAGATTTCCACTTTTTTGGTCAGACRTACCAGTTCACTTGGACTGAAAAGCAGGATATTCTACCTAATATATTTTTAAACATCAAYAAAAAAATACTTACGCAGCTGTCTGTGACTTTCTTGAAGTTCTGTAAATTTTGATAGATTCTTAGAAAGCTAAATATTTATATATACTGATTTTCCTTGGATATATAGTTTTGAGATGATTAGCATTTTTCTACAGGTCAGAGAAGCCAAACATTCTATTGGAGCAACTGTGCTTCAAGTGTGGTTAACATTTATAATATTTTCTTCTAGTTTATTTTGTTTTCTTACAGACATCTGATTACTTTATTTCCTATCCATATTTCTGAATGTAGCATATCCTATGTCTTGGTTGGAGATGTAAAGTTTATTGGCATATGATTTATGTGGATAAACTAATATACCTTATAAACCATCTTAAAGGATAAACTAATTTTTGTCACCTTTGAATCCTCTTGTACAGCTGCTGATTTTATTGGAAGGTGGCCCAGTTGTACTGGAAGCCCAATTCTTGYCACTTTTCAGGATTTCAAGTGGAATATTGCAACCAGTTCTGAAAGGCATATTGCTTTCAGTGGTTTATTTCAGTCCTGCTGCTTCCCACATCAATCAGCTCTGTGCTCATCATGGAGCTTGGATGCTTCTAAGTTCTTAGAGAACTAACTTTTAATATTCACTCTGGGCTTAGAAGACAGAATACACTGTAGAGTTTTGCAGAATGTTTTAGAGATAGTGTTAACTTCTCTGGACTTGGACTTATTTTGCTTCCTTTCTTGCCACTCAGATTTTTTGTCGTTGAAACTTTTCTTCAGGGACTACAAAAACTTCAGGGAATGTGAGAACTGCTTAACCTCCCCCAAGCCACATTGGGAAGAAATGAGAAGAGCCTATTCCCAGAGGAGCTTAAAACCTTTCATCTTTGGGTTTGGGCACTCCAGTATTCTGTCTTTTCAAATATTAGAGACAAAGAGAGATATTCCTAAACCTGGGAGTAATTATCCTAAAACTCTTGGGKTTTTTTTTTGGAATTTAAATAATCTAACATCAGTTTAATTTTATTACTGACTCTTGATTTGTCCAAAATTCAGGGTCTTGAGCTTTATTTATGTACAGAAAGCTTATGGATGCTAGTGGAGGTATTTCTCTGCTGCTGTCTTGCATGCTTACAAAATCCAGTTTACTTCAGTTCCATCTCAGTGGACATCAGGAGATGGTTTCTTTACTGATAATCTCAAGCCTCCTTCAGATGCTCTTCTACCTCAGTCTGGTTTGTTTATTTTTTTCAAGGGGCTGCTCACCTAAAGGTTTCACAGGCCTTTTCTGGTCTTTCTGCTGCTTTTCTCTCACTGCCTTTCTTCCTTCTTTAGTTTGGTGAAATCATCTTGCTACTCCTGTGTTGGGAGGCTCCTAACATCATGGGATMGGCAACTGCCTTCAAAGTTCCAAACTTGAGGTGGATGCCCCTGGTTTCAGCTATTGCATAGCAAACATTGCCTTGTTTGTAGTCTGGATAGGGTGGTTTCTGATTTGCTCTGTAGCAATACTCGGGAGGACAGCTATCCACAATTTTTTTTCTGCATAAAAATCTATTTTGAGTGAATGTCTATATATAGTCTGTGTTGATGTTCCCTTGAAGGGAGACACTGTTGGCTGAATTCTCCCTTTAATAAACCACARGGACATGAAAGGGTTTGTGTTTTGAAACATGTTTCTGTTTTTCATCCTTTAGATCTGCAATAATCTCGTGGGTTTGGGTATGTTTTGAAATTTCCTGTGCATTCCAGTTGCATGTTGACGTTGTTAGCAGTATACACTGATGATGCTGGGAGTTCAGGCACATTTGCAGAAGTCTGCTTTTAAGTACTTTCCTCTGTGAGCTGAATCYGGGTCTCAGAGGCATTGTATTTTAAATTCTGCCCTTGGCATTATCAGAAGGGTCAGTGCCTGGCGCTGTTTCAAGATGGGGGAATGACATATCCAGCCATTCCCCATGTCCTGTTGGCAGTGTAGCCCAGGGCTGAYAGGTCCTGCAGTGACATCTGCAAAGGTCCTGGGGCCTCTTCTTGTCTCTGGGAGGGAGAACATGGCTGGAAATGGCTCGAGTTCCTGTGCTGGCTTCACCAGCATGACTCAGCTTTGCATCAGTAACTGACTCTTGGAATGGCTTTAGTTTTTCCCAAGTTGTGAACTGTCTGCGGTTTCATACAGATGGTGATTAGCCTCTAAGTGATGAGGGCTTTTTGATACTCCCAGCCTGAGCAATACCCAAACCACAGAAAGAGAGGGGAAGTGCTTTGTATTACATTTTGTTCAATTCTTCACTCGGGGTCTGTTTTTTGGTTTGTTTTATTTATTTTTTTTTCTATATTCAGGCAGCTTAGAAGTAAGACAGAAACTGAAATAGCAAATTAATATGCTGAAAAAAAGAAAGATTAGACAAAAGCAATTAGTGTGCACTTGTGATGCATTTAGGGTTTTTTCCTCCATTTAGCACTTGTTCATTCCCCCCCCCACCCCGCCCCATCCTCTGATACTGACAAAAAATGKAATGAAGCTGAGAGCTCTTTGGGTGTGACTTCCAAGTTTTAAGCTCCTTATCTCTGAATTGATGCACTGACTCCCTTTCCCTAGTGTCTGGAGATGCTGAAGCCTTAAGTTTCATTATGAAAAGCAATAAAGCATTTCAGCTGTGATGSTAAAATCCATAGATAAATTGCTTGAGATTGGTCTGTCACAAGGAAGCTGAGCACTTTYCAGAAGAGAAAAATGAGGGGAAACTTAAAAATGTGGTCATTCTGGACAATATTGTACATTTTTATTCTAGTTACATTTGCCTGGAGCTTGTATTCCATACATTTCATGCTTAGCAGAAATTTTGCAAAAATAGCTTGCAGAAATTTTTTTTTTTTTTTTTTTCACTGGTGAAGCATTTGGGATGTGTTAAAATAAGAACCAAGGATTGCCAGATATCATTCTTTCTGGATTTTATATTTAATCTATTGTCTGATGTTTTTTTCTCTTCATAGTTTGAAAGTGGTTAAAATACCTGGAGAAGCCTTAGAAAGTAACCCTCACTGCAGTTCCTGTTTACCAAACAATTTTACATATAAAGTCACTGGTGTAARCTTGGAAAAAATGTCCTGTTTCTAGTGAACAGGAGAATCCTTGGCTTCAGGCAGCTGGATGATGTTTAAACAGGAAGCTGTTGTTACAGACAGAAAAAAAAATAGTCCTTTGCTGGTTTGTTTTGTATAAATKTGCAGCTAATGCCATTAAATTTATAATTACATGTTTTCCTTAAAGCACAGAAGCCATCCCAAGTGGTTGATGTGTAGTGAGCTGGTGAGACCAGAGCTAAGGGCCCAGCAGTTCAAATCTTTATGTAAGGACTTGACAAATCTTTATGTAAGGACTTTAAAGAAACATGCAGGCATTGAACTATATATAGCATTTTTCAGTTTATTTTTGCAAGAATAATTTATTGGTTTTGCTATATTAAAATGATTATTTAAAATAAATTCCTAATTCTTCAGTCCAAATTCACGGAACTTTCCTACCMTGCTTCTTGTAACTGTCTATAAAGTTATACTTCTGCAGGAATTACGTTTTTCTGTTAACAGTTGGTTGACGTTTAATACTTGAGGTCAGTTTGGGGAATTGGATTTCTGACAAAGCAACCTTTGCTGGATACTTTTGCAGTTTAAGGATGGACATGCAATTGGATGACTTGATTTACCTGGATTCTGTTTGCACAGAATCATGGAGTGATTTGGGGTATGGAAGCACCGCTGAAGGTCATCTGCTCCACACCCTTTGCTGAAGCAGGGCCATCTAGTCCAGGTTGCCCAGGACCACGTCTAGGTGGCTTTTCAGTGTCTCCAAGGATGGAGACCTCACAACTACCTTGAGCAACCTGTGCCAGYGCTCAGTCACCCTCACTGTAAAACCCTGTTTCCTGATATTCACAGAGAGCCTCCTRTGTCTCAGTTTGTGCCCATTGCCTCCTAACTATTCCCTGGGCATGACTGGAAAGAGCCTGGCTSTGTCCTCTTTGCACCCTCCCTTCAGGGATTTGTGTTTGTAGGATCCCCCTGAGCCTTCTCCCCTGAGCTCTCCTAGCGTATCACACTCTCCAGTCCCTCCACTGCGACATCCACAGCGTGTCCATGTCTGTCTTGTGCTGAGGAGCCCAGAACTGAGGGGCAGGTTCACTCCCTTAGCTAAGCTCAGTTGTTCTGGTGTTGTACTGGTGCAGGAGATGCTATGTGGGACTAACCCTTTTCTTTTTCCTCTTAAGAGTTTTTACTGTGGGAGCCAAAACCACACATTACATCAATATTTGTGAGCTTTGGAACAGTGAAATAGGAGAAGGCCAGGAAGAAGAGGGAAGCAACATTTTAGTGGAGAAGATGGAGCTAATTGTTCTGATTATAAATTCTGTACTGTACTCAGGCAAATATAATAATCATTTATTACCCGCCTGGCCTTTTAAATCCTCCTCTGTCTCCGTAATTTATACTTTGCCTGGCTTGACTCATCATGAAAAATAATAGTGRCGATTCTCCATAAAGCACCAGCTAACTACACCTTTGACAGTGACAATGACAGTACTGTTATAATTTATTTAGTATACAGAAACCAAGAAATTGCGAATACTGTAGAAAGCTGTGCAGCTGTTAGCACTGTGATTTTTGCAGCAAAGTTCTGGTGGGTGTGGGAGCATCAGTGAGCCAAGCAGTCTGCTCCCAGCACTGATGGTGGTGCATTCACCTGGCACACTCACCCAGACCCACCTGCACAAGGACAGGGGAATGGAGGGGCAGAAAGCAGGGGAGGCAGAGTGTGTTATTCTCATACTTACTACTACTGTCTCACAAACGTCTATGAGCACAGAGAAGTTAGAAAGCATTTAATGTTGCGCTCCTGCCCCAGGCATTAAATATGGCCCCTAAGAAGACAATTGGGATTCTCTCTTTCTCTGTCATCCTCTCCATTACTTCCAGAGAGATATTTTAAAAGTATCTCTCCAAAGAACAGGAAAACCATTTCCCCATCTCTTTTTTAAAGTGATGCTTCTACATATTACTAATTTAATTCAAGATCAGCCATACAAAGGGCTATTAGTGTAATGCCTGATAATAGTTCAGAGTGGCAGAAGGTGCCTTAATGCAAATATCATGTTGCAGGAAGCAGAGTGCTTTACAATGGCTGCTTTGTTGCTGCTTAGGTATAAACCACAGTTCTCTTGATTAGCAAATACTCTGTCTGCATTTTGAATTGGTAAAAGAAACCAGAAGTGGTTTCTTTTCTCACCAAGCTTTGGGAAATGTATTTTCTTATATATTGTTGATTGTAAAAAAATAGATTAAAAATTAGACAGTATGCTTTAATTGAACTCTCTGTGATTTTATTTTACAGTTCCTAAGTCTAAACCCACTGGGCTGAGGTCATATAGAATGTTACTGTTAGGGTATTCCCACTGAAAGAAGAAAGGACTTTCAAATTTACTCTGAATTTGATGACAATTCTATTTCCTTTCAAGGTGTTAAGCTTGTTCCTATTAAGTGTTGTCTGAAAGAGAAGTTGCAGTAGTGGCCTCAAAGTTGTCTGTAGAAATGTCATCTGAGTAATTTCAAGATGTGTATGTGCACATATATATGAGTATGTGCATATTTTTAGAAGCCAAATTATTGTAGTGTTTGTGTAAAAATCCTAATTTAAGGCAAGACCCCTGTGGTGGCAGAGTGAACAGTGATCTCTTGTTCTCTCCCTCATTCCCCACTCAAAAAAAGCCCCTTACTTTTCTGAACATTATTACAGTGATGGGTAATTTTTCTTCCCATTCAGACATTGTTTATTCCTTGAGATGTTTTAGGGTTTGTGTTGGTTGCCTTCAACTTTTAAGACTGCGTATGCTCACTCTTTCCCAATGTCTACTGCGTTAAAAGTGTTTTTTATTCCAACTATCTCTATTTCATTACTTTCCAATATACTGCAATATCTGCTTTTGGTAGCTCTCTTTTCCAAAATCAGCAGTGACTTCTTGGCTACTTGACAATGGTGAAAATTTTCAAAGGAACTTAATCTTATTTATTTTTTAAGGCCTTCTGACTGTCTTCTTTCTTCTTGATTTGTCTCCTGCTTTGTCAGCATGTGAACAATTGGCACCTAAGTTCCTTCAAGACGGACATGTCTTCTTATTCTTATGTTACCTCAGTGGTCTTCCAGTGGTTCCTGTAACACTTCCTTTGTATTGTATTATACAGTTTCTTCTTGTCTGTTGAGAGGTCAGCGTATTCAAAATAATATTCAAATAGTAATATTTTTATTAAAAATATGTAATTGAAGAAAAGATTCTGACCTGGGTCAGTAGAAGAGAATATACAGGACTGTGAATATGAATACATGCAATGAGGTAAGATTGCTAGTCAAATCCAAACTTACATGGTAGGGAAATGGTTTTATGGACAATTATATCCATTTAATTTTTCAGGTTCAGCTGTCTTTAATGAATGAGCTTTAAACATCCCACTTAGTTAACCATAGCACTGTGTAAGCATTCAGAAGAAAGCGTGCTGCCTGTATAAATGAAAATAAGAATGTTTAGGAAGTCATTCTCAGTTTAGGAAAAGCAAGGGAAGCTGTACTGAGTCTGTGTAAAGCTCATAAAACCATATTGAATCAAAKTATTATAATAATAGTAGCAGTTACTAAAGAAAGAAGTAGAAACAGTAGAGCATATACAGTGATTCTTACTTGAGTAACTTCCCAACATTGACTCATTGTTGGATTTTTGAGGACTTSATAAATTGAAGGTTACAGATATTGTCTTTTGTAGTATATGATGCATTTATTTGTGATGAATTTTTCAAATACCATTGTGAATGTTTTATACTTTTCATGTCCTCAGCATCCTTCGGGAATAYTTTTCAASTCTAAATGATGATTTGCATTTAGGGAAATACACTTYTTGTTGTTTGCTAACAGTTTCCTTGGTTCCCTAAATTCTTATGTTACATGAAATATCTAAAAATAATGAGAGTTCATGTTCTCCATGATTTTGTAGACTGAAATAGACAAGAAGCTACATGATCTTCTTCGTTCCTATTTTATTTTATTTTATTGTATTTTATTTTATTTTACTTGAAAAATTCCAAGCATTGTTGATACTTCTTGCATATAATGCATTTTGTCTTTTTTTGTGTTATCAGGTACCTTCTTGAAGTTTGTTGTTGCAAATATGTAAATCAAAGAGAATATGTAGTTTAATCATATTACAGATGCTGTATTTACAAATATGTTATTCTTCCAACTTCCCACTTTATTTTTATAGYGCTAATAATAATTGATCATACATTCATGTGATTGACAGTATCCAATTCAGCTGTTAGACTGTTGCAATGCTGTGAACTTTGTTAAGTTTGTTGCACTCTGATTTTAGTAAGAAGCCAGAATATATGAATTTCTGGTATGTYAATGTGCATTGGCTAGCAGTGTTTGGTGATGTGATTTGATTGCCAATATATGGGTGTGCAGTGCCTTTTGAGATGGGGTTTGGTRTCCCACCTAGGTTATTTATAGCTACTACTCTGGTCCTCTGTCATACTTATYCCCACCCTGCCAACACTTTGGATACCAAAGGGTGTTTTCATTGGCAGGAGGTAACTAGGTGTGAACAACTGAATCAAGGTATTTAATTCTGCGGGTGGAAGGTGGACAGATGTGCAGTGGATTTCTGTGACCAGTGGTATTGAAGACATGAGTGGTATATATAAATAYTCCTTGAAATGATCAAGATTAATCAGGGGTTTTCAGCACATTTAAGCAGCTGTTGCTGTTTAATGGCATTTCACAACATCTGGTTACAGGTTAGAATCAGTAATAAATGTGGCAGAAGGATGGACACAAYGTGCCAAGTCCTGGATAGATTTATCATTATTTAATCTGTATTACAATCTCATGCTGTATAAAAGGAAATAATATGTGGTTTGTATTTGCCCAAATAAGATTCCTGAGTCCACYGAAACCTGGAAATTTCAGCAGAATGCTGATTGTTGTTGGAGCCAGGGTTATATTATGATTTAATGACTTTTCTTGGCTTCATTTGATGASCTGGCCTAGAAAAACATTTTGAAGTAAAAAAGTGTCTGTTTGGCTCCAAACTAATGAAAGAAGCATTGCTMTTTGCATAAACTGTTCTTTAGGAAAAGCCATGGAGAGCTACTACTAAACCTTATTAAATACTTGAGCGAGATTGAAGGAAACAGAAAGCCAAGAAACTATTCCTTTCCATGTGAAGTGAGTACATTAAAAGAAAAAAAAAAAAAAGGCAAGCTCAAAGGTTCTTGCCTCCCCTCCATGTGACTTGCAGCCTGCTGCACTTCAGTTACGTCGCCTCTGAGATATGTTAAAGTGCAGCTCAGTTTAATGAAGAAGTCGGTAGGACAAATCAAGGCTAGCAGCTATTTACGGCAGGGACTGGGTAAGTAACTGCAGCTGTAGATAAGTGTTTCCTAATATTGTTCAAATATTTTTGCAAYGTCTAGCCTGTARCATTTAAAAGAATRCTCAAACTATAATTTTTTGGTGGTCCTTTCTCTGTTTTATGTAAGTAATTTGCAAGTGCTGGTGGTATACACTAAGTAGTAGATTAATGCATAATACTGATATAAGATTTATTTTTCAGACTTTCTACAACAAAACAAATAACTTTAATTTCTTGTACTTGTTTTAAATTCTTTGCTATGTAAGTATCTGCTTTGTCTATTTTAATGCAGTGCTCAAAATAATTTCAGTGGGAGTTAGCTGATAGTTTCTACTGCCTTCCTGTTATTTTGATTATTTTTCTACTGTTTGGGGAGAGCAGCTTGTACTCTGAACCTCCTTGATACAGTATTTTCAGATTTGTAGAATCCAACTCCAGATGACTGAAAAATTCCCAACATCAACTTGTTCCAGGAATTCATTCAATTGTCCTAGTAGGATAGGATTTCAACTGTTTATTTTGATSTCTGTGCCTTTGTTTAAGGATTTGTATGTGTTCTTATACTGAGTTGATCTAGTTGGATGCAGAAAGTTCTGTTTTAAATTTTTGTTAGTATAAATTTGTGTAAAGATAGTATCAACATACAAGATAGAGAAATAGGATTACAGCTTTTGTGGTTGTTTAAGACTTCCAAGCTTTTGATTTTGATATGTTTTTGTCCTTAGCAATTGCAATGGACCTTGCAGTTGCTATGATGCTGTTATGAAATAGGATTGCAGTTTTAGTCAATTAGTAATTTCCAGAAAGGTTGTTTTAGCAGATTCAGTGCCTGCCATTTGAGCATTTAAATCTCATAGACAAAGAGCTGAGAAGGAATATTGATCAATGTAGGTGCCAGAGACCTATACCAAAGCTTGATTTGAATCTTGGGAAATGTAAAAAGAAAAGCAAACTCTTTTGTTGTTGGTACTGCATTAAAGAAAATAATTTTAAGTATAAATGCATTTAATTTATCTTGTCATGTAGGGTGCGTCGTCCTTTTGCATAATCTCACAGGAAAGAGTACATTAATTATCATAGTCTATCATGATTGTTACTATCCGGATTAATCAGGATGTGTTCTCTTTTTCAGATAATCACTCCATTTAGGAGGCTAATATTGTGTGCTGAGAATAGAAAAGAAATGGAGGACTGGATAAGCTCTCTGAAGTCCGTTCAGTCCAGGGAACACTATGAGGTAAGCTGATACCCCTCTTGGTGCGACCTGTTCTAGCTCAACAGACCAAGCTACAGGACACAGAACTGGAGTGAAAAGCGTGAAAAGTGTGAAAGTCCTTAGCGTGAAAAGTGTGTCAAATGCCAGAGTAAAGCTTCGTGGTTAGAACTTCACTAGCAAAATGCAAGCTTTTTATCACACTTTGGTTCAGAATTTTGGAGGGAGAGCAGGCTGAATACCCTTTGGAAAATCCTTTTGGTGAGCACTGCGCTGTCATCCCCTGTAATATGGAACCGTACGTAATGTCAGTCACCGTAGCTGTGTTCTGTACTTGCAAATTTGTCTTAACTTCTCCTTTACTAGACCGCACAGTTTAATGTGGAACATTTCTCAGGGATGCATAACTGGTACGCCTGCTCCCACGCCCGACCCACCTTCTGCAAYGTGTGCAGAGAGAGCCTCTCTGGAGTCACCTCCCACGGCCTGTCCTGCGAAGGTAAAATAACATTTTCTTCCCCTTGCTTAGCATTCTGACAGTGGCTGCAAGTTCAGTACAAGTAATGATCCTAAAAGTAATGTGTGACAAAGGAGCCTGAAGGGAGAAAACTTCACAAGAATAACCCCGCTCCGGGCAGAGGGACTGCTAATGGTCTGCCTCACCTTCCTGTTGCTCCAGGTGCCTTYTCCAATTGAACACTTCTTTCTGTTGCAGCAACCAGCCTGGAGTGTACACGGTGGAGGGTTTGCAAGAACAGATAGGTTTTATTTGATTTGCACATCAGAAATGTGCAACAAAATAGTCTTACTGGTTTGCAGAATCAGCATTTCTCAGGAAAAAAATCATAATGATAGTTTCTAACCCAAATGTATAAGATTTTAACACTGAACAAGTGTTATGACCTTTCCCTCCAATTCTTGTTTGCTCTATTGCTGCTGCCTGATCCTGCAGTACACACTGGTTTAGTGCTCTGAAAATTCTCTCATGCTGTGAGGGGGTAGAGAATTAGATGATTGCTTTTTTATGGTTCAACAGGGTAAATCCAGCACAAAAAAAAAAGAAAAGGAAGTGTGGCTAAGACTTCAGCATTTAACTTATCTCAAGCAATAATATTTAATGAAACAATAATAAGCCTGAAATAGTGTATTTCTTTTTTCCTGCAAGTTTTGTGGAAAAGTGGTAACAAGTCTGCTTATGTTAGCATCCAGCAGAAAGTAAAGCATCTGTGTGGCCTTAAGAAATTTATGAAACATAGAGATATTTAATTACTAAAATAGCTGACTGCCCAGAAGGGAGTTACAGTTACAACATTCATAATTTGATTTCTTTGGATGTACATAAACCAACTGCAAATGCATTTCTGTTATTGATGCTGTTACAATACTTGAGGTCTGAGCATAATAATGTGTATTAAGGAAATCTTACAGAGGAAACATTAAACCACTGTCCTGAATTGTCCATGCTTTTAATGTAGCTAATGGTGCAGTTGCCAAGGAACAGGACAAACGCGTTTCGTAGAAATCAGAAGTAGCATGGTTACTTCCATCTTCTCTGGTGTGTGTTTTCCACTGTGTATAAGTCTTCTGAACAGTTTTAGGGAAATTATGGTRTTCTCAATGTCTGATATTGGCACATGGAGGTATCATGTGTCTAACTAAAATGCAGTTGTATTGCTTTTGTGTACAAATACAGTTGTATTTGCTCAGGCAAAGGAAAGGAAAGACTTTCATAAAGAATGTATCCATTCATAAGTTAATTTTACAGCTATTTTAAAAGGCTGTTTACCAAGATTTATTGTTGTAAGATTATCAATGTTTATGTTTGTAGTGCACCGTTTTTTCAGTGTCTAATTTTACATCTTAGTATGTTTTTAATATACAGGGTGTTGGCATTAACTTTACATTATGGAAGTTTCCATAATTTCAAGATTTGGAGTTTGTCACCTTTCTGCATAACTTATGACAAACTAATGCTACATTTATTTACATTTCTGATGCCAGTTAGACTTTCTACAGTTTTTACAAATGTCTTGTGAAAGTGGTTCTGATTTGCTTTCACTGTTCCACAGTTTCATAATCTTGTAAGACCTGGAGCATTTTATGTATGTAGATACAATGATRCTCTTTTGTCTATTAATAAGTTTACCCCCTCATACTTCTGAGCTACTATTTTATATCGGTTTTGTTTTAATTAAAGAAGATCTTTAGTTATGTATCTAATTTAAATTATTTGACATTTCAATCTTTTACTAGAATACTTAATATCTTGTCCACAATTATGTATACATGTTAAAACCCATGTTAATCATCCTTAATTTCTTAATCTAAAAACTATTTTTGTTTGCTACTTGCTTTTCTCTTKTGCACTTCTAATGTATTTAATCATCTTTTTTTTAGCTTACCTATGTTAGCACTACACACAGTTTGAGAGGAATTTTAGAGTCTTAAAATTCTCCAGACTTGTTCTCTGCTGCTTTTTCCCATTACATAATTAAAAAAAACCTGTTTAAATATTCATGCCAGGCATCTCAAACCTCCAGCACTGCTTTGCACTAGGAATCCWTTTATAACTATACTAGATTCAATTATTTGTGTGGTCATTGATCCCAGTCTACTCTATTATGCCTTGTATTAAGAAGCATGAGAAGCTCCTTCTCAAGCGATAATTGAGCTCTTCCTCCTGTTAGTGGTTTGGGTTACTGGCACACYAAGTTGTCTTGAAAGCTCTTAGAGTTTTAGTGGTCTGATTCTTGACTGTTAACTATAGGTAAAAAAAAAAAATCTCATTGCTGATATGTTGCAGCTTTTGATAGTTTAGAAGATGTAATATTTTGTTCTGTTAGAATTGCTGTTTTCCAGCAAACTGGGTTTTTTTCAGTCTGACCACAAAGCAAGCCTCATTTCTTTTGGAGATGATGCATGATTTTTTTTCTTCAGAGCATCTTCCCTCCCTTTGGCAAAGGTTGGCCAAATTAATTGTAGGTCACCCTGAAGATAGTCTAAGTCTTGTGGAAACCAGTGTGGAAAAAGATGGTAGGTTAATGCCTTTGCTAGGTAAAAGACTAATGTGAACTTGCCTCTTTTTAGAAGTCAAAGATTTGATATATATGTCAGTCAGAAGATGTAAGTTGTAACAAACCAGGCTTCGTTCTTGCTACTGCTCAACAAACAACTGACTTCTAAAAAAAATTAATCATACTCTCCTTTGAGATGCAATGCTTTTCTTCCCACAGGTTCTTTCTTCTGTGCCTTCCTAAAAGATAATCTATTTTTCCAATGTTGTCTGTGCATTGTGTTGCTCTGGCTAGCACTAAAGGACTGATCTCTGCAATGTTCATCCACAGTCTTTATTAGGATGGAGAAATTATCATCTTTGTGCCTTGCTTTAGAAATTACTCCAAATTAGCTGAATCAAGGAAGGGGTTTGGTTTTTATGCTTAAAAAAAATTACARCATTCCTTCAGCATGGAATGTTGAGGCAAAGGAGACTAAAGAATGATACATCATTCTCTACTGTTGCGCTTTCAGAGCTCTCTAACCTCAGTTATTAATACTGTCTTAATACTGCATTTCTATCTAAGTCATTGCCAGTGGAACACTGCCTTTATGATTATTCTCAAAAATKTATTTCTTCATGTAGAATTTTGTTTATCATGACTGAATCTTGATTGTTGAATATCAAGTATAGCTAATAATGAAGTGAAAGCCTCTCTTAAACTGCATTCTCCTGCGAGAAATTGCACATGCAATGCTGTAAGAACACTTTAGAATTGTGAAGTCAATCAGTAAGAAAATACTGAGATTAAATTACCTCTGCAAATGCATTTAGTGCACTTGGTCTTTTTCCATTATGATTGTGGGGTTTTGCCCACAAAACCCTGTTGTTCTTACCCATTGCCCAGGGAATTGTACTGGCACTACTTGCACCGTCATTGTCTCTGATATTTTTGCCACATTTTCTGTGCAGTCTGAAAAGTGAACAGTGAGTGAAGCAGTCAGGAAGAGAAGGCATGTTTGTTGCTAAAGAATGAAGGAATCATAGAGAACTGTTCTGTGATTTTATATCACATGGCACCCTTCTGTAATGTTTGGAAAACGTTTAAATAAGATTTTGATAAAATCATAATTATGAGTTGTTTAYAACCTGCAGCCTGTATCACAGAAATGCTGTTTTCTATAAATGCAAAGATCAATCAACTGGGCATAGCAACAACAGCAACAACAATAATAATAATAATAGTAATAATATTAATTTTAAAAGGCCACAAAAAAGACACATTGGTGTCTAAAAAGCRTTATTTCATTAGCTTTTGACCCATAAGGCAAGTACCTGTTGAAAATTATTATGAAGCGGGTATGGCACAACTCCGTACTCATCAACTAGCGCCCATTACATACAGTGACTGAGGGTCCTGTTCTCTAAAAGTGGTTATACAACCAAAGACTTCATACCTGCATTCAGAAAACATATTGCAATGTTAAGTTCCTGAGTAACTTTTCTTGTATTTTAGCTTTCACTGGTGAAGTAAGGCAGTTGATGTCTAGCCATTTGTCTGTATGTTTTCCAAAAGATTTCAGATACCAGGCTGATTCATGAATGGGATTCAGTGTCATCTGAGACAAATGAAATTAGGGGATAGTGGTAACTAATATTGAGATTTGATTTAAAATTTTCCTTTCCTTGCTTAAAAGTTACATCTTTGTTTTAAGGATATTGTTGTTGGTAATGTTTAATGTTCAGAGTAACATAAATTATTTCTCGTGAGACTGAAACAAACASGGGTGAATGAGGGTGATCCAAAGAGTCTCATCTGAGATTTGATAGGTAGCTTATTTACAGTACTTGCAAAACAAACTTTAGCTGTCACTTGCCATCTATAGTGTGTCTTGCTGCAGCTCTTCAGAGCCTGGAATTGAATTAGTGTTTGCCTTGTCAAGAAAGAAGAAGTTGAATACATGGTTCCTAAGAGCAAGCTGAATCATAGCTCAATAGGATTTGAAAATTCAACTACTTCGTTATCACTTYGTAATTTGTAATTTCCTATTCCCCTCATCCCTGATTTGTTGTGTTTTGATCTGTGCKGCAAAGCAAATAATTTATGAGTAGGAAGCTGAATTCAGTGGCATATCTTCTCTGAAAAATTCAAGTGATGAAAACTGCTCATGGTCCRTCATTTGAAAATGTGGCCTGTATTTCTGTGCTTCTGTGAGGGCTGGCTTCCGTAGATGCTTGGAACTGCTTAGGTTGGCAAACASACTAAGTGATGCTCAGCTGTTTAGAAGAAGTGAGTCAACCCTGTTCGTTGACAGTTATGGGATATTCGCACACTTTGTGTTGGTCTTGCTCCATGCCCTTCTTAGGTTAAGGGCCATTGACCTGTTGGAATGAGTCCATGGGACTGCCATGGAGATACCAGAGGGCTGGACCTGTCCAGTGAGGAAGGGCTGACAGAGTTGGGATTGTTCAGCCTGGAGAAGAGAAGGCTTAAGAGTGATGTGACTGTGGCTTTCCAGTACCTGAAGGGAGCCTACAAGAAAGATGGAATGAAACTTTTTATGAGGACTTGTAGTGACAGGACAAGCAGAAATGGCTTCAAACTGAGAGTAGGTTGAGATTAGATATTAGGAAAAAATCTTTACTGTGACAATGGTGAGACATTGGTTGCCCTGAGAAGTTGTGAACACTCCATCCCTGGAAGTGTTCAAGGCTGGGTTGGATGGGGCTCTGAGAAACCTGGTCTAGCAAAAGATGTCCCAGTCCGCTGCAGTGGGAGTTGAAAATGAATGATCTTTAAATGTGCCTTTCGACCCAAATAACTCTATGATTCTATGAATGCTGCTTTGTGAAATGACTGGGAGAGTTACTGCAAGAGCAATGAAACTTTTTTGGCCTGTTTTCTTCTCTTTCTTTCTAGAAAGTAAGAAAGTGAGAGCCGAGCACTTACTTTCACGCATCTCCCAGAACAGTGAGGATTGCTCTCAAACTCAGATGTTGCTTACATAGTCTCAATTCACTTTTTAAATTGAACTGGCAATGGATCAGTGGAATTAAAATGGAAAATTTATTATTCACAAGACATTTTGTACCATGGCTTAATGTTTTTTAATGGTAGATAAGCGATGGGCCAAACCCTTGATAATTTCCTGTCAAGTATTTGTTTGAAAAGAGACTACTACTTCTGATCTGCTGGCTAGTTTTCATAAACCTTTAATGGTCTCTGCCAAAATAATTTATATAATGCACTCTAAATGGAATTACATCATGCACTTCCAGTAGAAGAAATACCCACAGTTGGGTTCATCAGTCTGTTTGGGCTAATATGTTATCATCAGCTAGGCATATTAATTGAGTTGAACAAAATTCAGATTGTTATTATGTTGTCAAAATATCTGCCTGTACTATACACTTGGGCTGGGTATTCCAATTAGTAGACTTTTAATAACTTATACCGTAAAAAGTAAGGGTCTTCCTGATTCAATATAAGCTCTTTGAAAATTTTGTAATCCCCACTACCCTGTATAAAAATATCACCACATAAACCCTTCACTTTCTCATCTTCTGAGAAAAATGGTTCCAGCATGATGCCCCAAAGGCATCCTTTGAACAAAGAAACAGAGCTCCTGATTCAAAATATTTGTGTAAAACACTCTCATCACTTCTTGCAAATTTAAACCAGATATCTGATTTATGTTACTGGAGAAATAGAAAAGACAAACCCACAGTTAAAGATATATTTGTATCTGACACCTGAAAAAATGGGGATCAGTGTGAATTTGAGGGCACGCTTAGCATGGGCAGCAGCTAAGCAGTTAAACACTGTTTASAGAGTCAAAGCTGGAGTGATTATGAACTGAATTTTCTTTTAGTTGTTTTGTGTCATGTGTGCGACAGTAAGTGATATGTAGTTGGTAATTTTATGTGGTATCTGTGTTTAATTTTTTAAAAGCTGTGTATCACTGAAATACTGCAAATAACACAGAGTATATATTTATGTGTGTCTTTCAGTGTGTAAATTTAAAGCGCATAAAAGATGTGCTGTCCGAGCAACAAATAACTGCAAATGGACTACATTAGCCTCAATTGGAAAAGACATCATTGAAGATGAAGATGGTGTAAGTACTATTTGTATTTACAGTCTTTTCCAAAGTAGTTTCTTCTTTAGGGGGAAAAATAAGGCCAAGCATAGAAATATTGCTGTGTGACCCACTGAAGTTAATGGTAGGAGGCTGTTTTCCAGAACACTTTTCAAAGATTAATGTGGCATTTAGAAAAAAAGTTGTATTCCTATCTCACAAAACAAGTCTAGCAGCTTCAGGCACTTGATTGCAGATGTTTTACAAGATTTTAAAGGCCACATGTGGAGAAACTGCAGCTGAAGAATTGCTCCCAGAAGTTCCTACTGCTCTTAAGCACAGGTGGTATTTTACACTGTTACCATGCTGKTTTGGCAATCTGTTTTTTGTCCTCCTTACCGAGAGCTGTTCTTCAGGAGGTCTCTTTGGAATTCACTGAATTGGGAAGGTTTTTTTTGCCAATGAAAGCAGGAATTTTAAAACTAGCAGGAGAAAAAACCAAAAGCTTTTGAGAAGTTGATTGTGATAAATGGATTGTTTTTACAAACACAGTTGTGTATGAATCGCTGGTGTGAGGCTTCTTCCTAGAAGGTTGGTACTAAGTTGTACACCTGAGTGTCCTGAGCTGCCCATGGTATTAATGGGACAAAGAGTGCCCTGAGTAAAACTTTGCATTGCATTTGTGACTGCTTTATAGAGCTGTGACTTAGCAGCCATGGTGAGTGGGTAAGCGAAGCAACACAGGTATTCTGCTGTCCTGCTTGTTCTTATGAATTTTAGGTATTTTTAATTGGTTTGTGTCATGTAGTCAACATAAGTGAGTGGGAATTTGTTTGTGTGATGGGCTGTATGYATGTATAACACAGCCCTGCTGTGTTAGGGCTGGTTTCTTCCATGAGTGAGTCATGTCTCCATTCATCAGGTGTCATGCTTTCTGCCTGCCATGTGGYACACCAAAACAGTCCATTTGTTGCTGTTGCCTTGTGAGCATCAGCGACCCTTATCCTGCTGCCCAGCATGCTTCTTTGATGAAAGGGTCCAGCTGTGAGAAATAGCTTAAATCCACCTATATTTGAGAGACAAAAGCCTTTAATTTCTCTTTCTGGGTATTTAACTTGAATGCCTCCTTCTCCACAGATAGCTATGCCTCACCAGTGGTTAGAGGGGAACCTGCCYGTCAGTGCCAAATGCGCAGTCTGCGACAAGACCTGTGGCAGTGTTCTGCGCCTGCAGGATTGGAAGTGCCTTTGGTGYAAAGCTATGGTAGGTGCTTGAACCACATTCCAGCATTTCACATTTTGACAGCTTTATTGGTTACCATTATTTTTGTTTTGTCGTCTCTGGACCTGCTCTTGGATTCAGTCGGAGCAGGCAGCTTCTGCAAACTCAGGTCTCTCTAGCGTTCAGAATTTCTGATGACTGTCCTACTTGCACAGTTAATTTTTTATACACCCACACATGCAGCTTTTCTTTAATAGGTGTTGTCRTCCAATGTATTTTGTCTGCTTTCTCCTAGCTGATAACTGAATGTTCAGCTGCCTGTTCCTTGTGCCTAATAATCWTATGTTACTTTCTTGTATTTTTTATTGTAGCTATTGCTCTATTAATATTTTAATAATATGTTATATTAATAGTAATGTAGTAACATGTTCATTATTGCAAAATCTTGACTTTCTCTTCTTCAGGACAAACTATAGATAGCTGATTGAAATTGTCTAACATACATGCTTCCCCTATGTATAGTCTTCTCTGAATTTTATCAACTTGTCCAAAAAGATGGGTTTCTAATGCCAGTCAGCAGTTTAYTTATTGTTGAACCTTCTGGCATAAAGGTATCCATGACTCTCTGTGTAAGCAGTAGGAAATGATTGGCGGAGGGAACTTGAAATTCAGGTGAAATTCAGCAACCTCTGCATATGCCTYTTTTTCTGATATCTTTGGAAGCCACCTCTACAACTGGAGCTCTCCAAAATAATGTTTTGTTGTATTAGTAACAAGCCTCTGTGGTTGAACATTTTTTTTTTCCTGATCTCACTCCTTTTCCCTCTACACCTAATCCATTTTTGTTACACAGTTAACGTAGTATCAGTTGTATTTTCACCTCAAAGTTCCACTGAAGGAAAATATTTTTTTGTTTCTTTTGTAGGTTCACACGGCCTGTAAAGATCTGTACCCTCGTAAATGTCCACTTGGCCAGTGTAAGGTATCGATCATCCCTCCAACAGCTCTAAACAGTATAGACTCCGATGGTACGTAGTCTTGTAGTGTGTTCAGTGGTACCTCTGGACTTCCAGTGCCTATTGAGATCCATGCAAATAAACAAGGCTAAAATCCTTCTGCTGAGCAGGTGAATGCACTCTGCAAATTTAGAGAGAAGTATCATTTTCTGTGCAGGCTTTTAGAGAATTATTTAACTGATACGTTTTTAAAAATGTTTTTTGAAGTTGCCCCAGTAGAACATTTCTTCCATTTTACTTATGACCCTTGGAAACATTTCAAGTGAATGAACAGAGTCCTCAGATGAAGTGGGCTGATGCCTGCCTGGCATACACCACTCCTTCTGTGAGTCCTCAAATTTTGGATAGTTTTGTATTATGCAAAGATAAGTTAGCTGAACAGCTCAGATCCAACAACTGCTTTAGCAGGCTTAAAGAAAGGAGTTGCTTCCATAGTTTTTCTAATTTTATTTTTTAAATAAAAWWTWTTTTTTTTTTCTTTTTTAAGTATAAGAATCCTGAAACTCACAGATAAATACCCAGCAAATGCTCAAAACTCAGAGATGCTTTTTGGTGGTTCAGGACAGAAACACATCAGCAGTGAGAGACTGCGCTTTAAGGCAGGACTTTTTTAAGGACTTAAAAAAGAAGTATCACAAAATCCTAACTGCTTTAGTTTTATAGTTTGTGTTGATGGCAAATGCAGACCAACAACTTTAACACAATTCAATTAAGTTTATTATATAAAGTTAGTAAAAGTGATTGTTTATGCTGTATATATTCACTTTATTTACTTGCTATGTGATGTCTTAGACATCACACTGTTATTTATTATTCATCTGAGGAAGATTGTTCAATATGTGAAATTATTTTTCTTGGCATTTAAATTAATTAAATTAATCAAATCTTATTTTAAATTAGACATTATGATAATGTGGAATTAAATTAGCATCCTTTAATGTCAATCTTTTATTTGTAGCTTTAGTGGTTTTTTTAGTAATTGAAAACAACATAATCATTTTAATACTGCCAGAGACAAATGTCAAAACCTGTACATGTGATGTCTGATTTTGAAGTGTTGCTGGGAAACCACTGCCTCCATGGACTGGTCATGTTAATGACAACAGTGTCCATTAGTGCTACTTACTGAGGACCTTGTAGAAAGCCTGCTGTAATTCRTTAAGACCTGCACTGACTTTAATAAGCTTTGAACCACAGCTGAAGGTCTTCTGTTGTTCAGTGATTCAGTCATACTTAATAGTACAACTTCAGTCTGAAAACAAAGCTCTTATGCAAAGTCTCACCTGGGAGGACCTGCGTAGAAGTAACTTTTAAAATCTGTGAGTACTCATAGAAAGCTCATACAGACATGGATGATCCAGTTCAACCCAGTAAAGTTAAAGCAAAATAAAATTGAAAACCAAACACTTGTAACTGAAATATAAATTCAATTATGGGATAATAATCTATGAAGATGCGATTTAAGAAGTATTCTCCAAGGTTAATAACTTTTCACTCTTGAAAAACAATAAAGCTATTGTCTTCAGGATTTTACTAAATCTAGGCACTGAAAATACCAGAAACAAGCAAGAAAAGAACTGGTAAATCTTGTGCAATTATATTTTCTTTGCAGGACTAAACTCAGTTTAGCGTTTACATTATGCATGATAAAATATACTCCTTTTGTCCTTCATCCCTTTCTTCCTTTTTCCCATGATTTCTTTTTGTGTTGTTCATATTAGAAAACCTTATTTATTTCGTTCTTTCTAACTATGTTTACAGGTTTCTGGAAAGCCACATGCCCGCCATCCTGTGCCAGTCCTCTTTTAGTTTTTGTTAACTCAAAGAGTGGAGACAATCAGGGAGTAAAGTTTCTTCGTCGATTCAAACAGTCGTTAAATCCAGCTCAGGTCTTCGATTTAATGAATGGAGGACCTCACTTAGGGTAATGACCTTGGAAATCTTGAGCAAGCCTTCCCCCAAGGGAATTTAGTGCAAAGCATAGTCTTGTGTTCCCCTTGTTTGTAGTGTTATGTCCCCTTGTTGCTCGTAATTCTCTCACCAGTATCTACTTTGACTTCCTAATTAAAATCTGAGAGACAACAGAATTTCGAAATAAATTCCAGTGGGTGAAGGGATTGTAGGATAACAATTTCCTTCTAGAAAAGCTTGAAATTTCAAAACCAAAAGCTCTTGCCTAGCTTAGACTTGTGTTAATTGGTAAGGCTCAAAACGGTTACAAATGTTAAGATGTTTTGCTGACCCACAGGAGCTTTGGTTTTGTCTTCATACATGGTTGTCCAGGTGCTGTTCTTCTGTTTCACATGCATAATTCAGATTTTCCTCTGACCTTTTTGTGTACAGCTRTGGAAAAAAACTATTGTCTAAATGTGCTTTGTAGCTTTTTAAATTCTTAACACAAATGTCAGCAGGGGGGTCTGCAGGAAGTAATGGACGAGCACATGAATGATTTTTCATCTGAAAAGTACACCTAAAGTATGGTTCAGGCAATGTAGGCAAATGGTCAAGAAAATGACCATCCCACAGAATTTGGAGCAACAACACAATTAAAACCACTGGTCATTTCTCCCCAAAATCCTTCGATTTTTGATTGTTGGAGAGACAGGGATGAAATCTACATAGTGGTGCGTACAACTCGAGCATCTTTGCGTATTCATGAAGATTAAATTCATGCCCATTTTTCTGTTGCCTAACTTAATTCCACTCAGATGCGTGATGTGGTTAAGTGGCCTAATAGTATCAGTTATAGTGACTAGAAGCGCTAATTTTTGTGCTCTTAAAGATGCAGAATTGTACTTAATGATAAAAATGTAGATGAAGCAAATCCACAGAAATTCAGTTCAAACAGTGTACAAATAATGCAGATATAATTGAATGCAGCTGTGGATTATAATAATTAGTACTGTGTTATTTGCATGTCATATTAACTCCTTGAGTTGTAACATTCTTTTCATTATAACTCTGATAAATAAATTATAAAGCTGAATCTAAGTCGCTTTTAGCTAGCATTTTGTACATTTAATTATAATGATATATAACATTTGTCTTAATTGATGAGACAGTCTTAGAAAGGAGACAGTCTGAAAAATATGTTTGCAAGTTCTCTTCCTTCATATAGCTGTACCATGGCTGTGGAGGATCACTGTGATTTTGTACAGTAATTGCAGTTCATATTGGTTSTTTTTAAGTATTTCTCCCAAACAGTTTCCAAGGAGAGGTCCTTAGCAGTTATTTCATCAGGTCGCACTGATATCTTCTTTTTCTAGTTGATCTAAAAGGCAGAGGTGCTTTCCATGAGACAGTGTATTTCTAGGGTTTTCTCCTTATTCTCAGGACAGGACAAATTGTTCTGGTGTCAACTTTTTTTCCTCTTAAATAACTGCTTCTTTTGTTCTGAGTAGATATCTCATTGTATTCAAGTGACATTATTTTCTTTAGAAAAAATAGAAATGCTTCAAAAATTTGTTCAAAAATTGATATTTTGCTTTTTAGAAATGGTTCAGAGATTATACATATTCTGGAAAATAACATGCATTAAAAATAAATATCTTTGTTGTTAATATTGTAAGAGATTGTACCTTTCCAATTCCTTTTTTTTCCTTTTTCTTTTTCTTTTTCTTTTTTTTTTCCCATTTAAGTCCCTCTTGTTTTTACCTCTTGGCTGTTTCTTCACATCTCATTCCCAGTTCCTCTGAGTCTCACCTTTCTGCTTTTTCTGTCTCTCTCATCCTCCTGTCCAAGCGTTGTATCCTGGAGGTGTTAAAAGTCAGAGAACAGGAGGAAAAGCCATAGGAAATGAAAACAGAATACTTTAGGGCTTTAAGGATATAAYGTGAAATAATTGTATTATTTGTCTTATATTGCTGTGATCACCTTATGTTTAAGAATTGCCCCCAATGCTCCTTACATTTAGTTGGCCCTGCATTGACAAAAGCCCACCCAGCTCGTGGAGCACATCCTGTCTTTGTGTCTTAACCTCCTTGTGAATAATCCCCAGTGGTGCATTGTGCTTCTGGCTGAAGTGAAAAGCATGGAGCAGTTGCAATTTTATCACTGTTTTTTTATATTAATAAAATCAATAAAATCAGACTTATAAAATCCTGAAAACAATATCAAGGGAATGTTTTAAAGAAACACTTGGCATGTTATTTATCAGAAATGTCAGTGTAAGTGTAATACACAGCGACAGATGGGCTGCAGATAGGTTAATTAAGTAGATGGTTGGATCCAATGCCCCAGAACAATAAAAAGGATCATAAAAATGCTGTGCACAATATTTTCTTGTAAATATTGCTAATGAATGTCACTGCTCCCTTACTAAAGGACATAACTAGCTCTTTATTTTCTCTGCAGTTTGCGGTTATTTCAGAAGTTTGACAACTTCAGGATTCTTGTGTGTGGTGGCGATGGAAGCGTGGGCTGGGTCTTGTCAGAAATTGATAAGCTCAGCTTGCATAAGCAGGCAAGTGTGCATATTTACTTTCCTTGCCTAGACTCACTAAATTTTGTGTGTTTACCTTTTCCTTGCTTTGGTTCTTTGTTGTATCTCTGTATATGGGCCAAACTCAGTGGTTACTCTTCAATGAAAGTTTTCACTGTTATAAACAGGGCAAGTTGTATCAGATTAGCAAAATTTGACTTACACATTGTAGATGTCAGCTATAAAATCAACACTTGTTGATTGAAACAACAAGCATTTGTAACCACTTGTATTTTCTTTCTAGTTTTCAATAGCAGATTTGTTCCTGTGTTATGTTTCAGTGTCAGTTAGGAGTGTTGCCCCTTGGTACTGGAAATGACCTTGCTCGTGTCCTCGGTTGGGGAGGATCCTGTGATGATGATACGCAACTTCCTCAGATTTTGGAAAAACTAGAACGAGCCAGCACCAAAATGTTAGACAGGTAAACCTAAATGTGCATACACATGACTTATCATGAGATTTAAATTGTATTTATTTGGGTTTCTGATGGCCTAAAATCCATCATAYAGACTTGGTGTTCAGTGGGTTTGTTTTTTTGAGTTCAGGTCATAATACTGGAGGAAGCTGCAATTGTAATGGGGACAGCTCTTTTGGCTGCTTTTTAAACTGAAGAGTCAGAGGGATGAGGGGTTGATAGGACTGGGAAATGTGCTGTCCACACATGTTCAGAAGTTGACAGTTTATTGCATGACTGAAGGAGCTGCCTAACTGCCTGTCACAAGAAGTTGTGAGCATTAATAACTTGTGTAGATTCAAAACTAGTTTGAGCAATTTTATGGWCTCCACGCATGCTCATTAAACACCATTAATGGTACTGTCTTTATTTAGAAAACACCTGGGCTCTCTGTCCTTGATATGGGGAAAACTCACCTTGTGTGCTTTCATCCTTTCCTGAGGCRTTAGATGTTGACAAGATGCTGGGCTAATTGGATCTATGACTAATATTTCTGTTTGAGGCATTTTCTTAGTAAAAAAAAAATTGAGATCTTCTGACAACTTTTTTTGTGTGTTTTCATCCATAATAGAAAGCATCATTCCCTATTTTAAAAAAAAAGTCAGAGATGTGATGGTCATGTTGTTCCAATGGAAGTCTAGCACTGCTTTTGAGAGGAATATTTCTTATGCTGTTCCTTTGTCTCATGAGTGTTTCTTTTCTTGTTCTAGTTACAAACACTTGTATATCATCATAGGGTATTTTACTTCGGGTTATTTTTGTAAAATAGAGAAAAAAGTCCTTTTTTTTTGTTTTAAGCTTTTCTGCAGACTACCTGATTGCTTTGCAGCAAAGTATATAGAGAAATGCTTGTTACTGATCTTCAGATTTTGAAAACTTGTAAATTAAGTCACATTTCCGTTCTTCTGCAGTGAAAAAATGGCCTGTTTAATTTTTTTGGTCCAATTTCAGTAGAGTTGTTCCCAAGGCCCATCTGCAGTGATTACTCTTTCTTTTCAGCAAGGCTTTGAAGGATGTTGCTATTAGTGGTTTCATGCTATCTATGCTGTCAACTACTGTCCTGTACCAGAGGAAAAAAAAAAAAAGTGCATCAAGAAATATCCTTCATCATTTGCTTTGTTTTCATGCCCGCCTCCTCTAGCTGAGGTGGAAATCTAATGTCACCTTAAAGCTTTTTCTCTAGGAAGATGTCTGGTTTCCTTTGACTTCTGCAGTTAGTTTATACAAATCCTTTTATAATGTAAATGTTTCTTCCAGAAAATCTTTATTGCCCTTATTGGATGTCTCATGATTTTTTCACACAATACTGATAATCAAATTACTAAAAAAAAATCTGAGCAATAAAACAAGTTATTACCTTTAATCTCAATTATTTCACCCATATAGTTTACAATTACAAATTAAGCTGCTTTTGTATATATATATATATATAGCTGTTTTGTGGTGAGACAATGAACTTTCTTTTTGTAAATACAGTGGAGAAAAACTAAAACTAACAGTTTGGAAACTTATATTTGTTTCAGGTGGAGTATAATGTCATATGAACTGAAATTACCAGCAAAGCCTTCTATTCTTCCAGTGACTGCAGAAGAGTCAGAGGAGTGCCAGGTGCACTTTTACTTTTGTTTTCTTGTTTCATGTACTTAACTTGGAGCTTCTGGGGTGGCGAYAGCTACAACTGAAGCATTTGTGTGAAAATATATGTCTTCTGATCTGCTAAATGAACTGAATTAAGGACTGTTCATGCTGTGTATCTCAAGTAAGTAAGGTTTCCAGTTCTATATTATCTGCCTAGAAGGAATGAAGGTAAGGATTGTCCAGCAAAGCTGTGTGATAAATTTCTTCCTGAATATATATGTATATTTTAATATATGTTACAAAGTAATATGTTAGACAAAATGTAATCTAGTGTAATATTATTATATAATATATTATGCTATATATTTTAGATAATTCTTATATGTGARTTTATATTATATGTAATTTTATATATAATTGCATAATTTAGTGCTATGTTACTCTGTAATATTATATATATTATAATAACATACATATTATACATAATAAATATGTAAAAGACATTTTTAAATATGTAAAAGCAAATGTCTGCTATCTTGAGTTTGGATTAAGCATTGAAAGAAAGCCCCCAGCATTTTGGAGGCAAGGGTTGTATTCCTAAAGAAAGAGAGGAGCTTTTTGCAGCTTGAGTTTGATCAGGTGATATCACCCAACTTTCTCTTTGTTCTTTTAGAGAGATCAAAATCCTAAGCATCATCAAAGAAAAGCTTAGTTTGTCTTCCAGACTAGATTTGTGCTTGTACTAGCTGATGAGGTTTCAATTTTGAGAGAGAGAGATGCTTTAATCAAATTAATTGGCATGGAAAGTCTGACTGAAAATGAGAAAATAATATATTCCCAAGAAAGTTAATGCATATCAGCTGTAGCTCAAAAGTACTTGAGAAGCCGTAATTAATCAGCAGTTTCTTGAACAGTTTAATAATTCAGGCTCTTTTAATTGGCAGGGAGGTTGTAACCTTTGATGGATTGCTGGATATAGAGATGCAAAAAAGGTTGGGATTTTAAGGAGGCTGCTTTGCACACAGCTCTGCTTCTGGTGTCAGCAATGCAAATTGAGGCTTTATCGTCTCTAATTTTTGAAGACTGTTAAAATTTTCAAGTGTGTCTTCACACCATTTTGTTCTAGTTATTTCTGGCTTTGAATTTTTTTTAGCCATTTCTGAAAATGGAAGGAACTGCTGCACATATAAAACTTCTTTTTTGGAAAATGTATTCTCTAGGCTATATTACCTGTCATTACTTGAGCTGGACAAAACCATTTGCTTTGGAGTATGCTGTTCAATCTCTATTTTGGTGGGGTTTAGTGAGGTTTTTTTGTGATTTACCAAGTTATATATTTCAGAAAAAATAATAATTAACCTTACAGTAGGTATTGGATTATATTGCAGTTTGAAAAGCAAATGGAAGTACATATCTGATTCCTTTTTTCCCCTTTCTTTCCTCCAGCAGTTTCAGGAGACTTATTTTACTTGATTTCTATAAATCTTATACTGTTGTTTGAAAACCAGTAGCTCATTCAATGTTACAGTCCTACAGTGAAGGCTGGGTTTTAGGAGAAAAAACTGAAGTGGTGTATCTGCCTGCTTAAAATCGAAGACAAAAGCATGCTAAGAAATTTTAAGATATTCTTAAAGGAAGCTATCAGAACTTCATTTATTTTTAGCTTTAGATTTGGAATTTGATTAGAATTTTCTTTTAAAATTGAAGTCTGGATCCACAGCTATTTTGAGATAGGATATGGTATGTGAGGATGTATTTTTTACAAATCTTTTCCTGAGTATTTAATAAATTTGTAATTTTTAATGTTCTTGTAAACACTAAGGCCTAAATAGTTTGCTCCTTGAGGATTGGTTTTGAAAACATTATACCATTTTGGCTGCCTTTGTCACTTGTGGTTCCTGGGGAGTAAGATCACACSTGACAGTAAAGTGAAAAGTCCAGATTATAACTGCAAACTCTAGATTTATTCCTATTCTTATTGAGCAATCTGTTTGCGGAAAGCTTTGCTTATTTTAGAAGTAAAAGATATTAGATTAAAATACTGTAGGTTGTTATAAATCTGAGAAGATAAATTATTTTCTGCCTCACTGACTGATTTTAGTCTAGAAATAACTTAGTTTTTACAGGAGGCTCAAGTTCTCAGATGCAGTCTGACTTTGAATATTAAAAGTCTGGTACATAAAATACAGTATGCAGGCAGAATCTGCACTGCCAGCCACTTGGCTTTGTATTAGAAATGGAAATCCTTCTGKTTTTGAGGTGTTTAAACTCACTATTTGGTGTTACACTGCTGGAATGTGTGGAAATTGAAGTCTCTTTTCTCTCTGTTTTCAGATATCTGCTTATGAAGATTCAGTTGCTGCTCATCTTGCAAAAATCCTCAATTCTGATCAGCATTCAGTTGTCATATCATCTGCCAAGTGAGTCAATCAGTTTTATGCRCAATGTGTGGGATAAATTCCCTGTAACATCATCACCATAATAGCCTTCTGTCTAAGCCTGATTTTCTTATGGATGGCCCAACTGCCTTGGCTTAATATATCTTGATTTATATGTTTTAGAGTGGATGTTCTTTTCTGCAAAATTTTYAGATGGTACAGTTGTAACGGATGGCTTAATACTAAATTTAAAAAAAAAGAATCGCACAATATAAATATAAAATGATTTAAAATCAGTGCATGGCTTAAATACAGAACTTACTGTTACTAATGCAAAGATGTGATCTATTTTGCACTTCTTCTTGCCTTTTTTATGCATATCTTTAGAGGACAAACATCTTTACCAGTGTGAAACAGAACTTCAGTCCTAGGTAGCTTTGATGTGGCCCTGTCTGTTTCAGTTCTRTCAATAGTAATCTAAGACAATAGTAGGGTTTTTCCCCCAAACTGAAACATTTTGAAAGGAGAAAAATTTGACAAATCATGGACATCATCTGAAATCAGAACTGTTCTGTSTGTACCTCCTCTATGAAAAAACATCTTATATTTTGCAATATGCAAAAGACCAGTCAYAGAATCTTTTGAAATACATCTGAATATCATTACACCTTTTTTTCTCCTAAAAGCAAGTTAACAAAATATAAYTTTTTAACTATACATAGCAGATGCAGAAGATTAAACTGCAAGATAGTGTTAACTCCAGATTTTAAATTGTTTCTGTACCTTGTTAAATCTGTTTCATTTCTGTCAGATAAATGTCAACCAAATGAACAGTWCTAAGCAATTATCTCACCTCATTAGTAAGTTTGCTGTCTGTCTGCAGTGCAGGTAACAAGAACTAAATATTTATCTGMTTTACACAGTGAAAATTCATTGCAGCCACTGTAATTTGCACAGACACACTTCAGGGTTGGTTCAAAAGCGCGAGCTGTGCAATGGGGTGTGGGTGGCCATATGCTTTCATCTAAGTGCTCCGTTAAAGTCAGTGGATTTTCTCCMTGGTTTCTAAGCTCCAACTTTGCATGGGAATATGCATGATTGTGTTTGAAGTTACAAAAGTGAATGGAAGTTTGCAAAGTCCTGTCGTGTGGAAGGTGTACAAGCAAGGGAGTGGATAAAATCAGTTATATTTATTTCATGTAAGAGGCTGAGATGCAATGTATGTCAAGACTTAAGTGAAAGAGTTTTTRTTTTAAAGCTTGTCACTCCAGTTTTGGAAGCTATGGAGAAAAGTGTCATCTGATTTGCAATCATGATCACTGAGTTCAGTTTCCAATAAGAATAATTTATAGCAGATTTATAAAGAAATTGCCATAAGAATTTAATATTCAAAACATATCTAATATATTTCACTTGATCTCTTCCCTCTAATTTTTTCATCCGAAGAATATTATGTGAAACTGTAAAGGACTTTGTTGCCAAAATAGGGAAGACCTACGAAAAACCAGTGGAAAATGCAGAGGAAGCTGATGCCATGGCCATTAAAGTAAGACTATGACTATATGTTCAGGTTTAAAATTGTTGGGTTCTTAAAGTTTATGTCTCATGGATGTTTAATTTTCACGTTGCTCTAGGATGCCCAGCTTTGCTTTCATTTCAGCCGGTGACTTCAAAATTCTTCTCTTCTTATTGCATGGAGTAATTATTTCCAAAAAACTCTGAGATCTCTTCAAACTGTTTCACTTTCTTCCTTCATAAAGGATAAAGTTCATGGTAGCATACACAAAAAAAAAGGAATTCTTTTTTGCATTAATTATACTTCTAGGGATTAAATTAGCTACAGGAAAACAATGGGATAATGAAGGGTATGCTGTGACAATGAAGGAAAGACAGACCACAATATTAAAAATAGTGGTTTAAGCTGCAGAATATAGAAATCATGTTGCAAAAACATTGGGAGAAAAACACAACAGAAGGATTTGGTATGAGACACAAAATTTACATGAGCTGAGAAGAAAAGAAGAAAACAAAATCCCTGACAATCCCAGAGTCAGAAAATGTACTTGCTAAGTGGCAATTTGTGGTTCACATTTCTATCCAGTGCATATTTTAGAAAATTAGTTTTTCTTTTTTACCATTTCAAGGCCAGACAGTGTTTTCTTTCCCTTAAGAACAGAAAATCCCTTCTTTTCCAGTGTACCTAGAGAGAACAACTATTTAGTTTTGAGCAGARGCATTTGACAGCATCTGATGCTGGCTTGAGCTTCTTGCTCTGTGACAACTCGCTTAAATGTATAGAGGTGTTGCAGAAACAGCCCCATGTGTCTCCATCTAACAGCTGGGCACATCTCCATAGATACCTGTCAAAATTGGGGTATTGAACACCCATGGCATGGGCAAATCTCTGGTGTTTTCTGTGCTGCAAGCCATTGGGAGAGGGGTAGGATCTAATCTGTACCSTGATTATGGGGCAGGCTGAGTTTAGCATGGAGTGTTACTTGAATCTGAATGGAGGGGTTTTGTGTTATAATTGCTCTAATCTGCTTGTCACAGACATAATCTGATATTCTAAAATGTTGAACCTTGATTTGGATTTTACATAAGGAATTACATGGACRCTAAACCTGCAGTTTCAAAAATAATCTAATGCCATATTTCTGAAAATATTCAAAGATTCACTGTTGAATTTTTTTGGTTTTGTTTGTGTGTCTGTGTATAATATTTTTCACTTTGTCTTAGTGCTCAGAGTTAAATGAGAAGCTCGACCTATTGCTCCAGGCTCTTCACACGGAATCCCAGGCTGCTCCCCTTCTCCCAGGCATTGCTCCCTCCATTGTGGAAGAAGAACCAGAGGAGTTTTCAAGTGAAGAATCCTTGTCTGAAAGCAAAGAGCAATTAGCAGAGTGTGTCTCAAAGTCTTCCCAGAAACTSTTCAAACCAAGGGAACAGTTAATGCTCCGAGCAAACAGCTTGAAGAAGGCTGTGAGGCAGATCATTGAACAAGCAGAAAAAGGTGCATGYCAGCAACATTTTGATCTGGACTGGTAGAATAGGATAGGATAATGATGTTTCTTTGTTTGTTTGTTTAACTGGAATAAGTTTTCATTATAAAATTTGATTTCTACATTCTTACAGAGATAAAATTATGAGCTTATTACATGTTGCAGGGCAAAGAAATGTGGCTTGTTGTTACGTTGATTACTGTGCAGGTGTGAGTAGTTATGTATATATGTGTGTGCACATCTAAAAGTGCATTTCTTTTAGCTATTAGGCTTCACAAAGTGAAAATTTCTGGCAGCAAATCTTTGTCAACTGGCTAGGAATTGACTGACTCTTTCACTGAATTGACAATAGAACTCTTTGTTAATATTTTTAAACTAAAAGYTAGAAAAAAGTGCTAATTTTGATGTATGCGTTTTTTCTTTAGAAACCTTGAAACTTTGTCTTTTCCCTTAATAAACAGTTGTGGATGAGCAGAATGCTCATAGTGAAGAGCAAGTGAACCAGTCTCCAGTAGAATACAGCAAAGAATTGGATGAATCCAAAGAAGAGGAAAAAGAGGAAGATACAAAGGAACTTGAGTCCCCATCAAGTGAGTAAWATAGGAATAAAATAGAAATATGCCATCTTCTTATAGTTGTATTTGGAGCTTAATAGGTTCCATAATTAAAAATCCTGTTTGCCTGGAAACATCACAAATTCTAATGGATTTGGATAAATACAAGTTAAGGGAAAAATGAGGGMAATAATAGATGAACAGTCTTTTGGAATGTATTTACAAAGCTGAGAAGGCACTTGTGGAGAGAAGCACCTGAATTTAATCCAGTGTTTACACTCACCTTTCCAAATGAACCTGAGCAAAGACTAGAGCCTAGGTGATGGTGATGATAGCATATCAGTTGTAGACTGAGATTCTCAAGGTACATAGTAATTTTAGGAAAACTGCYTCTCAGTATAGGTGGAAATTTCAGACTTCCCCATATTACCAAAGTGGACAGATGCATTGTAGGTGAGGTCACAAGATGGTCTWTGAGTCACAGAAAAACAGTGGTAGCTAGAAGACAACAAAGCCCATCCTCTACATACTTGGTGAGCAACTTTTTRGGGGAAAATGACAAGAGTATTTTGCGATTTCCATCTCCTTTTGTTTCCCTAACCCACACAAACATCCTCAAAATTGTCCTCATGAGGCTCTGCACTGAAGCTGGTACCTGTGTCAGGAGCTCCTACCTGGGAAATAAGACATTGGGCTGATGGGGCTTCTGTTGACCCAGGATCTCATGTTTTCTCCAGAAACAGATCTCAGGCTTTCTCCAGTGATTGTCTCTTCACTGGTCCCTTTTATTTTCTCTTGGTGAKAGGAATCAATGTGTGTTGGTCGTCCCTTTTCAAAAGTAGCTCACAGAGAATACTGACCCTACAGATGACCCAATCTTACTGCCATAACTGTGTAACAAAATAAAAATGTAGACATGTCTAGAAATTTATTAAACACTTTGTTTCTTGATGGTGTAATTTCTGCACTTAATGGGGAGATGTATTATTCTTGTATGTGTGGAATAGAGTGCATATTAATGCTGTCACTGGACGATAGATGTTTAGGGATAAAGCATGAAACATGAATTCAATTATCTGCACTGAAACATCAGTTTTACTCATTAGGGCTCTGTTGTTTTTATCAGAGCATTCACAGCAAAAGTTTATCTTTATTGCAGTTATTCCCATGAGTCTCATCTGTCAAACAAAGAGCAGCTGCTCTGCTAATTTTCCTGTTTAGTAGAACTGCCTTGTCACAAGTACAGAGAGAACAGACTGTGTGAACAGCGTTGTGAATTTTTCAGTGGTATTATGAAARATGAATGTTAATTTTGTTCTGAGTATTATATTTCACCCTCCGAGGATCTTCCTGGTCATTTGATGAAGATAATGTTTTTCCATATGTTAATACCTTCATCTAAATGTTTAATGACTATTGTTAGATATCACTTGCCATTTTTATTCTTTTTAATTTTTTACATTATTGCAGTATTTTGCCATGCACAGATAGAAATAATTGAGTTGTATTGCTATCATGCAATATTGTAGCATTTTATGATAACTGCTAAGGCTGTCATGCAGGTGTTAAAATCAGAAGGAGCTGTTAGTCCACTTGATCAGTCCTTCCATATAAAGCAATCCAGAAAAATTCACCCACTTTTCTTTGTCCTGTGTATAATAATTTTTCTTTGACTTCAGCAAGTCATCCAGAAAGCTGTGTAATCTTACTCCTGGCATACRAGAAAATGAAGAATTTGCCATTCCATTTACTGTTCTATGCTAGATTATCATCACTTAAAAAAAACCCTGTGAATGTGCAAATCCTGGCCTGAAGTGATTTGAACACAATGTCTAAACCCTTGTTTTAGTTATTCCTTTTGTCTCTAGATTTTCCAAGTCAACATTTTCTTTCCRTCAGTGTCTTCATACAGTACACCCACGTTATTCTCAGGCTGATAAGTTATGATTGACATGAACTGCTTTGTCCCACTCCTGCCACTGAAAAGGATATATTCTATCCTTCCCACCACATTCCTGGTGCTGTTTTCCTGCTGTTGTCGTGATGCTAGTCCTACTAATTCTATTTTTGCTGGATTCGTTTTCATGTTTTGTGAGGAAAAATGAGATCATCTTGAAATAATTTCATCTTTTGTTCTGAGTTTCTTCAGATGGTCAAGGTTAAAGTTGTCCTAAGCTGAAGTAGTTTTAACATGTGAGATAATTTYGAGCAGAGGTAGCCAAGAAGTGTCTGTGTGTGACCATCTGTTGTGCGAGAGCTTTCTACAGACACACGGAAATGCCATAACAAAGCWTTTGGTAATACTCAAACTGTTTTCTGTGGGGCACCAGTTTCTGGTTATGTCTGCTGGGGCTGAATTGCACAAAGGTTGGCTTTCCCAGATTCAACCAGACACTGCCATGCTTGCTCAGGCTGCATGAAACACGTTCTGSCAGGAAAGTAAATTACAGCACCAGAAGTCAGGCCTCTGCAAAGCCAGTGCTTGCTCATCACCTCGAGGATGAGCAAAAGGATAAGTGACCTCTCTGAGCTGTCAGTGAGGCTTTATGAATATCTTCTATTTCCCCTTGATTTTCTCCCCTTTCCTTTTCCTGAGCCTTTGTCCATAACAGTTACRTCAGCTACCAACCACTGCTGTCTGTCAAGGTTTCATTGATCCATCTTCTGGAGAATTTTAATGAATAAGTTAAATATAAGTTAAATACTTGGGAAATTACCAGCTTGTTTTTTTCTCTGTGTTTTTCTGTGGAAAAAGATGATGGAAAATTGATACCCTCCACAATCTCTCTAAATGCAGAAGACAAAGGTTAACATGGCTTTTTCTGTTCCTTTGCAGTTTTCGGTTTGGCTGTAAATGAAGAAATTAGACTTTTTGCTGATGTTTTCAGAAATCTGATGCAGGAATGGCCCCTTTTAGCTGCTTGAAGAAAATAGTATAGGTGTTGATGAACATGGAACTATCTATATTAAAATCATTATAAATAATAAAATACATTCTATCTATAATAAACATAGATGACATTTGAGTTGTTTTATTATTTCAGTAATGTTTACCTGAAGCTTACTTCAGCATGAAATACTATTGCATTTTAAGGTGGATATAATACATTTTAATGAACGTATTTACATTTAATATGTATAATACTTTTGCTGGTAGCTTGAAGTATAAGTTGGGAACTTCTCAGGTTGAGTGCCATGCAGCATTGCTCATTTTAATTGTTTTTTGTCAAATGATCTGTTTCTGGGTTTTCTTCCCCTATTTAAAAGAAAAACTGTGGTGTGAGGGGGAAGAACTTTTGTCACAGAGTGGTAACAGATTAAATTAATGTTTTTTATGTATTTTCAGGGCTGTAAAAACTCTGTAGTTGGCAATGTCATAATAGGTCTAATTACTGTTCTTACTTCTGTTTTTTTCTGCACAGCTAAAACTGCACCACGATCTCCTGATAGGCGTACAAGCAGAGGTATCCATTCTCAGACAGGTTCTTTCTCTGCTCCAGCTTTGGCAGCAAGCAAAGAAAACCTYCCAGTACTTAACACGAGGATTATCTGCCCAGGTAATTATGATTTTGAAATCTGCTGTTCCTGCCCTATGTTAATATTCCAATCTCCTGCTTGTTGTCAAATAATGACTTTTACTTTGTGCCCTGAATTTGTTTGAACTGCCATACGCATCTTTGTGTTGTAYTATATCGAAGGAAATGCATAATAATGTAAAAGATTTCTGAAAACACCAGAAGTAGCAGAAGTGTTGCATTTGATTCCACAGGGTGAAAAGTACAATTCAGGATCACAGAATTGCAGAGTGGTTTGGGTTGGAAGGGATCTCTAAAGATCCCTAGAGCAGCCCTCTGTCATGGGCATTGACATCTTTCATTAGATCAGGTTGCTCAAAAAAGGATTCAGCCTGACCTTGGACACTTCCAGTGATGGAACTTTTACAGCTTCTCTGGGCAACCTCTTCTCTTGTCTCACTACCCTCATCACAAACATTTTCCTCCTTTTGTCCAATCTAAACCTACCTTCTTTGAATTTAAAACCACTGTCCTTTCTCCTGTCACTGCAAGCCCTGGTGAAAAGTCTCTCAGTCTTTCTTATAAACCTGCTTTATATTTTGAAAGGGCACAATAAATTCTCCCTGGAGCCTTCACTTCTCCAGACTGAACAAACCCCAGCTCTCTCAGCCTGTCTTCAGAGGAGAGGTTCTTCAGCCCTCTGATCCTCTTTGTGGCCCTTGTGTGGCCTCATTCCAACAGTTCCACATCCTTTTCTTGCTGGGGCACCCAGAGCTGATGCAGCCCTGCAGGTGGGATCTCACCAGAGCAGAGCARAGGGGCAGAATCCCCTCCCTTGCCCTGCTGCCCACGCTGCTTTGGCTGCAGCCCAGGTTTGGCTTTCTGGGCCACAAGCTCCCATTGCCAGATCACATCCAATTTTTCTTCCACAGGTACCCCCAAATCCTTCTATTATTTATCCTAATCAATGGATTAGGATGAAGAGGCTGAGGGACAAAGCTGTCTAAAGTTCAACCCTCTTAGTAAGAGCTGTCCATGGATATCTCTCTGGARGTGGATAACTGAAACCACACAAAGCTGCTCTGTAAAACAGTTGGGAAAAATACRTTCTTACCCAAATGCGATTGACAGATAAAGATACCTGTTCTGCTCTAAATGCAGTCAATACTAGAGAGCACTAGTAAAACTCTGTTTTAATTAACTTTATTAATATAGCTAAAACACAATGGAACTGAGCTTACCTTTTTTCTTTAGGCAAATTTAAGTGAAAGCTTTTAGTACTTTGCTTTGKTTACATGCATTAATTTTTTAGAGTGTATTTTTTAGAGTGACATTGATATTAGTCAAAGCAGGCATGTTGAGGCCGTGWTCTTTCCACAAATTAAGTTAAACTACAGCTCTGCCAGTTGTAAAAATGGCAGAGAATATTCCTTATGAATACTTCCAAAGGACAGGACAAAAGAAAAATCATGGACAGTTAGGAGATGATTAAACATAATAAAAAGCTCTAGCAGTCTTTTTGGATATTAGGTCCTCCCTTTCGTTACTMTACCAGCCGGTGGGTATTGGCCTGAAACCCTAAATTTTCTTGTTTTTTTTTCTTTCTCAACGGTGGTACCCAAAGAGAGCCACCACAATGCAGCATAGTTGCCTTTCTGCTTAAGGAAGCTAGACACCTGAAAAGATAACCAATATAGGTAAAAATTGAGATAGATTTAATGTATTTTGTTTCSCAGTATGTGTCTTATATGTTTGTCTATCAAATACAGATTGGTTTTTTATTATTTTCTTTCTGTTGTTGTTTTTTGTTTCTTTTTTAATCAGGTTTAAGGGCTGGTCTAGCTGCTTCCATTGCAGGAAGTTCAATTATTAGCAAAATGTTGCTAGCAAACATCGATCCATTTGGTGCTACGCCGTTTATTGATCCGGATCCAGATTCCTTGTAAGAAATATTTTTTTTCCAAATGTACTATTTTGCTTTACTTTGCTTTCCTTAAGGGCATCCTTCTTATATTCCTGTAATTTTTTTTTTTTTTTTTTTTTTTTTTTGAAGTTCTTTGGCAGTAGACCTCAATGTCTGAAAACAAGCTGGATTGTGCTGGTTTAGTTATGAGTAGTGCAAATTTTTTTCAGCAGCTGAAAATAATAGGAAACACTTCTTCACTTACCCCTTGCTCACCTGGAGGAGGAGGACTTTCAGTGTTCTTTCAGAGCTGGGTTTTTTAGCCCAAACCAGTTTACTCAGGGAGATTCAGAGGAAAGATCTCTTGAAGCATTTTAGTTTGTATTCTGTTCTGTGACCAATCACAGTCTTGGTCAGAGATGTTTGTGTGTCCAGGTTCTGTACAAATGTAAACATAGTTTTCTCTTTTCCTCTAACAGGGAGGGATATTCAGAAAAATGTGTCATGAACAACTACTTTGGAATTGGGTTGGATGCAAAAATTTCTCTAGAATTTAATAACAAACGAGAAGAGCACCCTGAAAAGTGCAGGTAATATAATTGTCAGTAACAGAGCCAAGATGTTTCCATTATTTTCTTTTTACTTACCTTTTTATGTGAATTTCTTAATTTTTCTTTTTCTATAAATACAAGACACAATAACATGTATATTTCATATGTGAATCTTGTTTTTCTTTCTTTCAGAAGTCGGACGAAAAACATGATGTGGTATGGAGTTCTTGGCACAAAAGAGCTACTGCAGAGAACGTACAAGAACTTAGAACAAAAAGTTCAACTTGAGGTAAATTTTATTTATGGAGAGAGTTGCTTGCACAATGTGTAGTGAAGAATTTGCGCTTATTTTTGAAACCTGTTAGTGTTCTTGTGCCAGCCCAAGCTGACCTCAAAGGCACTGTATAAAGATGTGCTATGTAAAAGTTGGCTCTCCAAGTCATGTTTTTGAGTAAAATATCAGTACTTTAAGATCACAGAATACCCAGTATAATATTTTTTGTAATTGCTGGGTTAAAAAAGAKAATACATTGTATAGGTAGGATATATTTCTCAATGTTCTCTCCATTAAAAGAGAGACCAGGTTTTAAGGGCAACAGCAGAAATGACCATAAAATAAACAGAAGAAAAGCGATAAGGAGTCCTAATCCTTCAGGGTTTTTTTGGCTTTTAAGTTCTAACAAAATCTACGTCTTCTACCTGGTACTGAGAGCTTAAAGTATATATAAGTGATTCCCAAATGCAGAAAAAGACCACAGGATGTGGTCGCCCAAAGAATATCTAAAATGGATTTTGACAGAGAACATATATATAATTTCTCTTTTTATTTCATGCTGAGTATTTCATATGGAAGTTTATGATATTTATATGAGGGTAACTTTTTTAATTGGAAGAATTATTTTAGGTTACTGGAGCTCTTTCTCACTCTGAGATTTAGGAGCATTTTTTCTGGTAGCAGCAGATTCCTGTTAGCTAAGGATTGAGTAATTATTAWGGAATTATGCAGTAGTTAGCAAATGTAATGACAGGAAAGAATGRTATGTATACTAGAGATAGAATTCTAATTTAAGGATCTTTTGAATTGGATTCAAATAAGATTCAATAATACTGCTGACCCTTCCATAATTATTTTTTAATATTTCTGGAAGTAAGTCAGCAAGTAAAAAAATTCATATTTACTGTTGCCTTGCATAATATTAGATATATTATAGATGCATATTCAACCATTAGAGGCAGACCTCTACTATAACACAAATGGCTGTGCAGTATCTATTAATATCACACCTTATTTTGGATACTGTCACATCTTGATTAAAATATTACATTCTGTCTTGTTACTAAGATTAAATCTCTAAAAGAGAGCACTAAGCACATTCTGGAAATAATTTGCATCTCTTTCTCCTCCTGATAAAGGTGCTACAGATTTTGTCATTATTTCTTTAGAATTTCTATTTCATTTGTATAATTTTAAGATCCTTCTGTGGGACTGGTCATGTGCAGTAATCTAGCAATCTTCATTAAAGGCAGCTTGAGCAGCAACTTCATGGTCCATAAAGTGACACCTGGGTCTAGTATTTACAACCTTGTGATCCTAACCCATTTCAATTCCATGCCTGTGGCTCTGCTGCAGGACTTCACTTTTGGCTGCCAGTGGAATGGTTTGACATTATCGGGCTCCCCTCTGCAGACAATTGYACTGCTGTAATTGAAGAGTGATTTCACTGATGTCTGTAAATTTACCTTTGGATGAGAGTAAGATTGACCGGTGTCATCCCATGATGGTGTTGAGTGGGACACAGAATTGCTTATGKGTTTTGGGGGATAAAGCAGTAAAAAGCGAGGACTGAATGGTCGGACATAAGAGCGACCTCTTACCTGCAAAATCAACACCTCCCATCCATGGCCAGGGTGACACCTGTGGGGTCAGTCCTAGATTTGTCTTTGCACTTTGGGGAGGAGAGTGAAGTTATTTTTACAGAAAGTCAGCAATACATGCAAACACTGACAGCTAACCACATGTTTGTGGCTATGACAGAAACAGTTTTGGATATTCTTGATACCATTCCTCCCGCCCCGGGCTTAAATGGATTTGACTTAATAACAAGTGTATTGCATTTGGGTAATGCTGATATAGGATGGAAGAGTAGTGAATGTGTAAATGAATCTTTTTGTAATGTCCTTGGCAATCTTACTGTGTGCACTCAGGGAGATTGGCTTTTTCACTGCAAAAAGATTTTTAATCCTTGCTGTATAGACTGTGGTTTAAGTGCATGAGAAATTTCATAATAAGGAATGTGAAAATGTTTCTTTGAAGAATCACGGAACACCAGTGCTGCAATACTACGGCACACAGATCTGCATATTTTTCAGTTCTGCAAAAGTCAGTGCTAAGATTGGAAAGAAGAGGTTTGTTTTAKAGGTGCTTCACTGCATGGAGGGAAYAGTCTTGTGACAGACCTCCTAATGACTGTCCTCCCCTGCCAGCTCTGTTGAAGCTTCATGTGCTAAAAATGGCTGATTACTTTTATCATATTATTTATGTAACTGAAGGAGCTTTTATCCATTACAGTGTGACGGACAATATATCCCCCTTCCAAGCCTGCAGGGCATAGCTGTGCTAAACATTCCCAGTTATGCTGGTGGGACTAATTTCTGGGGTGGAACCAAAGAAGATGATGTAAGTAGCCTTAAAGAGACTTAACCTCCTGGGCAAAACCAGCAATAAATATAATGCATTGCTCTTCTCACTTGATTTTAATAGYAGTAGCATATAGTTTGGATAACAACTCTTATTTGAGGAGACYATTTCAGTTCAAACTGTATTGTCTTGGTTTTCTTTTTTTTTTAATTGAAAATATATTCCATGACTTTTTTACTGTCCATTGTCTTCTGTCATGTCCATTCCAGCAAAATGTTCATAATAAAGTATAATGATTTTGTTTTTTAAATGGCTCTGAGTATTTTTAGAAACTAATTTTATAAACAGAGACATAAATAATTTCTCTCTGTATTGTTTTACTGATGCCTGTAAATAAGGTTTCTCAATGCCTAGATTCCTCTGTTCACTTTAGTCTAAAAAACTTCATTTTCCTCCTGTTTTTCAAACAGCTTTGYTGTGAGTGATGGTGATTCAGAAAATGAAGAACAATGCTGATAATTTAGTGGGGGTAGTAAACTGGTTTTTGAATRTTATTTCCAATGATCCTTGAAAATACTTCAAGGTACCTTTTTGCCATTCTTCCTTTMATCTCATAAGAAACATTTCACTACATGGATACCTAAATGTCTTACAACCTGGAACAGTRCTGCTATCCACTTCATTCACAGAGCACCAACCATCATTACTAGCAGATTATCCTAATCTGCATGTCCTGATTTACTGTGTGATGTCTGAATCACCAAAAACTCTAGTTGCAACCTGGCTTGTGATTTTAATGTAGGCAAGCCAGGATTTTTTTTTTGCCAAAAAGCTTTGGGTTTCTTGTGAGTTTTTATCCTTCTTTCATTTTTTTTTTTAAACATACACACATGCATACATATGTATATATAATATATATAATATATTTATAAATTTTATGTAATTTATTATAATATCTAATATGTTTGATTGCATGTTTATATTATATAATGCATATATAATTGCATACATATATATTTAATATATGTGTATATATATATATATATACACACGTGTAAAAGTGAAAAAAGAAATTTAGACAACTTTTCGTGTTCTTTTCTTATTTTTGGTATATGTCAGAGGATGGCAATTCTGTTTATATTTGGCAATGGATATCTAAAGTTTTTATATGCTCCTTGTTCATAGTCATATCTTTAAAGCTGCTCTAACATCTGCTCAGCCCCTGTCCAGGGGTTTATTTTTCTCCCTGAATGGCCTCAGTGAGAGAAAAGATCTGTCCTAGCCTTCATGCTGGTATATAGCAAATGTGTGTGTCCCGGAGCAGTTTTACTGATATTATTAGTCTCTAATGGGCAGATGTGCCCGCAGAGTGACGTGTTTGTTCTGGACTGAGTTAGGAGCAAAATTCACTGCTTTAGTACAGTCTTGAATGACTCTTCATCAAGAGGTGGTGGTGGTGGTGGTGATCTGTTGTGCTGCTGGCTCTGCTTGTCTGGACAAATGAAAGTTGTTGCCTTGACAGCTGTGACTATTGCTGAAACATTAGCAGTGAGCCAAGCAGGGCACCTGTACCCTGACTGGCTTAAGGCATGTTATTTTGGTGGCCAGAAGACAGGTTGGAAACATAACCTGCAACAGGAAAGGAGTCAAATTGAATGTTGATCTGTAAAGATTGGTTTGCCTTTAAAAGAAAAAAAGGAGAAAAAAAAAGATTGGTTTTCAGTACAGATATTACTGGAGGGGCGATACAGCAGAAGACTAGGTTGTGTTTTTCCCGTACTTTTGCTGAAATGGCACACTAAATAAATGAAATTTTTCAGTTCCTTTTTTCTTAACATATGCCAGAACTAGCCCTGTAAATATCAGTTACCAGGTCAAGAACTCTCCACACTTTTTGTTGTAAAATAGCAGAAACACCACCTTGGTTCTTTTCAAGATGTTCATATATTCATGTGAAAATGGAAACTGCAAAAAACCCAAACCAAATCAGATGAAGAAACTGGAATTTTCTGCAGTCTGGTCTCACGTGTCTCTGATGCAGCTTATTTTGCCTGAGACACCAACTGAGGGAGTCCAAGTACTGCTCAGAGAGGCAATCTCCCTACCCATTGAACTCTTACTGGAGTGATTTTTTTCCTGCTGATTTTTGCCCTCATTGTTCCCTATTGCATATCAAGATGAAATGGCCAAGCTTTAAGTGACCTTAGTATGGGATCACCTGCCAGACCCAGCTAAAGTCCAGCCTCAGATCTTCCTGTGGCTGAGTTCCTCAGCAGGAAACAGGGGGCAAGACTTCCTGTGCTTTGCATGAGCTCATGGAAATTCAGCACCTTGGCTGYAGAGGAGGACATTTGTTCCATACAGAAGTGGTTTTCCTATTTATAGTTGATAATTATACACAGCACAAACAAGATYGTCTTCAGTATCAAAGCTTTGTTAAACAAAGCAGAGTGTGGACTCCGATGTTGGTTTCCAGAGAGTTCAGAAAGTAAAGAGATAAGCACTTCTGTGAAGAAAAAGACAGCATTACTTCTCTTAACTTCAAGAACATCCTAGACACTAGATACACTAACCAACTGGAGGTTTCATCTTGCCTTGAAAAACATTTCTTAGTCTGCATGCTGAAAAATGCCATCCTTCCTAAGTAAGGATCTGTCTTGTCATTCAGACTGTTTGAAAAGCTATCAGTATTGATGTTTTAAATAATATTTGCTCATTGTCTAAGGTATCCTACTCCTATGACTTTGGAGAGACAGTGTAGCAATTCTACAGTAAAGGAGTTAGAATATTTAAGTGCTGAAAATGAATCTGTAAATGACTCTGTGTTTCATTGCAATCTGAACAGTGTGTATGCCATCAAAAATGGAATACTTTCTTTTCCTCACAGATATTTGGAGCTCCATCATTTGATGATAAAATCTTGGAAGTTGTTGCTGTATTTGGMAGCATGCAGATGGCAGTTTCCAGAGTCATCAAACTGCAGCACCACAGGATAGCCCAGGTTTGTTTCTTACTTGCAAGCACAGTTGGCAGCGGTTTGGGATTCTGGCAAGTAGCGGGACTCTWGATGACCACCACCCTATACATCAATAAAGTGCTGACATTGTTTTGTTTTTAGCGGGTAACAAATTGTCCTCAATGATGAATGAAGCATAGGAGGGCTTAATTCTTGAGTCAGTCCTGGAGAGAAGCCATAGCTCCTTGTAATCAACAGATTACAGGTGGCCTGTCAGTCTCACCAGWTTTTATTGCGTTGTAAAATAATGTGTTTGTTCTTTTCCAGTGTCGGTCAGTGAAGATCACCATACTTGGTGATGAAGGRGTTCCAGTGCAAGTCGATGGAGAGGCATGGATCCAGCCCCCAGGGGTTATTAAAATCATACATAAAAACAGAGCTCAGATGCTGACACGAGACAGAGTATGTTGCAGAAAGAGCTACCACTGCTAATGTTGGTTTCTGTAATAATTTGTAACAAATAATAATAATTTCTGTAATAATTGTAATAACATGAACAAAACAGTGCTTACAAAAGTGTTTTATAACTATTTATGTAATTCAGTTACTAGGAGTTACATGATTTCTATAATAAGCCATATACATAATTATTCCTTGGTGTAAGTGGCAAAACTTTGTCAACTTCTATTTGTTTTATTAATGCTATTCCTATATTCTTATTAATATMTAGTAAGAATGGTCAACATTTTATCTATTCCTTCTCCCTTCCTTTATCTATCCTTCTCCCCTCCTTTATCTATTCCCTTCCTCCCTCCTTCCTCTATTTCTACTACATCTTTCTTTTTCTCTAGATGTGTTATACCACTCACATCCTGGAAGTTTCAGCACAGTTGCATAAACAGCAAAGTTCTATACTGTCCATTTTCCAGAATAGCTTTCTGCAGTTTCTCTCCTCTATCTCTCTGTCCTACCAATCCTCCCTCTCCCCCAGTCTCAGACAGGAGTGACACAAACAGAACCCGATCACAAAACCACTGGAGAGTTCATGCTTGTCTAGGATTGTTGTGTAAGAGGTACAATAACCCCTCAGTTCTCCATCCAGTAACTGGATCTTGAATTTAGGGTGCAATTAATAGAATTTGAATTCTATTTCAGTAAATTTGGTTTTTTCCCTACCATTTTTAATGTTTGACTCCTGTATCAGTTTTGGGTTTCAGTCTTGATATCCACACAAAATGTGCTTGCATTAGAGAATCACAAAATTTTRGAATTATTTAGGTTGGAAAAGRCTTCTAAGATAATTGAGTCCAAGCATTATCACCRTCTTTGTGTTCTTATTGGTTTGGAAGATATATTTTGAAGATAACAGGGAGGGAGGGAGGAGACTGAAAAAGCTTCCAAAAGTGACTTATTCTCTGTACTAAGTTTTAAAAACTTAAAATGTAAAATTATTATTAAATCAGGCTGTATTATTTTTATAAAATTAAAYCAGGCATTTGTTTATTTGTTAAATTAATTTTAACTAAAATAATCTGTAATTTAAATTTATGTAGAATGCAAAATTAAATTTTTTAATAAGTAAGACTGCTCCAGGTGCTGTGAATTGAATGTATCATTCATTTTGATTAGGCCTTTGAAAACACCCTGAAGTCTTGGGAGGACAAACAGAAGTGTGATTCGTGCAAACCTRTCATTCGATCTCCCTTGTACCCTCAGCAAGCTGTTGAGTTGGCTACAGAAGAAGAAGTTGCACAGATCCAGCTGTGCTCACAAGCTGCAGAAGAACTTATTACCAGGTACAGTAAAATTAAGAAGTTGGATTGGCAATCTGGACACTAAGACTGGATTATTAATGCAAATTCATACAGAGAAGTGTATACATTTTCCCTGGTTTTTGATTAATGTTTTGTTGCTACTATATCAGTGGGGTTTTTCCAATTAAAAAATTTAATTTTATTTTTATGGCTTATTTTTGTGTGCTTTTCCTATGTATATTCTTAGTTTTATTTATGTGTGTTTTTGTTGGGTTTGTTTTCTTGTGAAAATCAACTTCCTGAAGTAGCAACAGGAATGGGAAACTGGAAAGCTTCTTTGCAAAAATTGAAGCTTCTATTTTTATGAAAAAAAAATATAATTGTTGGAAAAAAATCTTTTACATGTCAACTCTAGAAGTCAGCAGGATGAACACTGCAGGCATTCATACAGGCTGAGATCAAGAAAAGCTTTTKTTTTCATATCAGAATATTTTATAAAGCTGCTGTTCATTTTATCATAACAACATTTTATCGTAACAACAAATTATCTTTACCATCAAAATACCAATAATAGAAGAAAGGAAGAGCTGCATACTCTTTTTATACTACAGACATAGAAGGATAATTTGGTTTATCAATTACCCATCAGGACTTTTAGCCAAGAGAGCTTAAAAACTTTACTGTTCTAGAGATGGTCTGGAGATTGTAGTTGCAGCTGGACCTGCCATAATCTCAAATGATTGCAGCCAATTTTAATATCACATCTGAAGGATATGCCTTGTGAAATTTGTGTAAGGGTTTTTTAAGAGAACTTCAAGTTACTGTAATATGCTAGAGTTTTYTTCTGTAATTTATTTGAATTAATAGCACCAACGTTTTTTGGTCCATTTTTCTTTTTGTACCACTAATGTTCTGAGACATACAAATGTATCTCGGTATTTGTATTTGTAGCATCATAAATAATCTCTGTGATGGATACCACTTATATGAGGTGCWATATTGCTTGAAGAGATACTTGCCTTTCAAATTTTAAGTACTGTATTTATCTAAAAGTGTTTTGTGAATCACATCTTCATGCATTTTCTCATCTGATGAAGTTGTGTGCTCAAGAATTATTCTTTGAAGAAATTAAGAAATTCTATTCTCCTTTTAAAATGTTTTTTGTAGGATCTGTGAAGCAGCAAAAGTGCATAGCCTCTTGGAGCAGGAGCTTGCTCATGCTGTTAATGCATGTTCACATGCATTAAACAAAGCCAACCCAAGGTTTCCTGAGGTAAAGAGGAGCAGAGATTTCTGTATAAGTAAAAAGATATAACATCTGGGTGCACAAGCTTGTGGCCTGGGGGCTGTATTGTAATCCCTGTCTGTGGATGCATTCACAGGCATTTTCATGCTTTCTTGCTGTCCAAGTGCTGTACAGAGAAGGCAAGGGGGCTGAGAGGGAATGAGTTTCCTGGTTTTTCTCCTCACACTAGATAATCTGGGTGTTTACAGGAATTGGACCCAGAAGAGATTAATCAGGTAGAGGTTGTCCATATCTAACCTAAATTGACCCATGGTAAATGTGTTAGCGGTCCTCTGCTTCTTTAAATATGGCTGATAGCTTGCTTCTGCTAAGGATAAGGWGGAAAATTGAAAGCAACAGTCATTGYTAAAAGAGATTCACAACTTTTCTGCTGGCCTTTGTCATATGTGGGTTGATATGGTGGCTGGTTACCTGATGATCTTCAGGATTGTATTGAGGTCATACTAAATGATCTTGAGGAAAAGACAGTAAATAGATATTATATTTTTGGTTTCTATGCTGAACAGGAGAGCTAAACCTACGTATTATTAGGGCTAAACCTACATATTTTGCCTGGAAGAAGGCACTTAAGATTTGTGCTGTAAGAAAAAGTACTTATTCTCAATCTGACTGGCATCACTTCAAAGAATGTTTATGTTCCTTTTTCCCCAGAGCCTTACCAGAAACACTGCCATGGAGATAGCTGTCAATGTAAAGGCCTTACATAACGAAACAGAATCTCTGCTAGTAGGAAGAGTTCCTTTGGTAAGGTCATAAAACTCATGTATTTATTCCTTCATTCAGATTATCTGTGATTTTTTCTTTGCTGATTTTTGTAAATTGGTACCTAAGTGAGGACACACTGCAAGAAGCTCTGGAAAGTGGATAGGAGGAGATTGCACTGCATTTGTGGTTGGTTCAGAATGAGTTATGAAATCTTGTCCTAGGTTGGTCCRTCTTGCCTCATTTCAGAAAGCAAAGTCATTGCTTGGACTCTTCTTAATAGTSAGTGGCAAGAAATAAGTATCCTTGTGAGGCTGATTCATGCTCATCTGTCTTGGAGGCATACCTAAGAAGAAAAATTATTTATCTTCTCAAGATGTAGTGTTTAGGAGAACTTTTGGAGTGCTGTTATGTGACCATCTTCAGAGTTTAAGGAGAGCYTGGGGTGAGAGCTGTTTAGACTCGTTCAGTCAACTTCTACAGATCTAATCTGGGCAAGTAAATTCCACCATTGTTCTAATACCTGTCAGGATTATTTTATAATCTTTAATTGGTAAGTATTCAGTGAACCCCTATTGATACTTGCATCTTCTTTAGCAAGTGTTTCTGTGCCTACAGTGATGATTTCTCAACAATTGTATCTGGATATATAATTAAAACATTTCTGTGTTGACGCTGGGAAGAGAAGAAAGATGTCAGGTTTTCTATGCTGGTCCAGTTTTACTTGAAGAAGATTCTCAGTGGGAGTAGTTACATTTTCTTTAGATTCAAAAGCAGATTTATTACTARCTTGTTTATTTAAGTGTTATAATTAAAAATGCATATTAATAGGAATATTTTCATTTGCCTGAGTTAGGGTATGGAACTTACTGCAGGTTCACCTAACTTTTTAAACAAGTGATAAATGGTATTTAGAGTATTTTAGAGTAACCAAAAGTGAATATAGTCTAAAGGCTAAKAATTGTTTAAGTTATAGAAATAGTCAAAGATTAGGTTCACATGTTTTATTTTACAGTGTTTTCAAAGGGAAAATTATTTCATTAAATATTTTTGTCCAAGAAAAGGGAAAAAAAATCTTTTTTTTTTTCAAATTGCTATTGCTAATCCCATGCATTTCAGATTTAGCGAGAAATTAAAACAGAGTTTTTAAAAAAAAAAAAAAATTAAAATCATTTAGGGAAAGGAATTAGAAGGAAACACTGAGGTAGTTGATGCCATACTAGGACTGGTGAAATTATCAAGGCARTCTGGAAAKAATGTTATTAGGGAAATCTTCCTATTGAAACATTACCTTTTCTGCAGGTGGTGGTGATCTCATTGTGTTGTTCAACTGGGCCCTTGTTCAGGCTCCAAAGCTTAATTTCATTCATTTTTCCATTTCTGAATTTTTGCATGTTGTGTTTCTGCTTCTCATTATGGTTGTGCAAATGTCTTCATGAAGCTACATCAAGCCCTTTTTTTAATAAAAAGGCTGTTTGGAAGGCACCAAGATRATATTCCAGAGATGTCCATGATGCTCTTTTGACACAGTGCTCGTTTAGGACAATATTTCACAGTCACAGTGACAAGACACCCTGGTAAACCGTATTGTCATGAATTTTATAAATGCTGAAGCTGCCTGTTTGTTGGTCCCTCATTCTATTAAAATAGAGACAGATGAAGAGTGAGATGTTGCTCAGTGCATCTGCTCCCATCATAAACTGTTCTTTCTCTGATAACATCCTCTATTTTTTTGGCTTCGTCACTTCTCCCTCACCCCTCTTTCCTGTGATCAAAGCTCCTGAGAGCAGAAAAGTMATGTCTTTGTTGCTTATACTACTTGGTTTAATCCCAGCCAACARCTAAACTACARCTCCTGGTAAGCTGCTTCTTTGGTTGCCATTTTCTGGCTCTTGAGTCTTGCTGTTGCAGCTCTTGAAAAACAGAAAAAAACTGTAAATACACATAAAACAGGTCTGTGATTCCTGCCACCTCCTGTAAGAACAATGATTAACAAAGTTCACACAACAGTATTAGTATCAGATCACAACAAAAGGTGAAGTACAGTTTTTACTGAAATTATAATATCATAGGATCACAGAATGAGGTGGATGGGACCTCAAAGATCTTCTAGTTCCAACTCCCCTGWCATGGGCAGKTACACCTTCTRTGAGACAGGGCTTCTMAAACTGGGACGATGAAGCTGATTTGTGGAATCTCCAGATGGTAATGGCTGGAATACAGTATGGAAAAAATGAAAAGTACTGTGTTTTGTCTAGATATTTTCTGAAGGCATTGTTTCCATTTTTGATTTTAGAAAGCATTTCTAGTCTGAAACAGAGAACAAGTTTGAAATACATAGGGGCAAAGTATGACAGAATGTTTTATTTCAACTGAATAAAATTATCTGAAYTTACTGAAATAAAATATTTTCATATTAAAAATTTATATAGGGAGGGAGTTTTAAAATCCTTTATTTTTATTGTTTYATTCATAGTATGAATTTTCATCTTGCAAATAAGATTTTCCAAGATGTTGTAGGAAGAGAATTTGATCTAAATTGCTGATTCTTTCTGTACCAGAATTATTATTTTGGATTTATTTCAGCACCATCAGATGGGCATTTTTTTTTACCCAGGCAAAATGTTTTCCTTTGAGAATCAAGCAATTAGATAAGTACTTGTTGAGAAAGACAGAATTCTTTGCTTCATTCATTTACAGAAAATAGATGACTTGAGTAATTTCTCAGAAATAAAAACACAAGAAAAGTTGTAACTTCTTCAAAGAAAAGTGGCTCTTTCCCTGTGCTCCAAATTAACTGAACTATTCATATGAGGAAAAAAAAAAAAAAAGATGAAACATCAAAGTCTGCTTATGGACACCAAATTCACTGAGCTTTAGCATGGAAAATAACATGATAGCAAAGGGAGCTTATACTTCAGTRTTACCATACTGGACTGTAAGATCTTACCAAAGATCTCTCCTTTGAAAGATGAAAACATAGACAAACTATTGAAGTAGAGAAAAGAAGTTTTTGTTAGGTAGGATAAATTAATGGGGTTTGTAATTTCTCACCAAACTCCAACAATGTCAAAATCTTTTACTGGCACTAGTRATATCCAAGATTTTCTTGCAACTCCTTTTAGGAATGCATTCACCAGCATCTAACAGAATGAGATCTTTTCGGAAGGATATTCTGCAATGCTTTGGGACTACCTTTAGTCTAATGAGAGAAATAGATGTTCAAATTGCTTTATTAATAATTCCAATAATTATTCCAATAATGATTTCAATCAACTTGGTCTGTGTTTCAACTCTATTTAATGGTGTTTCAGCAATCCCAGATAAGCTCAAAACAGCTTTTCAAGGGATCAGCTACCTGCCTTRCCTCTTCCACATGAGTTCACTCTCCCAACTGCTGCAGAAAAGTTTTCAGACTGGAGTTTTAAAGGAAACTGGTATCTCTGTGRGGTTCTCCAAGTCTTAATAGACCCAAATTCCTGACGTTTTTACACAACCACCATGTTCCTCTTTGGCCTTTACTGATATTCTTGTCTTTTTGTCTCCTGTTGGAGAGTTCTTCCCACCCTCAGCCAGCMGCAGCATCTATTGCTCCTCGTCTAACCTATTTAGAATGGGTAGGGCAGGTATCCTGCACCRGTGGGAGATTTTTGGGAATGGAGTGTCTTCAACAAGCTCCATTTCCTCTTACTTGAACATGAGAGAGTGATCTACCATCTGAAGACATTAACAAAAAATTACTGAGGCTTATTACCACCTACTCAATTTTTTTATACCACTTCTCATACAAAGATTTTCTAGACACTTGCTCTTCTCATCAGGTTTTCTGTTCCTTGTGTTGGTAGCTTCCATTTCTAGGGTGTCCTCGCAGTGGTGTTATCAGGCAACTCTTGCTCTGTAAGATTCAGGAGTGTAGTGAGGGATGGCAATGACTGACAGTTGTGTCCAGCTGGTCTGCACCAAAAGTCTCATCTCTCTCGGTCGTCACTTTGTGACTGRGACCACACTAAATGTAGTGTCAGGGTGGTCTTACACATCTTCGAAGGAAAGTCTCATTTCGGAAGATTATTTGTTTCCATCATTTGTACACACTCACCATGAAGCAGTCATCTGTTTTGTGTGGTAGCAAGATGTCTAGATTTAAATGTTAACTGTCAAATGAAACTGAAAGTTCTATTTTTCTGGCCTGTTTATAAGCAGCAGTTAGAAGCTCCCCATGAAGAACTGTTGTCTGATGCTTTGCACAGTGTGGAAACAGAGTTGAGAAAACTTGCTGAGATTCCTTGGCTTTATTATGTTTTTCAACCAAATGATGATGAGGTAAGTTTGATTAATGTGTCCCGATTTTAGTTGATCTTAATTTTCTTTTGATAGGAAAAGGTGTGTCACAATCTTTCATGATCCGGTGAAGCACCAGAAATGATGCTGGATCATTTCTGTCTGCTGTGAACAACCTTCTAAGCTTAGGTGTTTTCTTCCCTTCTGTGAATGTAAAGGTTCTGATTGATAGATAAATAAATAAATAAATGAAACATATATATTTTGTTTATATTTAATAAACCAAACATGTGTAAAGTCCTGACATTATTCTTTACAGAAGTAAATTTGGGTCTTGCTTTTTGAGATTAACTAACTTTTTGAGATTACCAACACAAACATATAATTTAAATGTTGTTTTCTTTTAATTGAAGGTAACTGTGCCTCTTTTCTCATGCAGGATCCCCCTCTGGATTATGCTAAAAGAAACAACAGAAGTACAGTGTTTCGTATAGTGCCAAAGTTTAAAAAAGAAAAAGTTCAGAAACATAAGACCAGCCCCCAGCCTGGTATGTGTTTTGGAATTGCAAGAAAAATAGTAGCATTTACAGAAAATGTGATTTTTATGGGTTTTTTTTTGGTAAGAGGTGACATGATGCACGCACCTAAGAGTAAAGTCAAAGTGGAAAGCAGCTGAGCTAACTGCCATCTTCATTAGGATAAATATTTCTTTCAGTGCATTTAGAAAGCATTCAGTAGGACCCCAATACTTCCAAGGGAATCAAAGAACTACTGTGAAAATACTTAGTTTTGTCATGCAACAGGACCYGTGTCTTTGCTTGTAGTTTGATTAATTTATGGCCATACAAGCCATGGGTAAAAACATCTGCTTCCCTGTGAAGCTCCAATCCAGGTTTTTTAGTTCAGTTTCAGGTGTCAAATAGCTTTTATCACACTGGTTTAATTAACCAGTTGCTCTTAAATTTTAGGTAGGTTATAGGTTCAGTGATATAGTTCAACAAAGAATCATGATAGTCAATACTTATTTTTCAATTAGAAGTTGAACAAACTCCACTCTCCTCTCTTCCCATTTTTATTCATGAATTTACGTCCTTAAGATAATGTCCAGGAGGTAATCAGTGATTAGATGGTCCTAAAACTGTTTCTATGTCTTTATTTTTTAAATGGACGATTGATCACAAAATCTTGCAGTTGCTGACCAGGCTTAAGTGTCAGATTAGACTTCAGATTTCTCTTCATTACAAAGTGATCAGCATTGAATGAGGTTGCAAAATTATATCAATAAGTAGTGTAACTATTTTTTTAATATATGTGGTCTTAATAGGACTAATGTGGGCAACTAACCTTAGAGAACAATGTTTTACAGAGAGCTGCTTAATGGCCTGTGTAACACAGTAGCTTAAAGAATACTCTGTCTTAATTAAGAATACTAGAATCTGTTAATTAAAACTGGACTTGCTTGCTGCCATTGCTATATTTGAGGTATGGTTGCTATTTTAATTTTACATGTTAATTAGTTATTGAAGGCTTCTCCTCTCCCTGGATGGCTACTAATAAATTAATGGCATAAAGCAGAGCAACATTAGACTTTGCGTCACTGATCCTGAGTTGGCTTAATGTGAATTTGTTGGGACATGAGGTTTTAAAGGCTTTACTGAAGAAACTGGAGTAAAGCTGAAAGCATGGCTGCAAAGCAAAGAACCCCGACTTTGTTTAGATACTTTCTCATGTTAACTGCTAACCTGTAACCTGCATGTAAAAGGAAATWGTCAGTTTTTGTGGAAAAGACACCTCTAACCTTTCCCTTTGCTAGCACGGCAATTCTACTCTGTTTTCCACTCTCTTTGGCCTAACCTTTGCTTGTGATGCATTTGAGCATGTAGAAATTAAGGGGGTTTTGCTCTTAACTTTGGTAGTTCAAAAATGGGGCACAGATGAAGTTGCTGCTTGGCTGGATCTGCTCAGTTTGGGAGAGTACAAAGAAATCTTCATCAGCCATGACATCCGAGGCTCTGAGCTTTTACATCTGGAAAGGCGAGATCTTAAGGTATTTCCTTTGTGCTACTTTTCTGCTATTGACCATTTTCTTTGACAAAACAACAACCAACTTTTCTTCTTTCCCTGCACTTGTCATTGCTTGTAGCTTGGCTTACACTGTGCAAATATGCAATAAACTAATATGCGCTGTCCTTGGGCCTGACTTTCTGAAGTGCTGACTTGAACTCACAATCAAGAATATCTGTGTTATCCAAAATTTTCTTTCTTTTTTTTTTTCACTTTATGTGGAATGATAGCATTGCAGTTTATGTCAGGAGGCATAGGAGAAACACATTTGATATCTTACTGGCTTCTGTGTAATAGAATGTTTTCTTCAAGGGTTCACAGTTTCCATTAAACATGATCAGTATGGATCAGTTGATGGTGGTCACRATAATTTTGAATCTATCTCCTGCAAGGGCTGATCTGCTCCACGTGATTTATTGTGTATATATTGGATATAGAGGGTGTGAGAGAGATAAGCAGCTTAATAAACTGCAGCATTTGGCTTATATAGTGTTGGTGTTTGTGTGTCAAAATAGGTTTTCTCATCCCTAACCAACCTCCAATTTTGGCTGTATAGATTAAAAAAAGAGTATTTTGTTTTGACTCCAAAATTGTAAAACTGTTTTCCTCTGAGGTCAGATAGCTATGTTTTGTAGGGAGAAATATTATTTGGCTGTTATTTGAGCTTGCTGGTGCTTTTCAAGAATGACTTAAGTGCATCCATTATATGTAATAGTGGCTATATCTTTGGGGATTCATTACATTATTTTTTCCAGGAACTCAGTAGTAATGAGTTCTTGGTAATGTGTTTTGCAACTGCTTTTAGCATGTAAGAGAGGAAATAGGACAYTGTATAAATTGCAAGCACTTATAATTAGAGTGTAAGTCATTGCTCTAGCCACAGTCTAGTACTCTCCAGGTAGAGACAATATATTCATACAAATGTGTTATTTTATGTAAAGTTTTTAATATAGTATGAAATCCTGGTGTTATGAGGCAGTGCTTGCATTGTGTGACTGTTGCAGTAGAAAGCAGCTGCTGGAAATAGCTGTGTTTGAGATAATCTGTTTGGCTGTTGTGTATTATTTCACCCTTTGGTATTAGATTGCCTAAGCTTCTTTCCATGGAATTTAAATTCCTTTCTTTCAGGATAGCTCCTGACAGAGAGGGACAGTTGCAAGACAGTCCCTCCCTGCAAAAATTAAGAAATAGAAAACTGTCCAAGCAATCCACCACAATGTTCCAATGATGGATGTTGCAAGTCCTTGTTCTGAGTGGGTGCTGAACAAACTTAAAATTCAACTGAGAATGCATCACACACTGCATAGGTTTGCTAAAATGTTAAGAAAACTTTAAAAGTCCATCTTGTTGGAATAAATGATGGTGAGCAAGATCAGTGGTACAYTAGACATAGCTTTTGGCCATGCCTTGTTTCTCATAGGTACCAAGCCCTGAAGACTGGTGCTTAAACCAAATAACTATTTGCAGCAGGGTAATTACCAACCACAGCAAGACTGTGCTGGTTCAGTGTAAATAAAACCCCATCACAAAGGTGTCTGCCATGAAATACCTAAAGGCTTCTCCTGGAGAGCCTCCAGAGGGCCCAGTGTCTCCTCTATCTRCTGCTGCTTGGAGACACATAGGATGAGGAGTTGCTCTACACGAGGGCTTGTCCTGAGCTAACCAAAATCGTGCTCCAGAGTCTCCCCTGTGCTCATTAGCAGATGCTGAGAGCTTCCAAATGAGTGCCCTTCAAGCCCAGCCAGGCGTTTGGCCAGGCATGGCTCACACTCTGTAGCAGCACCAAGCTGAAATAGCAGAGTTTAGCACTCGTCCTGCTGGTTACACACGGGCCATGGCATCTGCAGGGAGCCAATTAAAATGGCTCAGGCAGCCTGCAGCTTTCTGCCAGTGACTGAATTGCTGTCAAGATGTGTAACTTGGTGGCTCAGAGATGAGGAACACGTCACAAGCTGCCCTGTGAATCTTTCCTCCCTTTGGCTGTGAGGCGTGCAGATGAGCTATCAGTGATCTTGCAAGCCATTATCTGTCTACAGCCTCTCCTCCACTGCAAGGCTTGTGCTTCTTGACAAGCTAAATGGGATCACCATTGATTCACAAGCTCCTAACTCATGAGCAATAGAATCACCTCTATTACCTTTCATGTCTGCAGCAGGAAAAATAGCTTCCTGTTTTACCTGAATCCTCTGAGCTCACCTTTCTTTATGTAGCCAAAAGTAGACRTAAAAAGATGTATGGAAAAGGATTTGATCAGTCTTCCTTTGCATGCATCACTGGAATAGTTTGATTTGTTGAGAGACAAACTGGGCACCTCTGATTTCTGCAGAGCTTGTGGGTCCCATTGTCAGGGACCTCTGTGTGACAAATGAAGAACATATCAAAGAAGAACCATGTACCTCTTTCCACCTAGTCCTTGCACCCTTTCTTCAGCCTCATATGCCTCATTTCATTTAGGGGTGTCTTAGAAATTTATACCCATATGATTTCMTTTTGCTTGAGGAATGGTTGGGCAGTGAATTGTGAATTATTCTGTAGGAACTGTAGAAAGAAGGCTTGTGTGACCTCTTTTTTTTTAACATTATTTTACAAGCAAACACGRAAAACTAGACTGATTTTTCTGAAATAAATATTGGCATTCTTAGCATTGATAACCATGTTCCTATGGATGCAACTTAGTCATAATCAGAATTGCAACACATTTGATAGGACAAGGGGATCATGCCACTTTAAAGCTCCATAGCAATGTTGGTTTCCCTGGAGAAAGGAATGGCATCTTTCCATGGCACAGATCAACTTGATAAGCAGTGACAGTCAGGCTAAAATCTGTGCTGAAGACTGTGACACTTCATCCCTGTGTTTTGTAGTAGCATGTTTTGAAAAAGGTCTTTCTGGGAAAGGTTTTATAAGATTCGTGAGACTTCAGACATGCTAGATGGCTTTTTACACTGGGGGTGCAAGAAGGGTAGATTTCTCATTTGTGAGTTGTTATTATTAAGGATTTTTTTATATAAGTTGTTTGCTAGTGTGGTGATAACATGCCAAAAAATGGCCAGGAAATTGCACAGTGGTTAGGGAGAACAGAAGGAGAGGTGGTAGAGTGGTTCTAAAGGCTATAGCTGGGAAAAAAATAAAGTTTTGTTTTTGTTTTTGTTTTTGTTTTTTTTTTTTGCTTCAGACTCTGGCTAGAGTCTTTTCTTCAATACCTTATTTCAGTCAAATTTAATTTTCTTTAATTAGTCATCAATTAGATATGAACAAATTATGTAGAGGATGATGAAAGCCATGCATGCACAAAAATGCAGATTCATTTGAGGATCTTGTTCTTTGAATGATGCATGGTATGCTGATGTAGCAGATCCTTTTAGTCTGAGATGAGAAAACTTCATCAAACTTAGCTGCATGAGCAGTAAACTGGGAATACTAGATRGCATCCAGTGTCAGGACCGTATAAATTCTAGTGTCCACCAAACCAAAAACTATTATAAAAGTGTAAAAATTCAAAGCTGTTGGTTGGAGTTTTTCTGCCTGGAAGTGTAGCAGAAAGGAGTTCCCAAAATTTTTGATGAGGCTCATGAGACTGGCTGTTTTGATATACATTACAGCAACTCCAGCTGGCACAGAAATAAAACTGTAATCTCTGAATCAAAGGTGTTGTGAAATGSTTTACAGAGGTTGGTGGGGAAAGTGACTGTGTTTTCTGGGAATTTCATAATATGTTTCTTTCCTCTGATTCTGAAGTCTGGCAGCATCTCACTATGTTGGTTAYCCAACAGAAGTTGTACTCATGAAAAAATATGTGTCCTAAAGAATTTGTTAAGTTCTTTACCTTGAACTTGTGTGGTTTGTTGTGATCTGGAAAATATCCTTATGGGTTTTCCCTTGTTTAGAATTTGCTCTACATAGCAATTAGGCTATTTCATTAGTTTCAGTAGACAAGTGTGGTTTTGATTCACTTGAAAATGAAATTTAACATAAAAAAGACAATATTATAGAAATTGAAAGTTATAAATATTACTGTCAGTTTGAGATGAATTTGACTACTACTTACATTAATTCTCTTTACTTAAAAGTTAGTACTACATTTATTTGTAAGTGAGATGACTACCAGCGAAAAATAAAATACAAAYTGATGTGATGTGGAAAATCAGGTGTTTTTTTCAGGTAGGTTATGAACAACAGCTCATTTGGGAACTTTTATGAACAAATTTTGAATTCCTTAATTCTGACRTCTTTGTGCCAAAGTGCTGTGAGGGATGACCACCTATTTGTAGTGCTGATAGTTGTCAACTGAAGGAAAAAATTGAGTGTTTTTTATTTCTAACAATAAGAATTCAATCTTACTCTCTGAAAATTAAACCTGTTTAATCTTGGCTGTGCTACCTTATAATAAAATAATTAATTCATGCCCATTTTACCACCCCTTTCTTCCGAATTTGAGTGCATGCTAACATTTTTAAGTAATCTAGAATRCAGATTTTCTGAAGTCTCTGTGGCTGTTAAAGTGTAGATACAGTTTTTGTGCAGAGTACGTACGGAATAATATATATGGTTTTGTTTTCCCCTATGTATGAGAATCATGTTTTCAAGCTGCCTAATTACACTCCTTTCTTTTTAATGTCTTCATAACGGAAAAATATTCCTAATAACATGAAAGTATTTCTATTTTAGAAAAATAGTAAAACTTTACTGAGTTCTTTTTTTTTAGTTATTTAACCACAAGCTATTTATATAAGGTTTGTTCTACAAATAACTGGTGTTTGACTCTGTCGATTGCTCAGCATCACTGACACAAGGATTTTAAAGAGTTTTTCATAGCTGATCTTTACCGATAAGGGAAGCAGATTTCCACCACACTGAACTGAAAATTCATTAGTGTGGTGGGGGATCGTTAGCACAGCTGGGCATCCCATTCTGCTTCTCTGACCATTGGACCACTCAAAATTGAAAAAGGATGCTGCTCAAGCTATTACTAGTGCTGAAAGAAGTTTGCTGCAAAAAATTATTGTCCGTTCTTGTAAACAAACATAGGTCTGGAAACCAATAATAGAAACTTTTCAGCTGATGGGAATGATTTAATGGTGGCTACAAGGAGATTTACTCTTGTGCTTTTTACATTTTCTTTTGGGATGTGACTATCATGTTTCTGAGAATTTTTCTTCCAACTCTCTAGTCAGGAAGATCCATGCTAGGAGATGTAACCTTGAAAAGAAAAGCAAATGTTTACCTTTTCTATTGCTCTCTAAGGGGAAGTTGTCCTACATGCCTGTAGCCATTACATCCACTTCCCCTTGAGAAACTGGGGATTTGTGTGTTTGTTGATTAAAGCAGACATCATAGGGCCTCAGATCAAGTGATATTGCTGGACAGAAGTTCTAATCCATCACATCCTACCAAGCACTTGATTGCTATATTAGAGAGGAGGGGGAGATTGTTCTTTTTATTTTACCAGAAATTGTGAAAGGTGTTTGTACTTAAAAGTCCAGCCAAAGGTGATTTTGACATATGTTGAAGTGCCCTGGGTTGTCACTATTGCAGGTAAGTAATTTTTTGTCTACCAGACAGAGAGGGATTTATTGTATGCTCTAAGCAGTCTTTTTGTAAAACAACTCTGCTAACACTTCCTGGTTAATGTTGATTGTATTGAGCACATTTCTAGACATCTGTTGCATGGATAGATCATAATCAATGGGGTTTCTTTTATTCATTTTTAAACTAAATTTTCTTCTTTTTCTTTTCTCTTTCTCTTTTTTTCTTTTTCTTTTTAAAAAATTTTCTGTAGGACCTGGGGATAACGAAAGTGGGCCATATGAAGCGAATTCTCCAGGGAATTAAGGAACTCAGCAAGAACACCCCCTTCTCTGAAGTGTAATTATGCTGGTGCTTTCATTAAAGAGAGAAGAGAAAGTTGCTGGAGAAGCAAAGCTGTTGCAGGCACTTGGCTGTCTTTGTAGTTTACTCTGTGGAGGAATAAGCTCTGGTGTTTGTACAGGCTAGCATCTCTGAATTCTGGTGTGGTGAAGAACTTACAGCAAGAGTACGAAAGGATTTGTGCCAAAAACAAAAGGAAAAGGTGGTATGTTCTGTTTTCTTGGTGTGTGAATTGGCCAGTTTGGATAAGCCTAGTCTGGTAAATTGATTGGTTGATGGTGAACTGCACTGACTGGAAAATATAATCAAGAAATGATTGCTTTGCTTACATGCAGCTCAGTATGCCTCTCTCTATGCTGCAGCAAGATGCCACTGTACAGCGTGAGGTGATCTGCTTGTCCTTCCGAGGCGTAGCTCCATGAAGCCTCCTGTGCAGGAGAGCAGGGAGCTGGGAAGGTTCAGCGCGTGAGGCTGGCGGTGCCGCAGGGATCCRGGGCTCGCTGGCCATGCAGGAGAGGGGAGAGATACCTTGTGATACCATGAATGCAAACTATAATGCATGGTGTGCCTGCCTGAATTGTCTGTTGTTCTGTTGCATGACACATCTGATACTTTAAACACTTGAACAACTTTTTTTATGGGTTTAAATGAAATTTAATTTATTGCTACTTGAGTGGGGTTTTTTTTGTTTTGTTTTGTTTTTTTTTTTGTTTTTTTGTTTTTTTGTTTTAGTTTCAGGCACTTTTCTATTCTTCAGTGTTGTGTTATGCCTAAAATGTGTTCTACGGCAAAGGGTGTGTGGGTGTGGAAACTTAGTATTTGTGCCATATTCAGCAGATTATATATGATTGAAACACTGTACAGTTAGATTTTTAAATATATCATGTACAGAAGGTTTATCAGGTAACTAACTTATAAAAATTTTTGAAAGACTGGTACCTCACAAAAATATCAATTGGCTTCCTGCATGGAAAATGATAAAGAATCTCTCATGGTGCATTTTAACATAGTTATTCAGTTATCTTAAACATTTGTAGCATATTTGAACTTTTAGGCACTAATTGTTTAATTTATTCTATTGTTCAAAAGCAGGTTTAAAGATTAATGAAATTTTCTTAAAGGAAAGTTATTTTATTTATGATACATAAGAAAATATTTAAAATGTAGCAGCTGATTTGATTTTTGTGGGGTAAGCTTTTACTTGTTGCTAATTAACTATTAATTTAAAAATGCATCTGTGTGCATTTCTTTAAAAAGGTATCAATTTGTTTCTTGACAGCACTCCTACATCAGTAGACCATAAAAAATTTAAAACCCCAGACTCTAAGGTTTTACACTATGCATGCTAAGATGAATCACATGCAAGACAGTAATCCATGAGTGCAAACAGGTTAAAAAAATTAAAACCATTTTGTTTAGAAATTGCGCTAGACCAGCATTTGTTAGGTTATTTACAGTTTACTTAAATGAAACATAGGATCATGATTTAATTTCCTGCTTAACTTTTCACAGAAGTATTAATCCAGTAGGGAAATAATTTTCAGATATCTAGAAAAAGAATTCTACTGATATGTTTGATATGAGGTGACATTGTACCACCTGCCAGAAAACTTGCACAGTTTTCTGTGCAAAGTTTTTGCATAGCTGTTTCCTTCCTGTTCCTAGTTATGTATCATTGCAGCCCAAGGAACGCTTGATTTTTACCTAATCAAGTAGCTTTGATGTTCTTGCATGTGTAAGAGTATTTAACATCTATTTGTGTTCCTCACATGGGCAGCAGAGTAAAGTTTCATGTAGTTTTTACAAAAAACTTATTTTCTTGTATAAAGAGGCCAATGTCAAGTACTGCATCCTGGTCTTGCCCTCTATTTCTCATATATATGATGGGAGTAATTCCATGGCAAGTAGATGGGACTCATCCCTTGGGAAGTAAAATCTATTCTCCTCATTGTTTTATTGGAAAAAATAATCAAAAGAAGCTAAACAGGCTTAATTTATATCTAATTGTAGTTCTTTGTGTTCTTGCTGCTGTAGGTTCAACAAGCACCATTCTGGGAGYTCTGTGGACATAATTGATTATTCTGGTAAACAAACAGAACTAAAAGGCTATTTTCTATTAGGTTTTCCATAAAAAAGCAAACCAAAATGCCTTTGCCAAATGAGATGATTTTCTTGCTGTTGTATGAAAAGCATATGCAAAAAATGGAAAGTTAGGCAAACAATGGAAGGTTTGCTGGTTTTGCTTTTATTTTAATGTACTTGACATTCACCCCTTTAATGATGTTCAGATGACATCTGTCAAATCTTTGTGGGTTATATTTCCTTTTCTGTTTGTTCTGCATACAGCTACACTGTATTTTAACATCTGGCAACATTCTGGCATATTGATGTTATGGTACATAACATAGTTAATCTTCTGGTCTATTGAGGACATAATACATAATACATACATTTTGCTTTCCTGATTGTAGGACACAATCTCATTACAACTTGCAGCCTTGCTGTATACAATGCATTAAGATGGGCTAGGGAGGAGGATCTCTTCAGGCCATGCAGAGGTCTACACTGAGTTTATTAAAAATGGGAGCTGCTTTTAGGCAGGAAAATTAGCAAATGTTGTTTGTAACAAAACGTCCTTATGGCGCTCCTCAAGTTACCTCAGTACAGGACAACTGATCAATGATCATTTTTCTAAATGACCACCAAAGAATTTAACTTTGACTGTCCTAAGCAGGTTTTTTTTTAAGGCGTGAGTAGGAAATAAACAACTGTAAGCATCATTTATGCTGTATTTATTAGATGCCCAGGAGAGCAAATTTTTTGCAGCTCCATGCCTTAGACTAGTGTTGGCGATGAAGTGCAAATGCATCTGGGAGGGGGTCTCTATTTTATGGGGCTCTCTGTGGAGGTCATGGGTTGTAACTGTTAAGTGATGTGGCTTTTCTAAAGACTTTGGAACGCAGTGCTACTCTCTCATGATTATTCTAAATTGTGGAGTTTTTTTCCTTATAGCTGTAAAAGTTCCAGCTCCTAGAACTAAGTACATAAATAGCTAAATTTTTTAATGAACTGTATTCTTTCTAATTTAATCCTGCAGTTAAAAATGCTTCAAAGCACACATCCCAAATATTTCAATGAAACCAAGTTAAACACATCCCTAAAAGTAGTTAGTTTTTTAGAAAACAAGTTATCCTAGTAGATCCTGCGGAGCCTGATTCAGCATGCTAGATTTATCACGACAATCTCTATACAAAGTTTACTGGTTGGATTTTTTCCCCCTAGGTGAACACATGTTATTTCTGTGGTCAGTATACATTAAAGTCTGAAAGGAATGCAGAGTAATCTGCATTTTTTTTTGTAGTGGCTGGTATTCATGTAGGTGAAACTCTCTACACTTCAGAGAGAGGAACTTGAGAAATGCATGTTTTAAAATGCACCAGGTTGCTAAATGTATGTTTCTGTTCTGTCATTTTCAAATAAGATTTTCTTAGTTCACTGTATTTGATTACTGTAGCAACCTCTGATTTGGGTCATGCAAATTCTGCCTTTATAAAGTCTCATGCCTTCTTCTTAGAAACTGAATGAAATCAAGTAAACACATGCTTGTAGGGGTTGGGAATATTTTGCAATACTTCAAAGAAAAAAGGTTCAAAAATCAATTTTTTTAATATGATGGCAAGTGCAAATTTTCTTTGACACATTTTTATGTACCTCCCCTTAACCACTATTCTTTTCTCCTGAATGTCACTTTCTTTCAAAGAAAAATACTTTGAACTTGCAAGAGCAGTGAAGTGTAAAACATATGATCAAAAACTCTCCCAGACTATTTCATTCCAGTATTTCTTGTTCTGAGACTGGAATTAACATGCTTGGTCCTGTAAATAATAAATAAAAATAATCTTCCTCTCTCTATCCCTGTCCAAAAAAATTAATACTGCAATGTTGCATAACTGTAATTTGAAYGAGAGGAATTAATCTTTTTCTTTATAAACATCCATTTTATATTTTCCTGTGCTTTTTTTTAGAGAAATAGATAACCTGCCAATTTTATTTTTTAATTGAAGCCACTTATGCTAATTTAATGTAAACTTTATAATGCCTTGACAATGAACATGTCTCACTTCAAGGGTAAAATTATCAGTGTTTTTCAATGCATCTGGTCTTCATTTTAGGAGGACTGGCAGGCCTTTTTCACATTCAATGGAAAATTAATATATAAAGCAAATATGAGAGGATCTTCCATGTCTTACTTTAAAAACAGTTGTAATGATGGACATGTAAGACAAAAAAACCCCATGGTGATTCCATTTTGCTTGATGCTTCCTATTAATAATTGCATTAGTAGTTCACAGCTTTTCTGCAGTGCTTTCTCTGTGCCCCTAAATATTAAATTCTTATCTATGAGTTCAGCAGTTCTGGTAACTGATAGTTAGCAGTGCAAAAGTCTTTGTGAAAGGTAAAGTCACAAGGAATCTACATTGTTGAGGACAATGGAGCTGGAGCAATTTATTTAGCTTACAACAGGAAATCATCTTGTCACTCATATGAATAAGTGAGAGGCACCAAAAATAAAATCAAATAAGAAATTCTAGATTTATTATTTCGTCCCAATAACTTAAGTACCTCTCAACTGCAGCATCCTGTTTATAAATACATTTATAACACAAGCTGTCCCATATTTTTGATTCTGTTTTCATGGATTGTATGTTTTGTGGTATGATTTTCATATCATCAAGGCTTAATGCTGTTTATTCTAATGGCAAAGATTTAGTGTCTTCAAGAACTGTGCGTGCCTATATTGCTGTCTTAAGGAACAAGTATTTGAAGACTTGTGGAAGCTGAAGAGTTTGAACAGGATTTAAACTTTGGACAGGACTTAAAATATCTCTGCTTCTTCTTCAGAGATGAGTGGTAGCATCAGCAGGGTTGATAAAGCATCATTTGGTAATTATCAACAGAAAATCTTTGGTGGTTGGATAAATACCTGTATTTATATCTAGAATAGAATGTGGAATGGATCTTTTTTACAAAAAGTAAAAAAAAAATTCTAGTTGTTTTCTACTACTGTTGCATTAGGTTTCATAGCTCTGCTAAATGTTAGCTTATGTACTTGAAATGTTTGTTTCTGCCATACCAGAAGTCCAGTCTGTTTCTCAGAATTATAGTCCATTTGGAAGCCATCTGGAGAGCTTGAGAAGACAATTTCTGTAGCCAGTTGGAGCTAGTACCAAAATTCATAGGAACTTCTGATGGCTTAATAGTGATCACCCTCAATATTTTAACTGAAAAAAAAATTACTTTGGAATGTTTGTGGTTTTTTCAGTCCATAGAATTAATTGTGAAACATCATTCCTTCATCATATGTAAATAATAAAATATTCGCACTGTTAACACTTTTGCAAACAAGCAAAATGCTGATGRATACATACCCAAGAGCATTACTGGACAAACTGTAATCAATTTAGCTGTGGTGGTTAAAGACCTACCACCTTCAGAATAGTCAACAGAAAATTCATATGCGTGCATGGCAGAATTACAAACATCTATTTTTAATAATTCAAGACTTGTTTCCCAGTTGACAGAAACTTGGTATGCTCTCTGGTGGGATTTTGAGTTCATATAACCTATGTTTTATATTAGTGGGGGCAGAATAACCTGGTGCCTCATTTATGTTTAGCTCTGGTCACACCTTTACTGGTGTTTTTACATTGCTTCCCAGCTCCTGTGTCTGGGTGAGTTCCCAGCTTCTGGCAAGATGAAACCCTTGCATATCTCTCCATGGCTTTTGTTCAGAAGAGCTGGACAGGTGGGCTGCAAAGAAGTTGTAGGGTGCTCCAGGAGATCAAGATAGATCAAGGCTTCAAGCTCCAAAGCCTCGCATGGCCATTGTGTACTAAAATCCTTCAAGTTATATTTTTGTAATCCCTGCTGGAAGCTCTGTCTAAAAATTACCATTAACTACCAGAATGCTCTTGGAAAGACAAATATTTTGGCTAACTCTACCAGCTGTGTGAGACATTGAAAATACTGAAAATTATGGTAGCTATTCATAGGGCAAATATCCAAGTGGCCAATGAATATTTTATTCTATGGAACAAAGATTTTGGAAAAATATAGTTGTTGTATTATTCAAAGACTGGTGTTAGGACTGAAAAGCTACTGACTATAAAAGCAATATGGTACAAAGTTTAAAGTAATTTGGAACTYTCTTGTTCCAAATTCACTGGAAACAACTATTTTAGGAAGTGGTGTTTGATCCAGGTATAGCTATACAAGACCGTGTGAGGTGGAAGGTGGAAATTGGAAGAAATTACCTAAAAGTAAAATTGAGTAGTTTGTTTTCATTATGGACACTGTGAAAAGCCAAAAATAAAATCCCCACAATGCCCCAAATCCCTTCTATGACTTTTTAAAGTGAATTAGCATTTTAAGTCCTTGTTTTATTAAACTAAAGCATTAATTGGATAAAAAAGCATTTTAGGGTTGTTTTTTTTTTTCCCCTGTTATTGGCACTTTCAGGTTATTAGAGACATAAATATGTTTTTCTCCTGGTGTTAGTTGAAGTAAGCTCTGTTTGGGACTAGTTTTTCGCAGTCACAGTCAATTATTTTGTGAATGGTGAGCTTGAGGAAAGCAATTCGAGGCTGCTTGGTCTTGCTTTTCAGGAAGGGGTAGACCATGAGTGCTGAAAAATAGAGCCTGGAGGCTCTTAATGAGAATTTTAAGGATACAGGATTTTCTAGTTGGGCAGTTCAGGAAGGTTTACAGTAAGCACACAACTGTGGATATACTCACTGTGAAAGTTCCTGGTAGCACTGTCCTCTCACAAGATGCCATCTCTATATATTGAAACCGGCATTTGGACTGTGTGCTTAGCCAGATTCCAGAGGATTTTCTACAGGTATCTGTCATTTGTGGTGTCCATACTTTCTGTCTTGGTTTTATGTCTCCTTAAATCGTGCACCTTGAAAATGCACTGGTCCATATATGACAAAAATTAGCATTTTTTCTGACTCAAGGAGCACAGCTTGTGAACATATCCTCAAATAATATGTTTCATTAGCCACCTTTTTATAATATATCCTTTGAATCCTAAAAGAGCTGAAACCATGGCACCTCCCTAGAGCTGCCAGTTACCTTAGTAATTTAATATGCTTGGATGTTGATAGGATCATCAAAGGGCGAGGTGATGTTCACAGTAAAAGATGAGACACGCARTGGATGGGCTTTGTATAAAGAGTACAAGTGGTTGAGGTGAAGAGAGGTGAAGAGGACTTGATCTCTGCACCTCCCCTCTGGCCCTTCTTTGGTGCTGTCATCGCACAAAAATAATTTAATGTCATCCATTATTAGCAGCTTCTTGTCTGAATTCGTGGTGACAGCAAATGAATCAATTGGTACTAACAAAACTTCTCGCTGTCACTTCTGTCTGTCTAGAGCGGGTATCTTTAAATGCCAAGCACTATGACATTGCATGAATGTATTTTCAGTGTATGTTCTGGCATTTAAGAAAGGTAAATTTCATCTAAAGGTATTTCGAAGGTTCTGAGAGGTATTTCAAGCCCAGCATGGGTGGTTTCTGTCATTAGCCAGGTTCCTAACTTACACTGGTATCCCAGTCAAGTACAGCTGTTAGTTAATTCTGTMGTAACATCCACTTACATGCATGAGTGGATGCATGAAGTACACGTGGAAGTGTTGCAGAGATGGGACAGTGCCTGATTCTCYGCATAACTTCTATATTTGGGTCTAAGTAGCAGTTTGTAACAAAGAGCTGAAACGCGTGATTTCCATTCAATTCAAAACCACATTCARTTGAAAATGAAAACATCTAAAATGGTTTGTACGGGTTTAGGTTAAAAATGGTGTGTGCTTTCTGCCCTTCTTTCTCCCTTCTTCCTGTTCACTTCCCAGGAAAGTTCATTATCTTTGCAAACATATAGATCTGTTGGGATTTAGGAATATGCTGTGCTTGAAACAATACTTTAGGCCTCTTGGAGACTGTTCTTGTATTTCAGTTGCAGCATTTCTGTGTAAACCTACAGATTATTTGGGTGGGGGGAAATTGCTCCTCACACAAATCTGATCCTCAGATTGATCATGGGTAGGCTTTTAAATGCCATACCTTTGAATGTTGTTGTCTTGCCAGTATTTGTGTGGTTGTGTGTAGATAGGCAGTGTCTAGTTTGTAGTGTGTATGTGAGAGCACACCTGTACATAGATATGTATATACATACCCTGGTTTTGCCCAATTGCCAACTTGTGTGTAGAGCCAAAAAGACTTAAAACTATACAGTGCTTGAGATGCTGCATTGTTTTTATTATAGTATTTTTTATATCGGATGAATTGCAGGATGTTTACAGATGCTTATTAATATTTAACTTATACAATGGGGTGGCAGGATGTTTATGATTGTTGTTAGCTAAAGAATTGTATATGATTCTGGGTGAAATTTTGGCTTTTTTGAAATCCTTGGCTAAACTCCCATTGATCTCACTGGGGCCAAGATTAAACCCCTCTGAATCTATTGTTTACTGGCTATTTTCCTACTGTGATAATTTTTAAAATGAGTGAAATGTATTTATTTTTTCCCAATGTGAAATCTGCAGTTTCTATTTGGATTTTTCTATGGAACCTGCAAAGTACAACACAGGTGGGAATATATGCCTCAGAGAATGTACAGAATTTTTCATCGATCTGGTCCTTAAATATGTCTAAGAGAATACCTTCTAAAATAACTTTTGTAAGATTTAATACAGAATCATCTAAAAAGAGATCACCTTTCATGCCTCTCTCCACAAAGAGGAAATGCAATGTGGCAGGTGAATATGAAGAAGTATTCATTGATAAATAAAAAGTAGTCCTGTCTGTTTTCTATGCCTACCGGTCTCATGCAGCTCACCTGCCTCTGCAGATGTGGTATGAGACACTTAAAGTCCCTTATCCAAAAGTACCTTTTTGGGAAAAAGAAAGTAACATAGTAAGTGTGTGGCTTTAAGCTTCTCATCAAGATATGGAGGTACCTTCAGAGCCAGTGTGTTGAATAACTTTTAATATTCCATGGATGAATTAAAATGGTGAAACTATTAAGTGGTAAGGCAAGCCACACAACTGCTTGTCATTAGAGAAATTGCTTGTCTAGAGGCAGAAGGATCAGTTCTTTCATAGCACAAGGGAGGAAAAATAATGTAATGCAGCGCTTCCTAAATCCCYTTCCAGGGTATCTTTTAATTGTGTATGCTTGAAGTGTATTCTTCCTGTAAAAAAAAACCATATGGCTGTAAAACAGCTAAATAGATGCATCCTAATTCCTTCATCTAAGGCTAAGAATATAATTTTTAAACGAGAGCTATCATGCACTTTGAAATACATGTGTTGAGAAACAGGTAAATTCATCATAAATATGGGATGATTATCTGTTCATCATAGATAATTACCCCAGGGATAGTCAAACTTGTAAAATGAGGTAGTTATGTCAAGGTTATCAAAAGCTGAAGAAATTGCAAAGCAGACACATTCCTTCATGAGGCTCTTTCTGAAGACATCTGTGCAAATGCCTTCCACTTCTGTGAATCTTTTCCTATAATTTTGTTTAAGAAAKGATCATATTCAGATTCCTATTCTTTCCCTTGCTGATAAGGTGGGAAGTATGCACCTTGGTTGAACTTTCTAGGAGTCTGTTGGCTGCAGAAACAGACCTCAAGAGAATAAATATTGGAGGCAATTAGCAGGCTTGTGAAGCATACGCAGGGCTCTGCCTGGGCTCATTAGTCTGCTAATGTGGATCTGMTTACAGATTTGTGGGGAAAAAGCTCCTGTTGTGCCCCTGCTGCACTTGGTGSAAAGGCTCCATGGTTTTAGTGGGGGCAGATTGGTGCCCAAGTGAGCAGTCACCTTTCCTTTTGCGAGTTGGTCATCTTTCTGTGATTCTAATCAGGACTGAAGTTGAGGACACACCTTTATTTGTCTGCAAGGCCATGTGATATCTGAGGAAATGAGGAGGAAGTGGCTGAAGGTCTGGATTCTGCCTTTGGTTTCCTGTCATGGAGCTGGTGTAAGACTGGGGGCAGCTTAGTTAACCTTTGAGTGCCTCACTTTCTCCGCCCATGGGAATTGGGATGCTCACACCTCTGTACAGCCCCCTCGAGCCCTGTAGGAGAGCAGTGTTATATAAACCGCTGAGTTTTACCCACACTATTATATATAGTAGAAATAAATGACTTTTGTCCATAACACTGCAAGAGTTGCTTTTCCTAGTTCCAGGTTCTCTTTGATGACCTACTACATCCTGGGTAGTAGTCAGTTTTGAAGCTTAGCAATTGCTCTAATACTTAGAATTACACACGTATTTGCTGCAGAAAAGACTAAAACTTTAAACTGCCTGACAAAACTTGCCAATGAAGTATATCTAACAGAGCAGGGGTGTAACTTTTGGCTTTATTTACTTGTAATAATGGTAAGGAACAGTGAATTTTGTTTGTTTACATACTGTTTACAATGGCACAGTTTTATTTTTAATATATAAAAACAATTGAGGTATTTATTGCATATACTATTTTAAAGATGTTTTATGTGTTTTCACCTTTGGAATATATTGTTACATTTCCTTGTACAGATAATTTGGGTGGCTTTGTTAATATAGTTAGTAATTTTTATGACTACTAAGTGACCAGTTTTCCGTGCCTTTTTATTGTTGGATGCATGATTACATATTTATTATTGTATGGAAGTCACTGAGATGTGTATTTTTGTATTCTGCTAGAAGCAATGGTTGATTTTATTGTACATGATAAGAGATGCCTTCCATAACAGGCACTCGTATGAGATCTTCCTTCTCAAATAAACAGAATGCATTCAATGTATATAAGTCCTTGATTTTTTTTTTTCTTTTTTTGCGTCTAGAAATCAGTGGGGATCCTTGAGCGTCATGACACTGAATTTTAGATGTTGCCCACTCAAAATGAGGGCTGCTACCAATATCATCAAATCTAAACCAGAATTCCCCCTTGAAATCAATACAGTGGCAAGTCCTGGCATAACCTAAGACTTTGGAATTTAAAAGAAAACTCTGTGTGTTAAAACTGCATTAAATTTGGGTGAATGGCCGTCAAGCATCATTTCTACTCAGTCTGCCAAAGACTGCCTGAAAACGGTTTAAAATTAGGGGCTTAGAACACAGCTTATATACATCCCCTATATGGCTGTGTGCAAACCAGATGTAAGTAGGTCACTGTGCATGTAGGTGTTTACAGTTGCAGGGGTCTTCTGCTGGGTCTTGCTGCCACGCAGCGCATTAAGTGTAAAAACAGATTTGCATTTGCATCCATGGTAACAACAGTCATTAAAGCAGAGCACTCAGCAGCACCCGCTTTTCCACGGCTAAGTGGCAGTAAAGCGAGCACATTTTTCCTCAGCAGTGTGGACTGTGCCTCGCCAGCACCAACCCTGATAAACACTCACAGGGGTTTGATTCCAGAGAGCCATGCTGCAGGCAAACATCAGCTGCCGTGTCCTAGGTCAGTGAGCCCCTAGGCTGGGGCTTAACACACGACACGATGTGAAAGTAACTACAATAAGTGGCATGTACAGAAGGAAAATTATAGTGTATAGGAACCTAAGTCAGTTCGTGAAGGCAATAATCTTGTGACTGATGAAGTTGTCTTGTGGTTGGGATCATATTGTCCTGAAGTGATCGTACATTGGAKAGGCAATTTTGTGGATGAGCCAGAAAACTTAAAGGTCAGTGCTGGGGGGTTTCATGTACCATAAATTCCAGGTGCTTACAGTTCTCTTAGGATTGAAACCTCTAATTTTACATGTGTTTTGGGAGGATTCAATTTCTTTAACGAAACTGAAATGGTTGGTTTCTATAATCACAAGTGTGGTATAAATGAGAGACTGTAGTAGGAGAAATATCTCATGAGGTAAATTAGGGAACACCACTAGGGATGGCACTCTGCAATACACGAAGATACTRGGTGTGCTGGTGCTTGGACAACAGGAACTCTCCACAATTTCTTCCAGCAGTTAGACTGAACAATAAGGTAGGCTTCCCACAGTTCATCTTGCCCATAAATTAGATTTCTGTGAATACAAAGTCAAAGAATGTGAAAAAGGTAGTTGGATTATAATCCTTAACCTGGAAGATGCACTGAGGGAGGTTTTTAATAATTTCAAGAGAAGTTTGGTAAGTGGGTGAACTGTTCATATCTTGTGTTATATAATCTGTTTGTTCATGCCAGTAGCACCAAAAAGCTGATGATAAAGCCTGAAACTGTGCTGTTAACTGCTATCACTAAATTAATAAAAATCTGAAAAAAATAAGGTAATAAACAGGCAAGCATTGAAATTCAAAGTCCTGAAGCAAATCTAACAGCATTATTGCCCACAATTATTTTATCAAAAAGGGCTACATGGATGTTTTGTCTAAAGCAAAATCAAGTAGCAATTTCCTTAAAGAGGTTTAGTGGGGATGGCATGATAAACTACAAGGGCAAAAATTAAACTGGTGCAAAATTAACATTTCTTGTTAATATTAAAATATTGGAGCAGTGAGCACAGTAAAAACTGAGAAACAGAAATAATTTTGAATTGTGCCATTCAGGCTACTAAAAGTTTAGAGTAAAATCTGCCCATTCTGGAAGCAAATACAAGAATATGGCATTAGCCGGAATTTGATGTGTATTTAACTAGTTGTTTGCCCCATTTCCTTTGGAGTTATTGCAGACCATTTCCTGATTAACATAAGTTTGTAGTCCTGATCGTACTTAAAACTATACTTTTTGAAAATAAAATATGTCAATGGAGCCACAGCSTTGCTCGTCCCCAGCTGTCTAATGGTAGGAAGATGTCATGGATTGAATTTGTCTTGAAAGCATGACAAAACACGAGGCAGGTGCCATAGCTGCTGTCCTGGCCAAGGCACACWGGTGAGTGAAAGCAGCAGCTGGCCCATGCCCTCTTTCAGATGAGAACCGAAGGGATCTACACGGAAGTGCATCTTTCTTTTTATAGAGGGAGAGATGAGACATGTCATGGTGATGAAATGGGACATCCTGGGATGTGGCAGATGCCTCGCTGAGGCAGAGGGATTTTTTGCTCTGACTTTAGTTTCCATTTCCTTTCCTTGACAGCAGTGCACAGCTGTGTCTGCACTTGCTCCTCTGAACTCATTCCTCCCCTCTGCCCTTTTGCTGTTATTTGCATCTCCCATGGCTCAAAGACTTCATCCCTTCTCAGGTGCCTACTGTCATTTCCCAATTACACTTTGCCAAGTGCAATTTCCTTTCTTCAATTTCATTTTAAAAAAAATCTGTCTGCTGCCTAGTGACATTAATGCAACAGCAGATATGTGTTCTTCTGGCAGTCAGGCTATCCTCTGAGTAGAGCAGTTCATTAATTAGAGCCAGACATGTAATATCTCTCATTCTCTAACACATGTCCCTGGTAATAATGATAATAATGATGATGATGATAATGATAATGATGATGATGATGATGATGATAATAATAATAATAATAATAATAATAATAATAATAATAATAATAATAATAATAATAATAATAATAATAATAATCTGCTAATGGTGTAATGATTCAACCAACGGTGTGTTTTCCCTCTCTCTGAGGGAGCACTGCTTTTCTCAGACTTCCTGGGCACAGCATTTCCAGCCTGCTGTTGAAGCAATCAGTAGTGTGAATGTCTTGTCACACAGGAGCCTGCAAATAGTGTAAGAGCACATACTTGTGATTTATGCTTCATAACTTATTTTCTGATTTGTTTAAAACCATTAATTCAGTCAAATTTTCTGATTTGTYTAAAAGCATTAATTCAGTCATTCAGAACTCTTAGGGGAGTAGTTCCAGGTGAATAAAAAGGAAAGAAGTTGAAGTTAAAGATGCCATGGAGCTGTTCCCGAAACATGGTTTCTTTGCAGTGAGGGGAAGCTGGTTTTTTAAGGATTGTAGAGTCAGAGGTCACTTCAGAGTACCTGCACAAAAAGTTTGGTAGTAATCGTTTCAGGATATCCTTTCTCCTTCACCAGCTTCTATAAACTCTGACAGGAGCAGGTGGGTTCTGGGGCCAACTCCTCATCCAAGGCAGAATGACTGTTCAGAGGAGAGTGCCTTTACCTGCAGTGTATGGACAGCTCTTTCCTGAAATTAAAACCCATGTGCTTGAATACAACAGGTAGTTATAAAGTGCATTTTTCCTTTTTTAAGATCTGAATTTCTGCTAAGATGAGCCTGACATGTTTCTGCTCTGGCATTCTGTCTCTCAATTCCTCTCTTCGGGGCCTTCACCTTTMATACCACCATGTTTTGAGCATCTCTTTTCAGGTACTCCAAAGGGCTTAAACCCAAGGAAATGTAGGCACAGGGGCCACACTCCAGATCAAGAGGAGGGAGAGCATCAAACAGCATTGACTGCTTTGTAAAATCCAGTTGAAGTATAAAATTATTTTTCCAGATGCCAGTTAAAGTCACACCTGTCATTTGTTACTTATCTCATCAGAAGAAAATAATTGAATGAATTTATATATGAACAAAAACCAAGTATGTTCCTTAGAGAATTTAGAAAGGAATTAGAGAGCTACACAGGGAGAGATGGAGGAGACCATACCTATGCCAGCTCTGCTCCATCACAACATCAAGGAATGAACAGCATAAATTTCACARTTGCAGTGTAAAACCTTCACAGAGTTGTCTTAGGGAGGTATATCCTGCTTTATAAATCAAATGTCTTCAGAACTAAAATTTTCAATATAATTTATCTCCCTGTGACCACTTGGCCATGAAAACAATTACTCTGTAATTCCCAGAATCTTAAGGCTATTTAAGTTATTGATAGGCATATTAATTACGTCTTCCAAACACTGTGGAAAGAGTAGCCTGGGCAAACGAGCCTAAATGTTGAAAACTACAACACCAATTAATTGTGTCAGAGTGATCAATCACCATTTATTTCTCAGTCAGTAAGAACCACTGCTAATGGCAGATTAAGCTCGGTTAAGGTTTGATGGAAAYTTTAGTTTTTAAGGGAAGTTAAATTATTGGATCATTCCCAGGCATAATCAACAATGTATCATGAGCTTGTTTTTTCAATATAAACACCCTCTCAAAATGTATATATTTTTATATAATGTCCTGTGTTTTCTTAGATGGCTGGGTAATCTGGGTTTTTATTAAAGACTTTTCCCTTGCTGGATTAAATGGTGAAAACCTTGGAACATAAGCCCTCGTGGTTCTTTTACATCTGTTTAGCTAATACCCAGTTTAAATGCTTCTGATATCTGATTAATCCCTGAGAGAGTGGAAAGAAGTAATACTTTTCCTTAATTCAGAGAGGACTCCTATCCTCTGTAGACCTACTTTCTCTGTGACTGTGGGAACCTGATCATCAGGTGCCATTGGGTTGGTGGAGGGGGTTTGCCTGGGTGGAATCACAGTGCAGAAAAGGTATYACATGACATTTTACCAACCCATTAATGTTCCCATTCTGGCTTCCAGGCTCACTTGTTGCTGCCACCAGTTTCCCACCTCCCAAGTTAAACAGATAAAAATGAGAATTTTAGGGTGCATGCCACGTCAAAACACAGTTGAATTTTGAAATTTTGGGCACTGAGTAACTGGCATGTAAGGCTTCAGTGAACATAAGATGTGTGTAATGATGCTGTTGAAATTTCTTGTTAGAATCACTTATATTTCACCAATGCTTTCTTTGCTTTCAATATTTACTGATTTTTCTTYTATTTATTTAGTGGCTCATGAACTGTATAGTAAATTAAAGTTTTCCTTTTGGATTGACTCTTTTTACTGGCCCAAAATAGAAGTGATTTTCTTTTGGAGATATACAAATTACAACTGTTAGGAGGAATTTCCCAGAAGACATTCAATACCTCAGCCAAAATGCAATTTCTCTGTCTCAATCCCACACTTTGCAGGGCAGCTGCATCTGTTACCTTCCATTCTCCTTTGGTCTCAGTGTCTTTGAGGGCACCCAATGCCAGCACTGGTGGTGTCTCTTCCTTCAGACACAGAATTAGCATTTCACAGAGGCGATGACATTTTAGCATGAATAGCACGATGTATAAAACGGACACACAGCTTGTGCAAATCGTACTTTCCATTTTCTTTTTCACCCAGAAATGGATGGGATTGCCCATTTCCTTTAAAAGCAGGCCACCTAGTGCTTGCAGAGCTCCAGCACATAGAGAAGGCCACTGCCAGCACGTTGGTTTGCTCYCTCCCTCATTGGCACTCCCTTTAAMCCATGAAGCTGCTCACCTACTTTTCAAAACACACTGTGCCACTATTCAGCTTAAAGGAACAGGAAATTTAAGTTGTTGATTTCACAGGCCTGTTCCCTGTCTGGCTGGCTGCTACTTGCCTAGATCCAGCACTGGCTTTTGTCAGCCCGCTCTGTCAGCCTGCATTAACTCCCTTAAATGGCCAARCAGCCACAGGGAACGTGACAGTGTGGCTGAGATCAGCTGAATTAATGAACTAAGCCAAGGGGTAGAAGGAAYCAGCAGCAGGACTGACCCAGTGAGAAGGTGGTACTGTGACAAAAGAGGAAAACAAAAGGGAAAGAGAGGGCAATATGCCCCTTTCACCACTACCAGCAAGCTATCAGAACCACATCCTCAGGTTCACCAGAGAAAAAGAAAATTAAAGTAGAAACATTGACAGCTTTTCATCCTCCAGACTGACACCAGGGCACTATAAAAGGAAAAAAAGTGTCCCAGTCCTTTACATGTGCTATTAAAAAATGATGAGCCAGTAGTATCCCTGCTGGAATGTGACATCTCCAAAGAAAGCAGAAAAGCACAGCCTGGAATGATGTTACTAATTCTGTAGCTGTATGACTACACATGTAACCAGTGTCCCGGGAAGATACTTTATCCCAGCATTTTGCTGGAGCTTCCTTTCTTCCTCCTGGTGAGACAAGGACAAGACCCAGACACCTGCTGTTATCAATGGTCCTGTGGCACTTCTCATAGAAAGTCTAAATCCCGGTGAACATAAATCCTGTCCGATTTTTTTTTTTTTTTAATATAAATTGGATGAATGTCTCAGTGAGAGGTGAGTTTGGGGTGTTTTGTGCATGTGTAAGAAGTGCAAATACTGAGCTATGCAGCCCTGTATATCATACAGCATAGCTAAATTCAATCCTGCATGGCTGACAATGTATTTGGCAATACTCTCCTTTTATTGCATGGGTTTAGCCTTTTAGTTAAAGTGAAAAATCAGTAATTTTTCATTCTAATCTGCTTTTAAATACCTGCAGGTCTCTTATTTTCATTTAAAAAAAAAAGGAAAAAAAAAAAGAAAAAAAGGAGGAAATTTAAGCCTAGCTAGAGGATCAATTTGTATCACTAACAAGAACATTTCTAGAAAGCCTATGTCTTAAGACTGTAAAACTTGAGAAAATCATTAAATGATAGAAGTTATAAATAAATGTTTTCTGTATTTGGGCTGCACTGGATAATGGACACCTTCATAYAACATCTCTTTTGTTAAATATTTTCAAGAATACAGGGTGGACTGTTGGATTGGGGCTGGAAATGCTAACATTTCTATAGGGGTAGGAAATTTAATAGAAGGAGATTTCTAAACAAGCTTCTTTCAAATAAAAAAATTCTGCAGTCTTGCTCCTCAGTGGTTTTGCCTGTCRGCAGGACATTACTTTTGACTCAGGATCATTTCACATTAATTCTGTATCATCTTGGCAAGTCTCCTTAACCTGCAGTGTGCATCATTATCTTTCATGAAAATGACAGGAAAACACCCACACTGAAAAGCCTCAACAGAATACTTTATTTTAATGAATATAATGTATTTCCTCTAGCACAGTGTGCATTTTTCACTCACACACGTATACTACCYTCATACAGCTATGCTAAGTTGCAATTTATTATTTATATTAATTATAAATATTAATTTCAATTTTTCAAATAATATCTCAAAACTTATCACCTATAAAACAGTAATTAAGTCTTCTTGGRAACACAGTCTTATAATCAATCATCAATATATCAGGTTTTTGCAGTCTCATCAAGTGAACTTACATAGAAAATTATCCTCCCCTGGCACACCTGAGACAGAAGGGGACAAAAAAAATCCAAACCAGCCCTGAATTAAAAACAAGCCAAAAGTGAGAAAGCTGTAATTTGTACTCTGGTTCCTGGCACATTTCTCATTTCACATACCAGCTATCAGGAGTATATCCTATCAATATCAGCTATTGAGGAGTGTCCTAAAACTGTCCCTAACAAGAACCCTCAATTGATTCTATTTTTGTGATAGGGAAAATGAGCCCCAAAGCTGTGAAGCTCCAAAAGGCTCCTCCTCCCTGGATAATGTAGGAGACAGGAGGAGAAAGGGTGCCTTCAAGCAAACCTGTCTTGCCAGAMCCTGAGGGAACTAAGAAGGGAAAACAAAACATTGGACTATTTCCTAACAGGAACCACATGCAAATTCTCCGTGATTCATCTGATATCCTGCAGTTCTTCCCCCCACAAATCAATCATATCCATTAGCTCTCAACCACAAAAAAAAAATCCTTTTGATGCCCTGAAAAAACAACAAGTTTTGTCAATAATAAGCTATATCAGATCAATGTAACTTTGTTTTCTGGTATAAAAATGGTAAAGTTGGGCTTGTAGGGAAATGGAAATCCATTTCCATTTTCCTCCTTTAATATGATGTGTTTTAAAGGGTGTATGACTAAAGAATCCATCCATGTTATTGTAACTTACCCCTCAGTGATTTTATTATACCCATTAAGAACTGGATGGTTAACATTTATGAGTACCATAGACCTTTTAGCATAAAGTAAAGAAATATAAGTATTCCCAATGCTTCAGCCACTAATTTTTTTCCTGTACCCCATTTTCATTGCCCCTAGAGAACAGAAGATCACAGCTGGTTAATTCTTACCTAACTCTTAGCAGCAGGAAAATGCTTAAGAAACCTTTTAACAGCAATCTCTCAAGATAACCAACTTGCAGGGAAAAACCTCAATATTTCCGTGTATTCAAAGCTGATGAAATTGAAAGCTATTKGTAAAAGTTAATTCTGGAAACTTTTTGTCAGACAAGAAAAAAAATTAATTAATACTTTAACAACACAGCTTTCAGGATCAAATTGTGTTTTATTTATAGCACATCTGTCTTATTATGCAACATATGACCCAAGCAGTTATCTAAAAGCAAATATTAACTCTCWTTTTCCATTAAATTATAAGCAGAACAGTGTCTTACCAGTTGTAAATGATGACATGATGTTGAAGCTCAAACAATTTAATTTTAGAACACTTTTATTATGTTTTCAAATATTCCTAAAGCAGTTTCTTGCAACTGAGCAAACAGACAATGGATTAGTCCCATTTTGACTGATGAAAATTATTTTGATTTTATGTAAGATTTATAAAAAATGATAAAGATATAAAATATTTATATTATTTGTATGTATCTATATCTATCTCCACAGCTTTAAAGCATAAGTGACCACACAGAAGATAGTTTCCTTTCAACAAAGTTAAAAATTAACTTTCTTAATTTCAACAATAYTTCAATGGTGCATGTTCCAAAGTACCCAGTAAAATACAATGTTACCAAGATGTAAACTTTATATTTTGACTCTTGAAAAACCACGGGGCAAAAATTCCCTCTCTCTGACATGAGGTTTTACAGGATCCTTTGGATTACAGCAAGTTTTCATACAATCATGTGGATGAAGGAATGAGGCACTTCTAGTTTGTCTTAGGTAATGGGTTCCTTAGTTAGTTTCTTTTTATTTATTGTATTTTAGAGAGAGAATTGAAAACAAGATTTGGGAGAAGCTATTATTACTCCTATTTTGCTGAAAAGATACCACCAAGAGATGTAAGGACTTGGTAGTTTCCAGTCAATATTTTGATGGAAAAAGACAATAACACTGTAATTAAAGTGTGCTCATTTCTATTAGAGACTGAATCAGAGGGGAAATTAAATAATCTTTGAGTGTGTGGCAGCCCTGAGGAACTGAGAATCAGGACTTAAACAACACACAGCAGCAGTAATTCGTGTGCAGAATCATAAACAAGGCAAGGCAAATGGTCATACTGAGAATAACTTAAACCTCAAACAYAAGCTTAAGTTATTTCACCTGAGATGAAGAGAACATGTCAAGATACATTGCAGCAGCACACACCAAACTGTGTAATAAGTCCAGCAAAAATGAAGGAGAAAGCACATAATGAACATGACACTATTTTCATTGTGGGAAAATACTATGAAAATGAATTCCAGTTCAAGAATAAACTGTAAAACCAGCAATAAACTGGGCTGTGCTTAGAAAATATAAAGATCAATGAAAACTGACATTGATTTCATTTGAAGTCCAGATGCTGTAGTATCTCCACAGTAGTTGAATTCAAGAGAGAAAATAAGTCACGTTTGTTTACATATGGAAGGCACAAGATTTGAAATGTGTCTCAGTAAAGCATCTGGTTTTCCTCTAATTTCACAGCAGGAAAATTAGAGACTACTTAAATAGATGAAGTTGCAGAAAATTTAATTACCACTAAACATTTATAAGGAAATTCATTGTTCCCTGGAGTTACCACAGTTGCAGTAAGGATGGTATATGACATCTCTGGGCTTTAAAGAGGAAGCATAGGCAGCAACTGGTTGTAAACAAACAAGAGATGTGTATAGTGTGCACAGTGTCTGCAGATATAAGGAATTGTAAGATTTATCCTATCATACAAGTTACCCAAAAATTTGAAAAAAGCTGCTGATACCTTTTATGATGATACCATAACCGTAAACTGCAGGAAGGCAAAGATTTTTTTTTTTTTTTTTACAAACCGGTCTGATAGCTTTCTAGAAATACACCAAAAGGGAAAAACAACTGGRACATTGCAAGAATTCTGCAATAATGTTTAGGGTTACACTGAGCAAAGAGCTGAGTACTCGAACACAGCTAGTTCTGACAGAGCAGGGTGTTCTCTATATTGATGTTTGACCTTCACACACCAACTTCCCAGTAAAGATCAGTATCACTTCCCCAGTTCAGAAGATGTTTTTGCCTCTTTATTGTATTCTGGCAAGTTCATCTTAAATTCATCTGCAAATATGGGCTGAAGACAATGAGAGAGTGTGTTATGTGATAGCACACAAGAGTTTATTCCTGTCTCACAGCGTACTGCCTGCAGTAACTGTGTAACTCTGGTTAGCAGGGCATGTACCATGACTATTGCTGGCACACAACTTTATCTAAATGACAAACCTAAAACTAGCAATGAGGGACACTCTGAAAACTCCCTCAGGGGCCTCAGTGTCATCMTTAATCCTTAAGGAAAATCCTTTGTTTTAATCTCTCGTACAAGCAATAAATATGCGCRTAAGTCACAAGGCAAAAGCTGAAGATGAAAACAGATAAGGAACAGAAAAGTGCAGTACAATTACACCCTTTCCTGACAGTAGCCAATTATTGAGAGGGTGTTTGACCATCTTCTAATTGAACAGATTGGCACTGGAAATTCTGGATTGTTCTGGTTCCATCAAAACTTTCTACAGAGGCTCTAGCCATGATCTGGCTGTGGCTGCTGGCCAAGCTTGCTCCTTACCATAGCTCAGCTGACTGGCTATTCAGTTCCCTGGCATCAGGCTGACTGCTCAGTTGGTTACTTGGCTTCCCAGGCTTGTCAGCTGGCAAAGAAATAGACTGTTCCATTCTTGCCAGAAAGGCTGCAGAGCCAACACATTTTGTTCCAGCACTCGATGAAACAAAATATTGACAAGATGGAATTTCCTGTAGAATAAAAATTTCATTCCCAGCCAGCTCCAATTATTATTGYATGGTCTTGTGTAACCCAGTGACGGCATTTATCGCATCCTCTAATAAACACAATGCACAGAAAGGATGTGAATTCAGAGAGCTTTCCAAGGCTTTGGATAATAATCTCATAGCATCTGCAACCATTTCTATGGAGTACAATGCGTCTTTTGATAAGGTTAGAATCTTTCCATTCTGCATTAAAAGGCCCATTAGGCTGGCTCCCACAACTCATTTGTCAGCAGGACATAACTGGCCAGTTCTGTACAGAATCTGTGGATTACAGCCTTTATGCACATGGTTTTGGAAAATGACTTGCATAGGCTACAGATCAAACTCCAGAGAAAGAGGAACCAGTAATAGCTGGAACATAGTTACATATATGAATATTATGTTTTGGCTGTTGAAAAAGGAGTTAAAATACCCATAAACATGGAAAYAAAAATGACTCCTCAACCAGGTCAATGGAAACAATGGATTTGTGAACCATTTGGTGAAAAGAAACCAAAAATTGGCATCATGTGATATCATAATGCCATAAACTCAGCCCTTGTTGGAGACAAACACCATGGCCCAGCCCAGGTTCATGAGAAGATGACTCATAGAATTACTCACTGAGATGAAGAGTTCCAGTTTYGGAGTTGGTAGGGGTGTCAGGAGTGTTTTCAAGGAGACACTGAATAGGCACTAAATGGCAAAGCAAGTAAACACCTGGGTGTGCATTTGCAGCAGAACAAGACGATTTAAGCTGTGTCTGTTCCTGGTTGTGACTGTGCTGTCTCCAGTGCCACAYTGACACATTTATTATGTTGGTGAACTGGATCAGCAAAACGGAAGGAAAGCAGGTTGTTCTCCGGCCCTCTCAGTACAAGCTCATTTTTTGCTTGATTTCACAAATGTTCATGCTGGCACAGTCCAGAAGCTGCGCAGACGCAGGAGTGRGAGCTGGGCTGGAGAGCTGAAGGGTGTGTTAAAAACAGATAAGCCACTAGAAACAATTCATGAAATGATTATGTTATGGGCTATGAGCTTTAGATTTTTATTGAGGGGGGTGGGGGAAGGGGAGAAGGAGGGCAGAATATTTTCAAGCATGGCAGATCCTTCCCAGCTTGCTGCAAGGGGATCAATTGAAAAGGCTTACACAGGTTTTAAGACAGCAAGAATGTCTTAAAACGCCTCCAAGTTAAAGGCAGGAATTATACTATAAATTACTCATCTGCCCTTGAGAAGGCAATCCTCCTATCCAGAGGTAGTATCATCAAAAAAACCCCAACAAAACAACAATCATACACGATCATACAACTGTGTAATTTTCATGTACCAAGGGAAAAAATGTAAGTAAGGGACTATAAGAAAATGGACAAAATACATCACATATAGTCACAGCCTATTTCTTTAACACCTTTCATAGATCTTCAACACCTTTCACAGAGCTGGCATTCAATACCTGAGAGACATGACATACAACTCAATCTGAGACAGTCTTTGAACAAGTTGTTCCAAGTCAGTGATCCTGAAATATCAAACATAGACAAGTGCAGACAGTGAGTCAGGATAGTACCAGGGACATGACAGTAGTTTTGACAAAAAGATTCTAAAGATACCTATTTTTCATACCAAATGAGCAGGCAGAAAGCATTACAGGTGCACGGTCAGCTCTGCCTGATGCTGATTCCCTCAATGGGGCCTGATCCTGGCCCCCACATGGGTACTGATGTCCCAGCCTGGCCTAGACCCATCCCTGTCCCCACAGGTGCCTGATGCCCCAGGGCTGGGGCTGTCCTGAGCTTGCCCTCCTTCCTGGCTCAGGTCAGTGGGATGGGCTTTGACTGGCCAGACCCTACCCTGAAAAATATAAAATTAACAGAACAGAAAATACCAGAGCCCAGAAACCAACACAGTATTTCTTCATAATATAACTTTTAAGAAGTGTTGGCTGACCAGACAAGTTTCCTGTGCATATGCATAGGCAGTATTTAAATCAATTGAAAAAAAAATGAAGAATGTCACTATTTCAAAGCTTTCCCCATTTTTATTAGTATATAAAAAATAACATTTTTTGTGAAAAACAATGGCATGCTGTGGGTTATGTTTCATAGTTTCCTGATGAGGGTAAACCTTGATTTTTCCAAGGTTTTGGCAGAGAGCCATAGGAACTCATTATTCTTAACAGTCTGAGGGGAATTATAAAACAAAGGGAATAAAAGGCTTGAATTTATTTTTAAAGCATGCTTTCTCATGTTTACATTGCTTCCAGAACTATTTTGTTTTGGAAATCTTTTATTTACTGTTGATACATTAAAAAATATACATTAAGTGCAACAAAACACTTTTACAGAATTTTTAGCTTTCATGAAAACTGAAAAGTGTATTTAATGACAGAATTGGTCAGATGGAGATATTTTGTTGCTAGGCTAAAGATGGGCAAATTATTAAAATGTCTTTACTCAAATGGCAGTGTATTTCCAAATCAGGTTGGTCTCCATGGGCACTGAAATAGTGACTAACTTAAATTTGATGCTATTATTCAATTTACTTTTTYGCCATCCCGCAGGGACCTGCAGACCCTGGGAATATGAGAAACTTTTTATTTGTCCCACTTATGCAACACACTGTGATACAGTTTAGAACCAATCTTTTGTTTCTTTTATCCACATAATTTTTGCATGACTTTGTTACAGACCTTAGTAGTTTTTAGGGTAAATGAAAATGTAGTTCACCTACCTGTTGGCAAAAATTAATATGCATCTCCTGACTTCTGAAGTGTCTATAATGATTGTACAACCCAGAACAGCCCCTCATCAAAGACTAAACAAAAATAAAAGCCATAGCTTAATTAAAACCGAAGGTAGGCAGAAGCAGGAATTATCTAGGAAATTAATGGAGATCCAGTAGCAAAAAATCCCATATCCTTTTTAGAGGTCTTAAGTGGTGTCCAGAAGAAAAGTGAATAATTTATAAGGGGGTCAGGGTAGTTTCCYTCTGTCTTTCTCTCTGGGACAGGTTAGAGTGTGAAACCAACCAGGACTGAAAAAGCTATAAGGGTATTATTTTTTAAATGAGTTTTTTCTTCCCTAACCCCCTCCCTAGTATATGAATTTAGGGATTTTTTTTTTGTCAGAATGTAGCTTTGGAGGCTCTTTCTTTTCTGTGTTGCAGAAGCTGCTGCAGGCAGGCAGATGCTGCCCCATCTTCACTTGTAGCCCCAGTRGAACTCCGGTCCTCTTYCCCCTCGACCTTCACCCTCTCATGSCAGGTCTCATGAAGACCTGTCCCGATTCCCGGTGCCGCTCCTTTGTTGGGGGGCGGAATTGTCAGCCCACACTGCTCAGGCGATCCGCTGTTTTGTTCAACACCTCTCCTCGCTGTGTCCTATTTTGCTAGGTTAGTGCCTGGACGAGCTGCTGCTGCTGCTGCTGCTGGAACGGAGCAGTTGGGATACTACACGGGATTACCGCTTCCATTCAAACCAAAAGAAATCCCAGGCCCCAACAGCACCTACACTTAAACATCAGAACAACTCGTGAGATGTGAAAATCAGTCGCGTATCTGCTGGGCTGAACAGCACACCCGATGTCCTGAGAAATGCTGAATTTAAGAAGGCAGTGTGAAGACAGGGAGGGCACGGGTTTTTCAGACAGGGTCTCACTGTCTTGTCTGCGCCTCGTCTGACCAAAGCCAGGTTGCAGCCTCCAACCCATCCGTGCCGCCCACCAAAGGCGACCTCGACCAAGCGAGCGGCAGCCCCCGATCCGGACTGGGCAGCAGAGACCCGGTCCCCCTGGCACGCGGCTCCCGGGGGCTTTGCAGAGGCCATACCCGCGCCCGGCACATCTCACGGGAAGGAATGGGGAAGGAATGGGACAGGGCAGGGACAGGGCAGGATCCCGGACAGGGACAGCAGGGCCGCCCCCTCCTCAGGACCAGGCCGGCACGGGTCCGGCGCGCGCCACCCCCCGCGCGCGCTCAGCTGCCGTAGCAGTTTCCGGGGCGGCCGCCGCTTTCCCGCCAATGGGAGCGCGCGGCGGCGGCCCGTGCGGGGGCGGGGCTGGGCGGGAAGCGTCGCGAGAGCGGGGGCGCGCGCCGGGGGCGGGAGGGGGCGGGGCCTGGCCGAGGGGGCGGGGTCACGGCAGCGGCTGGGGCGGGGGCGGCGGGTCCGGTCGGGCGCTCCGGGGCCGTTCGGGTGCGGAGCCATGGCCGCGGGCGGCGGACGCTGAGGAGAGGGCGGCGGCCACTGCCGGAGGTACGGAGCGCTCGTTCTTCTTTCTACCGCCTCCGGACGCTCCCCCACGGGCCGCGCTGCTGGGGAGCTCGGGGCCCCCCGGTGTCGTCCCCGCCCAGGGCGGGGCGCCGCCGCCGGCCTGTCACTTGGGGCTCGCTGCCACAGGTGGCCCGGGGGCTCCCGGGGAGCGCATCCTCCGTCGCTCTTCCCAGGGAAGGTTCCCCTGGGGCAGCGCAGCTCCACGGGCCCCGCCGCTCACCTGTGGGAGGGGCCGGGGGCGAGGTCGGGGCTGCGCTGGACCGCAGCGCGGGGGTGACACCAGGTGGGGAGGGGGCAGCGCGGGGTTCGCGATCGCGGGTCTCTCCCGTGACCCCCGAGAGCTGGGTCTGTGTGTCCGCAGTCTCGGCTGGGGACTGACGGACTCGTGCCGCTGCTGTCGTGGTCGGTGCACGAAGTTCACGTCCCCTCGCGTTCCCTCCTTCGTTGTTTGGGTTGTGGTCGGTACTCACGGGTTAAGGAAGTTCAGCCTGTACTCAACATTTCGCTATAAAAGTGTCTCCTCGCCCTCCCTCCCTCCCGCCGCACGTCCTCCTCCCAGTTCCTTTCCTCCCTCAAGGGAGGAGGAACAAGGAGCGTTCCTCGTTCGCTTTCTTGGCTCTTTTGAGGGGCTTTCTTTGGCATTCTTATTACAGCTCAAGTACTTTTCTCCGTTTTTCAAAAAAAAAACAAAAACCAAAATCCAGTATGCCAAAGGAAAAAATGGTGAACTGTAGCTCCAGACTGTATACATAGATACAGCCTTCTCACTGGATCTCTGATGCATTGCCAGAGTGAGATAGGGAGGAAAAAATCCCACTTAGATTGTATCTGGAAGAGATCAGTGATACTGAAATGAATGGTAGCATAATGCTTGAAATTTATCCACATCACACTTGGGAAGAGTCTTACCTTGCTTCATGTTTATAAGATTATTTCCGAATCATACAGTTAAACTTTAGTGATAGATACCACCAATATTTAATTAATCCTTSAGAACTAAAGGAGGTATTCTCTGGTGAAATTTTCTCTAGTGGGGAATAAGTTTGCTTGAGGAAATGCTGTAGCTTAGAAAATAATAGCCCCACCTTTCTGCATGGAGTTCTGTTATGTATAAAATAAACAGCAGAATGAAGTACAGAAACTTAAAATTAATTGCATRAGCCGCAAAATCTAGGCTAATGGATATCCCTGGTACATCAAGTAACCTTTTTCCCCAGGGTGTGTTTGAGAATCCAGACYGAGACTTGAGGGAAGCTGTGGGTGATGATTTTCTAATGATGATCTAGGAAAAGAAAATGAAGAGTTCTTTTGAAATTGATGAGGCTTGGTATTTGTGTCATTCTTCTATGTGACAAAAATACAGTGTAAGAGAATTGAAACCARACAAGGAAAAGGGGACCCAACCTGTCATTAATGCTCACCACAAAAGATGTATTTCGCTCCCCCCTTCCTAGTGTGGATCTGGCTGTGGTTAAGACAACTTGTGGTCATGACTGGTCTTTTTCAAGACTGCTGACCTCATCAGTGAAACTGATAAATCATTAGATATGAAAAACAGAGAAAGATCCATTAATATTCTGCCTACTTGTCAGTGTAGACTTGCTTGATTTGGTTTTCAATAGCAATTGTTTGATAARGTTATAAATATATATGCAGGACAGCCAGGGTATCAAGCCCAACCGATATGGATTTACAAAAGGATGGTTCTGCTTGACCAGTTTGATCTTCTTTGACAAAGTGACCTGCTTAGTAGATGAGGAAAAGGCTTTGGATGGTGTCTGTCTTGGCTTCAATAAAGCATTTGACACATCTCCCACAGCATCCTCCTGGAAAAACTGGCTGCTCATGGCTTGGATGGGGATACTCTTCAGAAGATAAAAGCAGACTGGATAGTTGGGCCCAGAGAGTGGTGGTAAATRGAGCTAAACAGTGCTGGAGGCTGTCACTAGTGGTGTCCCTAGGGGTCTGTTCTGGGACAAGTATTGTTTAACATCTTTATTGATGATCTGGACATGGGGGTTGAGTGCATCCTCTGTAAATTTGCAGACAAACCCAGTTGGATGGGAGTGTTGATATGCTTGAGTGTAGGAGGGTTCTACGTGGAGACCTGGACAGGCTGGATCAATGGGCTGAGGCCAGTGGTATGAGGTTTAAAAAGGTCAATTTCAGATCCTGCGCTTGGGTCACAACAACCTCACTCTGTGCTACAGGCTGGGGGAAGACTGTCTGAAAAGCTGTTCATCAAAAAAGGACTTGAGGGTTCTGGGTAATGGCAGCTGAACACAAGCGAGCATGTGCCCACGTGGCTGAGAAGGCCAACGCCATCCAGGTCTGTGTCAGCAATAGCAGGACCAGAGCAGTGACAGTCCCCCTGTACTGAGACTGGTGAGGCCATACCTTGAGTTCTGTGTTCAGTTTTGGGCCCTCACTTCCGCAGGGATGTTGAGGCACTGGAGTGCATCTAGAGAAGGGCAACAAGGCTCATGACGTGTCTAGAGTACATCTTATGAGGAGTGGCTAAGGTATCTGYGGGTGTTGAGCCTGGAGAAGAGGAGGCTCGAGGGGGACCTCATCACTCTCTATAAACACCAGAAGGGAGGGTTTAGTGAGGTGGGGGCCAGTCTTTTCTGTCATTCCTGCAGTGGGAAGGCCAGAGGAAATGGGTGGTTGGACAAGATAATCTTGTAGGCCTCTTCCAGCCTTGATGATTTTATTATTCTAAAAGAATGTTGTTCCTAAGGTATATTTAAATTTTGTATTTGGGGTGAATCATTCAAAGATCAGTGTTTGATTAAGCCTGGCTATTGCAAATCATCGTCAGAGTTTTCTAGGCTGCTGCGGGTCAGTGTGTTGAAGACAAAAGTACTTTAAAAGAAATGTGTCTGCTTTTGCTCTAGTACTACTAAAAACCATCTTTTAAAAACATAGTACAGATAAACTTTTGYCATTGCCTAGAATCTTTTATTTGAAATTTTAACAAAGACATACTACATATGTTTTAAATTTATTGCCTGTACAGTTCAAATTTCTTATAACCTGTGTTTAACATAGGTGTGCAYATGTCCACATATGCCCCTATAAGAATTGAAGAGATATACTCAACATATTTACAGAAAAAAAGATCAATTTTCTTAATTTCTACCAGCTAATAATTGACTTAAAACTGACTTAAAGTAAATTACTGACACTGACTTAWAGTAAATTTAGGCATGGGGTAGACTTATACAAAGAGATTAAATCCATGGCAAATTTCCTGTTGGATTCCGTTGAGCTGATTATTTAATTTTGATCCTTACATATATTCAAACAAGSATACATGTATATGGAAAAGCTGGCTAAATACTTATTATGTGCTCTGATGAGAAGGGTGTTCCTCAGCAAATCACTGGAAAAATAGGTTTATAAATTYAYAGAATGCTTTGGGTTAGAAGGGRCCTTTAAAAGCCAKCTACTTCAATCACCCTGCAGTGAGCAGGGACATCTACAACTAGATCAGATTGCTCGGAGCTCTGTCCAGCCTGACCTTGAATATTTCCAGGGATGGGACACTTACAACCTCCAGACAGTCTATGTCAATGTCTCCCCACCCTCATTGTAGAAGATTCCTTGTATCTAATCTAAACCTACCCTCTTCTAGTTTAAAACCGTTCCTGCTTTGTTCTATTACAACAGGCACTGCTAGAAAGTTGGTCGCCGTCATTCTTATAAGCCCCATTTAAGGGCTTCAGTATTGAAGGGCTTCTGTAAAGTCTTCTTGGAGCCTTCTCCAGGCTGAGCAATTCCCACTCTCCCACCCTGTCTTCATAGCAGAGGTGTTCCATCCTTCTAATTGGTTTTGTGACCCTCCTTTGGACCYGTTCCAGCAGGTCCTTGTGTTTCCTGTGCTGATGGCCCCAGAGYTGCATGCAGCACTGCAGGTGGGGTCTCCCCAGAGCAGACAATCACCCTCCTGGCTGTGCTGCTTTTGATGCAGCCCAGGATACAGTTGGCTTTTTGAATTGCGATTGCACAATCGCAGATTGTCAAATCCACTTCTACACTGCCACACCCAAGTCACTCTTCTCAGGGCTTCTCTTAATCTGTTCATCCTATGGCTTGTGTCAGTACTGGGAATTTTCCCAAGCCAGGTGCAGAAACTTGTGTGTGGTCTTGTCGAACCTCATGAGTTTCATATGGGTCCACTCCTTGAGCTTATCCAGGTCCCTCTGGATGGTATCCCATCCCTTAGGCATGTCAACCACGCTACTCAGCTTGGTGTGGTGTGCAAACTTGCTGAGGGTGCACTTGATACACTTGGTCTRTGTCATTAATGAAGATACTAAGTAACACTGATCCTGCTGTGAACTGCTGAGGGATACACTTGTCACCRGTGTCCATCTGGACATTCCACTGTTGACTATTCTCTTCTGGGTCCATCTGACCAGCTCCTTATCCACTGAACATTCTACGTATCAAATCCATATCTCTCCARTTTGGCAAGAAGGATGTTGTGGGGGACCGTGTTGAAAACCTGACAGATGTCCAGATAGATGACATCTGTAGTTCTTCCCTTGTAAGACTCCACAGAAGGAGGACTGATCAGGCAGGACTTGACCTTGGTGACACTGTGCTGGCTATCCTGAATCACCTGCCTGCCTCCACATGCCTTAGCACAGTTTCTAGGAGCATCTGTTCCATGATCTTCTCAGGCACAGAGGTGAAACTGACAGGTCAGTAGGTCTCAGGATCTTTTTACCCTTTGTTAARATGAGTATTGTTTTCCATTTTTCTGATGCCATTCCAGTCACCTGATTGCCATGACTTTTCAGATATGATGGAGTGACTTGATAACTGCATCAGCCAATTCTCTGAGGCTTCTAGGATGTGTCTCAACAGAGTCACACAGACTTATGTTCAGGTTCCTCAGGTGACCACAAACCTGATTTTCTCTTACAGTGGGAGGACTTTGCTCCCCCATTCCATCCAMTGGAGAGATGTGGGAAGAAAGGCTGCCAGTGAAGGATGAGGCAAAAAAGTTGTTGAGTACCTCAGCCATCTCATTACTTGTTTGCCTGTTGTGTTCRTCAGTGGGAGTGCACTTTCTCTGACCATCCATTTCTCTGACATACCTTTAGAAGCCCYTCTTACTCTTTGCATCCCTTGCCAAGTTCAGCTTCAGCTTTGCCTTGGCCTTCTCACTTCATCCCTGCAAAACTTGGCAGTGTCCTTGTCCTCTTCCCAGGATACCTGCCCCTGCTTCCTCTGCCTGTGCATCTGCTTCTTGCACTTTAGTTTGACCTCTGCTGATCTTACTTTGGTCTCAACTCAGCAATGCCAGTCTCTTGCCTTCCTTTCCTGATTTCTTGCACTCAGGGAGTGGTAGCTCTTGTGCTCTATGGGAAGCGTCCTTGAAATTCTGCCAGCTCTGTCCTCCTTCCATGTCTCTGAGGGCAGTTKCCCAGGGGGTCCTATAGATTTAGCTCCTTGAACAGCCAGAAGTATGCTATTCCAAGATTTTGGATCCTGATAATACTCTCTGGCTTTTCCATGTCCCTCAGGGCTGCAAACACCACCAGTGTGTCACTCCTGTGGCAGAGCTTTCACCAGTCTTGTTGCTGATTAGCTCACTTAGGTTGGTGCCCAACAGGTCCAGTGTAGAATCTGCTCTGGTCAGGACTGTCTGTTATGTGTCTTGAGAAGCTATTCTCCATGCATTCCAGAAGTCTCCTCCTAGAATAGCTGGCTGTGCTACTTGTGCAGTAGATTTTGGTTGCTTGAAGTCCCCTAGCAGGACGAGAGCCTGTGAGCGTGGTGCCTCCTGTAGCTGGAGCAAGAAGGCTTCCTCAATAGGCTTCCCTGAATCRGCCACGTGGTTTCTTGATACTTTGTTTTCTTGGTTTTGCCAATATGCTTTCAGCCTGCTTGTGGCTATTCTTCAGGCAGCCCTTCACACTATCCATTTCTGTAGAGGGCTACATTCAGCCTCTTYTTCCTAGTCTGTCCTTTCTCAACAGCCTGTAGGCATCCACACTCCAGCTGTAGGACTTGTCCTTCCATGTTTCAGTAATGGGAACTAAGTTGTAGCTTCCTAGCAGCACAGAGGCTTCCAACTCCTCTTGTGTRTTGCCCATGCTGTGTGCACTTAAGGTGATCCAACTTGCTAAAAAGGTAAAGATGTGGGTATTTATTATTTAGTTGCATGATKAATTTCTTTCCCTGTTTTTGGGTATCTGCTGATAGTTACTCAGTAACAGGAGTTACTGCCATTTATAATATTTTTTTTGAGTTAACAATGGGAGGAAATTAAATTTAATAGTTAAATTCAATATCCAGAAGTAAAAGCAATTTTGAACTGCAGGTTTTATTTATACAAATGAGCTGTTTCCAGGCTGTTTTGTTGTGAGTGCTTTAATTTCCTTTTCCRTTAGTTTTAATGTTTGTCTACTTCTCAGATGATTGGACCACTGTTGTATTCAAAATGGATAATAATTTTATATATTAAAAAGAAAACCTTCATGTTTTGCTGCATTGTTGGACAAGTGGGACCCTTCAGATTTCTCTGAAATGCATGACAGAGAGCWAAGGTGCTGTAGGTGGTGGGGAGAACCTGTATAATTCAACCTTCAACCTGAAGGACAGGATGCAAAGATGAAATGGTTATGGTGTTATGTTGATAAACCTGCATGGTTTCTGTCTGCTATCTTTCAGAGTCTTCTGTGATTTACAAGTTTGTTGATTTTGCAGGTAGGGAACCCTGCAGGTTGATATTCAGGTCTCCAGAGTTTGTAGCAGATGACATAAGGGAAATATGTAACCTGAAGGCAGTTTACAGTGTAACTGTGARCTATGTATCTGAGTAAACACTGCAGCACCCAACAGGATTAAGAAGTGATCTCCATAGCCTGCTCTGTTGGGCTTTCTTAAAATTGCTGCAAGGGGGGATCCATCAAAAAATGTAGAGCTGAAGTATGTGATCCTGTGTGAAAACCCAAATTTTCTTATAGATGGTTTTTCTTAGGAGGAATGCCTAAGAGTATTTCCCCGATACGGTTTGAATTTTTAGTGGATTAGCCGTGTAAAAGAGCAGTAGGTATACAAGTGAAGTGGATTTCTTTTTATTGCCTGATACTGTTTCATGGATTTTTTTTTTCTTTTAAACACATGAGTTTCAGCAGAAGCATTGTCGTGTTTAGTCTTCAAGCCATAGTTTACTGTGAAATAATTCTTTTATTTGTATTTATTATATTTAAATATAATATATATATAGTCTGTGGAASATGTGCCTGGCTGCTTCATGTAATTGTCTTAATTTTCCAGACCTCAGATATCATGTTGAGAGAAGCTGTGCTCTAGAGATGAAAATGTTGCAGTTTATTTGCCTAAGTGTAGCTTCTTTTCTGAGGTTCTAGCAAGTTCATCTTTGTGAAGGAAATCAGAAGTCAAAGTGAAATATGAATAGATGTGCCTAATAATAATCTTTTGCTATTGTATTCTTGAAGGGGTTTCACTTTTAGAGGTGCTGGGGAGGAGGAAAATGAAGAATACAGTTACTTGATGACACTGTTAATYTCTTATTTAAATGACTTATAGTTAAGACCAAACCCATATAAAGATTTATKTCCCGTTAAGGTTAAATAAAGGTTAAATGTGTGCTTGAGATGATATTGACCAAACCAGTCTGGTCAGCTGTGTGAAGAAGACCCATACTCTGATGTCATGGTGTTTATTTTCTTTATCTTTGCAGTCATTTTTACATGCACTTGCTCCTTGCCTAGTTTATTTTGTGAAGTCTAGGAATTCCTTTTCCTAATTAAGTTGTGTGACTATGGGAAAAGATGAAATATTAAAACTTCCATMGAGCTTAAAACACCAGTGCGTGCTTTCTGTCTTTATTAACACTCTATATTTGTTGCCTGTTTTGGGGGATGTACAGATGAATGAAACATTGCTGCTGGTTAAAGAGGGAAACTTGAAAAAAAAGCTTTCATTTCATAGCTGGTTTTTTATCTTCTTGTTGTTAGAATTAGTCTTAAGATAAATAAGGGCAGCTGACTTGAGTAGAAACTCTGTGACCTGCTTGGTTGAGAATGCTGGTAAATGCATCGTGTCTGCTGCGTTTTGCCAGCAGAGACTGGCTGCCAGAGCAGAACCAGAGGATGAGTGATGATCCATGTTAGCCTGTAGTACCTCAGGCTGGCAGACATGACCAGGCCAGTTGGCTGGGTGGGTGAGTTGTACATTTGCTTCCTGAGATTGCTTAAGGGTGGTTTCGGTGTGTTTTTTTTAGTATGGGAACTTGCTGATAAACTTTGCAGAGAATAAGTGTCAGTGAAACATTATTTAATGTAATGTTCGTCCCCACCCCCAATGCAGCCTTGAAATTCTAGTTGAAGGAAAATGATGAAATTTAGTGCAAGGCATCTGTTCTGCATTTCATGCCTGGTTTTGAAGGTCAATTAAGGTAGTACTTTTTTAAAGGCAGCTGTCAGTATGGATGGAGCGTTGCTTAATCTTTCATAGTTTTAAAATGCTTTTTAATTGTTTTTAGTGATTCTTGTTTTGTTTATTGCATTTTCAAAGTGGATGGAAACTAAATGGCTAAACATAAAATAATCAAATATAAATGTTTTTTGTAGGTATTTGTGAGCTGACATCTTTCATCGAATATCAAGATTGGTAAGATCATGGACMTGTACGCCAGGGCTCAGGGCAATCGCATGAAATCAAGAATATCTGTTGAAAAGGTAATTACCTGTATTTAAAAAAAAATTCCAGTCCTTTTCGATCTAATGATGAACCAAGTCAACTGGTTTGGTTTTTTTGGGTATGGAGTTTTCTTTTTTACTATGCTTGAATTTTGGTTGTCTGACATTTCCAGTCAGCAAAGAAATTGCTTTTGCTTTACTCTTTGGCATATTTAGTGTAATTGAGCTAGGAGACAGCATAATTTAAGGAAAGAGTGCATGCTTTTGTTTTTCCAGTTGATGTGATAAAATTGGTATGTATTAATTTCCTAGAATTTGCCTTGTTTATTGGAATATAGCTTTTATTTTAGAACAGAATTTTTTGATTTGATATATAATAAAATATGTATGTGTAGTCTTCACTGAATTCTGTGACGCCTGTGTCAGGTTTTACTTGTAATGTTTGATTTTGATTTCTTGTCTGGTTTATCCTTGTGTTTACATAAACATTTAGGAAATGCCTTGGTAAAAAAGAAAATATGTCTGGCACTTATGAATTATATTAGTGGGTTTTCTAATATTAAATTGTATTTATTTATTCTTTAAGTTTTGTCACTAACTTGGAGAACATAATAATACTCTTCCTAAAATACTCTTCCTAAAATTTTCATGCAACTTCTGTAAGTACTTAGTGAAATCAAAGTTACAGTTTATCCTGAAGGAACAAATTTATTTATCAATTGTATTTCTCTAGGTAGTTGAACATAGATGAGTGATTTTCTAGGTCTTTCTTGGTTATTAATGACTTCCTTATTTGCAAGTTGCTGCAACAGTAAGAGGAGAAACTGAGCAAGAAAGCATCTTGTCACATGAAAATTGCATTATTTTATTTCATAAGCAGATTTTGTTGTTTTAAGGAAATGTCTGTGGTGTACGTCCTGTGGAAACTGTATGAAGGCAAAGGGAAGCATTATGAGACAGCCAGGCAGGCAGTCAGTTGTTTCAGGTCCTGACATGGTAACTTCTATATATTATAGTTTGTAATTATGGGTGATAATATTTCACTTTAAGACACATGGTATAAAACCTCATGTTTTGTTCGTTTATGAGAACTCCCCAACTCAAATAGAGATCTTCAACTGCCGTCAAGTAATTTTGCATACTTAATATAAACTTGCTTTTAAAGGATTTTTTATATCTGCCCTTTAAGTCTTAGTTTTTCTGTTTCAATTTATTGAACAAAACAAACATTACCCTCCCTGCCCCTCCAGGTTTTTAGACCTGTGAGTTGCAGAAACATCTTTCTAATAGTGTCTGTGACCAGTGATCCCTATCTGATTCTAATAGTTGATTAAAATATTACCTCTGTTAACTGCCCCAGTAAGTGCTATTAAGCATTCTGGACTGTGTGGGTCTAGAAACATGAGTTCAACCCTTCTTGCAGAATTCTGCATTTTTTTATAGCCAGACTCCATTGTTTTGATCTGTGGCTGCCTCCTCTTGATGTTCACTGAGAGGTGTGTCTATTTGGATTGTCGTGTGGAACTTATCTTCTCACAGGCAGGGTGGTCAGAAATGCTGTTTCACTTTTTGTTGATTTACAGAAGATTGMAGTCTGATTCCTGTCTTCTTTGTAATACTTTGTCACAGCTAACAGGGATTGTTGCAGTAGTAGCTCCTAGAAGTCAGTGCACAGTTATTGCATGTATATTAAAATCCTAAGTTTCTATTTTTACAGAATTACCTTAAAATATTCAGTCCCTTTGAATCTTAGAGCAGATGAAATCAGGAAGAGCTGCTTTGTTACTTGAGAGCAGAGTAAGGATGACTGTTCAGCACTGCACTTAATTTCTCTAGAGATCATGGTGTCTTAGAGGTTATTTTAAATATTAAGAAACAGTTGCTTTTTAAAACACTTTATGAGACCAGATACGTCCTACAATCTACCGTGAGGGATCCCTAGATAACAACCTCTTGATTTGCTGGAGCAATGCATATCTTTGAATTGCTCAGTTGAGCTAGAGATGGGACAAGGATTTCCACTCTTCATGTCTGAGCACCCTGGCAATATTTGTGGCCTTCCCCTGGCACAACTTAGTAAATTTGAGATCTGTGCTTGTGAATGAAAAAGCATTTCTTGCAARAATTTCTGTGGGAAAGGAGTACCAATCCTACAGGCCTTCCAAGCAGAGCTTTATAGATTGCTTGGGTATTTTTTGCCCATATGTCAGTGTACGTTAGAAGTAGTTATACTATTTATAAAAACAAATTACATCCTTTTGTTGAAGATGACCTCTTGTCCTTACCTGAACTGAGCTTCTAGTCTTGGGGACTTGCCAGTTTTTAATGTAGTTGCATCTCTTAGTTGGAGTAGTGAGAGAACTTGCATCATTGTCTGTTGGATAGGAGGATTTCTCTGAAACTGGGTCCAGTCCTTTGCTGTCACAAGCTCAATTTTGATAAGCATATAAAAAATTACTAATTAAAGCCTCTCAGTTAATGAGGAATTTAAAACACCTCCCCCAAACCTACTGCTGATTTGATGTTTTTGAACCACACTGTGGTAATAACTAAGACTAAATTTGCTGAAGCTACTCACAGCAAATTTATACCTGTTTGTTCATGGATATCCTTATTCTTCTGCTTAAGTAATTTCTTTTCTTTTGCTAATGTACACTCTTCTTATTTTTTTACAATTGGTGATCTGTCCTCTGTTAGCCTTGATTTTTGGAAACTGTGTAAACTCAGGTTTTAGTCTGCTTTTGTATGAAAGCCTCTGCATTCCAGTGATTATCCTTCATAGTCCTACTTTCTGTGCTTGTTGTGAGTTAATCTTCTTTTTACATGTGGATAATACTGTATGTGCAGGATGTCCTTCTCAGTGACTCTGATGTCAGTTCTTTCACTAAAGGATGCATGTTTGCTATTTTCAGTGCAGTATCATAGTGATCATTCATTCATTGCTATGCCATGATCAAGAAGTCAACTCAGGTCTTTTATTTCCCAGCTTGTGAATTGACAATTCAATTTTAAAGCCTGCTTTTTATTTTTAGGGACATAACTTTGTGTTTCTTATGGTTGTTTTTTAAAACACTCGTGCTGAGCAAGTTCTTCCTGTGTGATTTGATATTCTTCTGCTTAGCTGATGACACCTGCTTACTTCAAATTATCAACAGTCTTCATCTTATAATTGCTTTTTTTGTCATTAAACTTATTACTGATGATCATACTTGACATCAGTCTCAAGATTAATGTTGAGGAAGTTGCTTACTGACCTATATCAACTTTTCTCAAAACCCTCCCCTTTATTATCTCCRTTCAGGCAGTCTTCATTTCCAAAATCTGTTCACTTAGTTAATTCTGTCTTTATCTGGTTTTCTTCATATATTTAAGTGAACTATGGAAGTCRAGATGGGATTTTTTCTTCTGTGCCTGCTAATTTCTGTATCTTTATTATCTTCACATTCTAAACTTTTTTTTGTACTTACTAATATGATCTGAAAAAAGACCATGTAACTTCATTTTTCCTCGTTTTAAATATGGATATTTTATCTCTTCAGTTGCATAGTGCCACCAYAGGCTACCAGACCTGCATATAGTCCTTCCAGAGCTTAGGGAGATTTTTCCAGTTGTTTCTTGTTTCTTCTTTTCCYACTTCAACTTAAATTCAACATTTTGGAGAATATTTCCTTCACCTCAGTAGTTCCTAGTACTATGCTCCGGTTCTTAGTTATTCATTTTGTCTTTCAGATGTTAMACTGGGGAAAGGTACTTGTTTGTAAATAAGATATGTGTAATAGTTTGTAGCTTTAGAAAAGCCAACTAGAGAATAACAATGATCCCTTCTCAAACTGGAGCACTGTTGGCTTGCAGAAAATTAGCAGGTCATGTCATATGATTCTTCTGCCCCTCCCCCCYTTACTATTTTGAGTGGTGTGACTGATTAAATTATTGTAGAAGCTGAAAATKAGACATTTCAACAYGCTTGCTTGGCTTCAGAAATTCCTTTTGTATTGGATGAATAAAAGATGAACTGGGGAACAGTCTTTGAGCAATATTGGTATTGCAGCCACCTGTAAATTTGAAAGATCTAGAGAATCAGAGAATGGCACCGACAGCATACTTTGGAAAGTACAAAGAGATGTTACTAAACTGTGGAAGCAAATTGCAACTAAACATGCGGGGGCAAGGGAATAGATAAAAATGGAAATTAGGTGAATGCTTCATTAATTTATTTCAAATGACCCAGTAACTGTCTAAAATACTTTTAGAAATAGTTCAGCTATTACTTTTCTACAAAACTTATTGCTTTAACTTCTTCAGTGTCACTTGGCCTTGGCTGCCAGTGTGTCAGTCCGAGTCTTGTTGGCTAGCATTCTGAAATGTATTTTGACTATTTCAAGGATCCTGAAATTCTGTTTTGCTTTTGTCTGTTCATTCTAGAAATGCTGTCGTAATTTTGTGTTGCCATAAGCAAACCATGGTGACACTGACCCTGCTCTAATAATTTGGTTTTCAATGTTTTAGTATTTGATGCTGCTTTTTATACAGAGAAAAAAGGAAATCTTTCTTGAGGTGTAACTGTAACATGTAAGATCACTTTTTACTGTAAAGGATTGTTTTTGTTGTGGGAGTATCAGAAATCCAAAACATTCTCAGGCTGAATTTGGCTATCTATCAGTTCTGCTATTGTTTGAGGAGCTATGCAAATTTGAAATATCTTGTCATAAATTGGACACAATGTTTTCTTATGTCATTTTTAACAGGGCAGTCTTGTAGAGAATAATTAACTGAATTAATAGTTTTTAATTATAATGTTTTCTTACTTGTCTTCTTAACCTTACAATTTGCTAGAGAAGATGAACATTATAAATTTAAAAAAAAAACAAAAACTATTACTGACTTCCTAAAACAATTGAGAGGATATTGTCTTTTTTACAAGCTGAGTGAACCGGCTTTATTGTTCTGTAGTGTTACTTGCATTCATAGTGTTGAATCTTTTGTTCTGCTTTGTTACACTGGGAGAAGGTCTTGGATTCTTCAGCCTTTTTTAGCTGTCCCTGTGTGCTTGCATGTCACTGTAAGTGTAACTGTATGTTACACTGTAGTTAAGTGTAGTTACACTGTAAGTGTAACTACAGGAAATGTTGCAAGAAGTGTTTGCATGGGATTAAGTTACAGTTGTTTTATATTCTTCATGGAATAGGAAAGAGTATATGTGGATTTTCTTGGGGGGCAGGTTTGCTTGTTTTTTTGTTTTCTTCCCCTCTGACTTTTGAAGCCACCTCAACTACTTTTCTGGGCTAAAATTGCTTTTCATACTATGTAAGGAAAAGCTGATGAAAAAGTTCCATATACAGGCTTCAATGCAAGAAATAGATGGGGTCTGGATTTTTTCTTGGAGTCATCTGTTCTTTTTTTTCAATTCTGTATATRTATTTTTTTTTAATACAGAATGATCAAGCTATTTTGAAATAAAAGTATTGCTTGAAAAAAATGTACCTGGTTCAGCTTCATGTCCTGAAGTAAATTTAAACCTGGTCATTTATATTCAAAATAATTTGAAATCATCAAGATAGGAAAATTTGTGGGGAGCAGGGAATAGATGGATGGACCATGTATCTAAAACTGAAAATGCATTTTTTTCTTAAATTGCTTTTTTCATTGTTTTTCAGAATTTTGGTGAAAGCATCCTGCACTCTATGAAGTCACTGCTGCACAGTAAGAAAGAGTTATGCAACGTATCAGCAGAGGAATGGTTAAATCGGGAAGAACAAGATAATTTTATTGAGGTTTGCCATAATATTACCATTTATATGTATTTTGTGTTTATGATAGAGAAAATTTCTCTTGAAACAGGATWGTAAATAGGAACAGTGCTTCAAGTGACTGGCCATACAATGTATACCCCCTATTGTCGTTCTTGAATTTAGTCACTGAAGTCTTAAAAAGAGTTGTGACATTTCAAAATTACATTGCTGTGCTTCGGAGGATTTGTGAAACTAGAAAGCCAAGATGTGTAAATAGCTAATTTGGGTGTACTGCATTTGTGAGCACTGCTGTGATCAAGTGGATGGTATCATAATAAAGTAGCAGAATACTTTGATTCAGGTCTGAAGATAAAAACTGAAGCCTCAGAATTGCAGATCTTGACTTGTGTTATGTGGTTACGGATGGGGTGAAAGCCCAGACAAGGTCTGGAGGGAAGAGAATTTAGACCTGGATACAATTTGGGACTGTCTAGGTAAATCTCAAACTATAAGGAGGAATTACTCGAACTGTTTGAGGTACAGGGCTAACATCAATTTCTCCAAAGGAAAAAGAAAAAAGTAACAAGCAATGTGTACTGTGTAACTTGTATTATGTGTTTTACAAGGCTTGTAATGAGTAGTTGACAGATCTGACAAGGAGCTTAGAGGAGAGGATGACCTGAACCTGCCATACAGAGGAGCTGAGATAGGGAGAATTGAAGCAAAGACAATTGAGAAAGTGGTTAGGGGAGACTGATAATTGCATAAGCAGTAGCAAGAGACAGATTGTGTGATCAGCAGAGACAGGTTAGGATTGCCTGGATAACACCAGAGGTTTTGTGGCAGAATGGATACAGTCAGGGGTTGTGACTCTGAAACATTAGGGGAACAGGCAAGAAACAGAATTTGTGAAAGATAAAAGCTGTGACAGAATAATGTAAGGAGAAAGATCTACACGGTGGAGGTGTGAACAAAACCTTGTCTTTATCTGATCAGGCAGACCATGCTTTAGGATCTATTAAGGTTTTTTTTTGTCTTGTGGCAATTACCTGACAAATAGCTGGGAACATATTTTATATGACTGCAGTAATGGTCCCTGTGGCGAAAGATAGTTGGCTATATTTAGTTACCTTATTAGCTCAAGCAATTAAGAGCCCTTTAGTTGAAATGTAAGAGGGTCAATATCCTGTCACAAAACAAGTATTTTTTTTCTTATGAAAATACAGGAAAAGATACTTACTAGGAGAATGATGTCAAAAGAACTCAGACTTGAGAAAACCAGAATTTAGGTTTTCCTGTACCATTTCCTCTGTACCTATGGCTTATGATAAACCTCCAAATACAGTRTCTCATAGACTTACATTTAGTTTAAAGGAAGCACTTGTGCTGCTGATGACCTTTTTTATTTCCTTGGCCGACTCCCCAAAAACTTTTGAACTAATTTCAGACATGTTCAAGGTATTAAAAGGTGGGKTTTTTTTCTGTGAAAACTGGAGTCTGGGCACAATAAAGAGACCCAGATTAGCATCGTCATTGAGGCAAAAATAGACAGACTCAGTAGTGATGTGGTGGTCTCTTTGACAGCTGTCTGCAGACCTCACAGTGTAATATTGCCCTTCATTTGTGTGACTCCTGCACACTGCTCTCTCTTGCACAATGAATTAACCCATGGGATAAGGATTGGAATCATTATCTTGAGGAAGAGGAAGTGGCATGTGAGAAAACAAACAACCTAAACAAAACTGCCCAAAACTCCCCTCAAATAGCAACAAACTCTGGAGCCTCTCAAAGTGTTCTTCAGAGAACTAGTTTTTTTTTCCCAGCTAGTTTAAATTGTTTGATATTTTCCCTCTTCTCTGGAGGAATTCAGTTCATATCATAGGTACTGTACAGATAAAAAGATGTGGAAGTTGAAGAGTGTCTTGGAGCTATTGTGCAGATGAATTGTGTGGGAGTTGAAGAGAAGGTGTAGGAGTTGAAAAGTAATGTTGCTCAAACAGGATTGTTTCACATTTAACACAGTGAATATGGTGCTGGAGATGTGTATTTTATGTAGAGCTATTTGGAGTGCCACTGAGAAGCATTGTTTCATTTATGATCTTTTCATAGCTGACATAAGGATAAGTGGATGTAATCAGGAAGATGGAGGCATCAGATCTTTTGCCCAGCATGAGACCCCCTGAAATAAACAAATCAGAAATTTTCACAGTGTGATTTTTAGTTGAAAATGAAGTTTGAGGTTTATTTGTTGGTCACACTTTGAAAGAWCACATTCAAAACAGAAATACAGTTCAAAATAGAATGTTTTCCAGCCATTTCTTTTTTCTAGCTCTGTACTTTCAGAGATTCTGTGTATGTACAAGCAGCTAACTGAACCAGTTAATAATAAATCGATATCAATCTAGTAATATTCTTTGGAGTAACTGGAATAGCTGCCACAAATTTATGAGTTATGGCTTAAAAATCAATCTTGCATAGTGCTCTGAAGAAATGGAAGCCAAGCCATATAAAACTGAATTTCAAATATCACTGGAAGTCTTTAGTCTCTGTGCTTTATTCCATATCTACAAAATGGAAGGAAAATTTATTTTCTGACACCCGTGATTTGAAAATAAATGCCTTGGGATTTTTTTTCTGAGTATGCAGATAGCCTATTGATTTGTTGTTAGGGAAATACTAAATGAGAGGTAAGAAAATCTGATGTTTGAAACAAAGTTTGAGTAGTGACTGACTTGCTTCAGTCTGTTCATGTTGAATGGTACAAGACACCTGTAGACTGAAGAGAGGGACAATATGTGACAAAATATCTCCCCTGTCCACAAGCACAAAAACCTTAAGAAAATCTGATATTTCTGGCATACTTAAGTTTCCTGAGCATGACAAGACTTTTTTTGTAGGTTGGATAGTTTAGTTCTTTTATGTTAGGGTTTGTTTACTTGGCAAAGGCATGCAAACATGTGGCTTAAGTAACCCATTGTGTTTTGGCCTTGGGCTACTCAGTTTACATGGTAAATTGCATAATGTGTTGGCATTATGCTTTATTCAGTATATCCAAATTTGTAACAGTTTATTAGCATGGGCACATTTCAGATTGGAACTGTTTTGTATGTGCCCTGAAGCAAGGACAGATGAGCACTGATCTTTGCAAAATTTATTTTAACAGATGTAATGAGGCTTGTATGTATTGTTCTGTATATACCAGTTACTAGAAAAATTCCTGTATAGTGGATTTTAAATGTTGTAAATGCTCTTCAGTCTGATCTGATCTTTCTCAAGTCAAATAGTATAGTGTTACTATTTTCTATGTATGACTGTGTGCTACTGTTGGAGCAAGCTGTGCTACCCTAAGGTATGATTTCTGTGGCAGTAGAATGAAGATTTAACTTACAGTCTGCTGAATTTTTGATATCTTAAATATCTGTAGGAAACAAAAAAAATCTTTATTGTTGACTCTATTCATTAATTTATTTTACAGATTACATTTATAGATTTTGCTGAAGAGATGGGTACTGCTCACTTGCAGGTACAGTATATATTTATCTATTCTGGAAAATTATTTTCTTTAGCTGGTGCTTCTTTCTAAGTAATATCTAGTTTTTTAAATGGAAGAATTTTGGTCTGTGAAATAAAATAGATGTATCTTGAGTATTTAACAACCTAAGTTTTAAATATCAGTGAAAGGCTGCAAATATTTTTTTAATATGGTAATCTGTGTTTTGTATGTATTATATGTTGCCTGGGAGGATCTTTGTATTAGGATTGTCTGGAACAACTTAAATGCAATGGAGGGGGATGATTGGTTGAGGGGGGTGTTTGGGTGGGAAGGGGCTTGGTAGGTTGTGGGTTTTGTGGGTGCTTTTTTGGTTTGGGTTTTGTTGTTGGTAAAAACTTGTGTGTGTCAGTATTTTGGTTATCTTACCCTTAGTTGARCTGTGCTTATTAATATGGTGCAGTTGCATGTGTAAAGCTAAAACTTTACTGAACTGACTGCTAGCTGTGAGTCACTGGTGGGGATTCAGGAGTCAATACTGTGGTTATGCCTTAAGATGTTATTCTGGAGATTTAGATAAAGAAATAACATTTTAAAAGATGACTAGCAAACTAGGAGGTATGTGATGTACCATTTTTGTAAGTTAAGGATTTAATCTTCCTGTGCAATTTACACATCAGTGTAATTCATAAAATATATGTTCACAGTAAAATTCCAGTGGAATTCCATTTCCACTATGTCTAGACTTTAGTAGATAGATTGCTGTTATGGTTTGCTGATGTTTTAAAATGTAAACCAGMAACTCTAAATCCATTTGTGTTCCATATTAGATCAATGTTGCTAATTCATCAAATTATAATACATTGTTTCAAGTGTGGATAAGAACTGTTTGACTGTTTAGAATTAGATGGAATTTAGAGAAGGTTGAACAGAACAGGTTAATGGAGATTTGCTTTAAACTATAGGGATCAGTAGCATTTGTACTGTTGGCTGTTAGACAAAAAAAMTGTAAATCTCTCATAGGCTTCTTCTGTGGTAGATAAATCTAAAGGTTGTCGAAGTTCATGTTAAAGAAGTGCCTCATCCATGCCTTTGTAATAGGGAGCTGGAATGCTGTTCCAATAAAGCACACAAAGAGCATATAGAGATCCATTGGGAACCCTCAATACCCGAGGTCAGTGTAGTTGGGTACCTTGCAGGATGTGCAGCTGCTTTTCAGCACTTACAAGATTCTGCTTTATGACTTTTAAGCATCTTCCAAGTATGGACTGAATTAAAGCTTGTTTGCACAAGCTTTACATCACAGTTTGAGAAAGTGAGGGATGGAGCAAGAAATAGGGAAGAAAAGAAAAACTATACGAGAATTAGTAGCTTTGTGGGAAGTGTGAGATCAAACCCACTGTCGTTTACATGCTATTTTTTATTATATTTGATTATTATTTATATCCTCTATTTTTTTATTTAAATTGAAATCAGGAGTTGTCAGCTGTTTCTGTAGAGCTTCCAGATGTTCTGAAATCACTCCAGTTGCACAAACTAAAAGAAAACGAGGCTGTATTTCTAAAAGACATAAAGAAAACCATGGCAAAACCTTATGTCATGAAACATCAGGTAAATTTTTTGTGTTTTCTTGCATGTCAGAAGCATTACCTTTTGCCTCCTAGAGAGTTTAGTCTTATCATGCCCTGTGTTGCTTTTGGTTTTGGGCCATCTTAGCCATGGTAGTATTAATATTATATTTCTTTAGTTTAATGAAAATGAACTGCGATGTGCTGTTTACAGAAAATACTTAATAAATATTCAATTATGGTGCTGATCCCATGCCTCTGCTATTGTGCCTTTGACTCRCAATTTGGAAAGAATATGAAATTTGTCAATTTGCCTATCTCTGCTCTGCTCAGATAGCTTTCATCTTCAGCAGTCGTTTTTTGTTAAAACAGACCTGCCAAAAATTAGTGTGGAATGTCTGGTATTCATAAAACTCAATGCCTGCTTTTCTTAGAAAAAAAATTATAAATACTATTAATGATACAATTTCCATTATTTTTATTTCTGTATTATTCCCAGTCTAATTATATTCTTTCCAATTACAAACGCTGTAATATGTAAGATGCTTATTATGTAAGATAAATGGTACCTTGAAGAAACAAATAACGTATACATTGAAGTATTATACAGCAGAAACGTACTTTGAAATGCTGTGTTCCCCCACAGATTTTTAACATGCATTCTTTAATAGATTCATGGGTACATGTTGTCATGGTTGCATTACATTATTGGACTGATTTATTCAGAATGCAGAAGTTATGAAAACAAATGACTCATTCTACCTATCACTCTACACAAACTGTTGATTTAATTTTCTTGTATTTAAAGTATTTTAAAATTATTTACTGTTCATAAAAATGCATTGAAGGAATCCCTTGAAGATTGCTATGTTTGTTTTCTTGTTGCTCTTTTTTTCAAGAATCAACTTCCTGAAGTGTTTTGTGTGATGAGACTGTCCCCTTCATTCCCAAGGATCAAAGTTGATTATATATTTACCTTGCTAAGCAAGTATGCCACAGGTGTAAGATATGCAGTGGAAATAAACTCTTCACAAAAACACCAAACAGAGGCAATCCATGGAGAAGATGATGACACCAATCAGTCAGTTTCTTCAATTGAGGATGATTTTGTCACTGCTTTTGAACACTTAGATGAAGATGAACCTTCAAAGATACAAAGTGCTGGTAAGTTCTTGCACACTTGTAGAAACTGGTATTTGAAAATTAGGGTGTTGGGATTTAATAAGAAAATAAATGTAAATAAATTGTAATTTTTTAGTGTTAATTGTGTTTTGTAAAGGGATAATGAAAAATTAATTTTTTCCTGTTTTTTCAACATCTTACCAACTCATAAACCAAAGATTCTAATCTCAGTGTCAGATGGATATCAAACAGAATTTTGCTCTACTTTGTGTGCTTAAAAATTCATTAATTTGTCAGTKATTTGGTTTGTGTAATAGGATTTAAAGAAAATGAAAGGTTGCTTTAATTGTGAAAGATGAGCTAGCATTTTGCAACAATAGTAAACACAGCAGTTGCTATTAAAAGCTGTCCAGTTTGCTGTAGTTCTGTGGAAATTCTTGGTTTTGGAGCAATCTCTTTTTACCTTTTTTTTTTTTTTTCTTCAGGTGCATGCAGCTTTTCTTCTCAAAATCATCGAGATGCTGCTTCACAAACCATCCCTGCTCAATGTTTAGAAGCTGTTGACTCAAAGATCCTTGTGGGTTCTGCACGTCGAAAGTCATCTGCCAGATCTTCTGCTTTGATTGATATTTTGGGACTTAAGGAGCTTTCCTCAGTAAAGAATTCAGTTACAACCTCAATTTCTGATCCTTGGATACAAAGGAGTTTTTATAAGCCATATAATCCTTCTGATCAAGGTGTTAATTTTTTACGTAAAACATTGTTTTCTTCCTCTCCAGCTGAATCCTCTGAGTCTGATTGCTCCAGCCCGAGCCCCATCATCTTTTTAGATGAAGAAGGATATCAAAAAAGCTTGAAGGCAAAACTTCAGCTGCCAAAAATTCCAGTAGTAAAAGATGGTATAGAGGATTCGGACTCAGAAGTAAGTGAATTTTTTGATAGTTTTGATCAGTTTGATGAGCTGGAGCAAGCCTTGGAAAACTCTTGTAAAATTATTAGGGATCCCATCCTAGGAAATCCTGTCCAGAAAAGGAGGACTGCACATGAAAAATTGTCTTCTGCAAGCATTACAATGAATCCTCAGAAATTCAAATTTGATCGTCCCACTCTCCCAGCCAATGTAAAGAAACCAACTCCTCGTAAGCCGGAATCACCGTACAGCAGCATCTTTGAGGTCCCAGATTCCCCTCGCCCRGTTAAAACGTCAGGGGAAGAGAATGGAGGCTTCTTCAGCCCTATTAGAACATCGGCCTTCAGCCCCCTGGGGAGCTGCGGTTCTTCTGAATGTTTGTGTCGAATTAATCCTGGTGGAGATGGGACTGRTCAAAATCACCGTGATGCAGCTTATAACAGCTACTCAGCATATGCTGATAGTGTTTCATTTGAAATACTGGGTTCTGTTTTTTGTTCTGAGTCTTCATCAGAACGGATGTGCTCAGAGAATGATTCGAAGTACARAAGGGTTACTTTGAAAGAGAAGAAGAGGCAAGCTGCAGATCTCAAAATTAAAACTAGTAAGGAACCAGAGAAGCAAGCAAAATCTAAGCATAAGTCACTAATGATCAGAGATAGCATTCAAAAATTTGCRTCTGAATTGGTTGAAAAAAGTTTTGGCAGTGCATTTAAAGACCTCCAAAAAGGTGTTTCTTCATGCACAAATGCACTTTGCCATTTGGCTGCTAGATTGACTTCTTCAGTCTTTCAAATGGCTTTTTATGAGATTGGAAGACGTAGAGCAATCTCGCTGAAGGAGCGTGCCATTAATGGCATAGCAAACTTTTTGGTGAGCGAAGCTATAACTGGTGCTTTGAAAGAATTGCGTCAGGTAAAGAAACAAATATTTACCAACACGGTTGCACGGTTTGCAGCAGACCTTGCTGAAGAGCTTGTGTTTGAAGGAATCATGGAAGTATGCCAGTTTTCTTATCCATCAACACCTACTGCACAATCCTCGTCATTTGATTATGAAAACAAAGTGGTAAGATCCTACGCCCGAGATTTGTCTGAATCTGTCATTCAGGAGGCATTTATTGAACTATCTCAGGCTGATGTGACCTTCACAACACAAGCAGCCATTAGTGTTTCCATGGACAATATCAAGTACGTAAGCGCAGAAAGTATGTTAGAGTCAACACAGACTTCCACAGTTTCTCCTAATTTTAATGATAGGGTAGCATTAAAGTCAACTCAAGATTCCAAGAAGGAATATACAGTACAGCAAGCTCTATTCTGTACCTCTGGTGTTGTAAGTTCAATACCTGTGCCCTTAGCTGGAAGAGCTCTTTGTCAGCAGCAGGTTTCCTCTGATGCTTACAAAGCAAAAATATCCACTGTTTCAAGTGCTGATGACAATATGAAAGTATTTGAAGACTACACTCATCCATTTTTCACAAGCAGAAAGAGCAAGGAGGAAGTTGCTTCTTTCAGAAATATTTATCTAACTTCAGATCACAGTAAAAGCACTGAAAGTACTCCATCACTCTTTTGTAACCAGAATGATACCAAACTAACAAATAACAGATCTRTATTGAACAATAATTCAGAATTAACAAGTGGGTCAAAAGGCATTAATACTTTCTCTGGAACTATGGTAGATATGATAGTAAATGAAGCTTATGAAACCATAACCTCATCTAGAGTAACAAAAGCAGTAGAAGAGTATACCGATTTTTTAACAAAAAAAGTAACAGATAAAAAACCTTATGTGCAAGGTATTGGTGAAGACTCCCCCAAGAGCATGTTTGCAGATCATTTGGCCAAGTATGTCATAAAACAATCTGTGGAAGAAAGTAAAACTGGGTTATACAACACCACTGAGAGCTTAACATGTAATGTGAGCTCACAGACTTACGGCGATGCCAATCAGAAAGAACAATATGTGATAAAGAAGCAAGAGGCTGAGAAACAAAGTAATGTTTCTATAATTGTGGAACAACAGCAGTTGCCTTTGAATAATCCATGTAAATTTCTCACTCCAACTCATTCTGTTCAGTGTTTTCTAGAATCTAAAGATTGTTGGCAGGAACAAAAAGGAAACAGGTTGTCTTCAAAATCACCACCGCCTTGTTCCACTGTGACTTTTGCTAGGCGTGTTCTAGAGGACTGTACTGACACAGGGAGCTGTTCAATAACATGCTTAAACAAGCCTTCAAAAAAAAGTGATACCCAGAAACTATCAGCAGGAGCTTTGAATTACAGGCAAACTGATTGTTTTCTGCATGCAAATAGCTTTTCATCAGAGATATTTGGCAGTGAAGGTGCTTTGCAAATGGAAGAAAAATCAAGCCTGAAACATGGAAATACCTGTTTAATGCCTGATACACCCCCACCAACTCCTTTAGTATCATGTCAAGATAGTTCTGAAAGAAACCTAAGAAAACTGTCCAAGAAACTCAAGGGAGAATTGGCAAAGGAATTTGCGCCTGCAACACCGCCTTCTACACCCTACAATCCATCCATTACTGATTTGTCTGAAACTGAACACGACTCGTTGGAAAATGAGGAATTTGTGCTGAAACTCATGCGGTCCCTATCTGAAGAAGTGGAAAGTAGTGAAGATGAAGATCATTCTGAAATGCCTGTTGAGAAAGAGGAGCAATCAGCAAAAACAATTCAGTATGCAGATGGCTTAGCTAGCCATATAATTTCAGTAGCAACTGAAATGGCTGCTTGCCATTTCAGTGGTAAAACAAATGAAAGAGAAGCTGGTAGGCAGGCTCAGTTAGGTATGCAAAACAAAAGATGTGGTTATACTGCATTTGTAAATATACCAGAAGAGACRTGCAATTCCTTGTGGAATTATGCAGGTGATATGGCAGGAAAAGTCATCAATGAGGCCAAGAAAGTAGTGAAATCAAGGCATTGTAAGCTGTTGAGGCTGAAGCGGGTTAATTGCCAAGTGGATTGCTTTTATCTGAGAAAAGGTGACAAAGATGGTAGTTCAAAGAAATGGTGTGGCCCAGTACGGGACCAGTGGCTGGGGGAGAGGGATTCATCCATGCTTCCTTTACCACAAGGTTCAGGCACAACAGGCTTGACTTCCAAATACCCGAGCTGTGAAAGTGTGACTGATGAATACGCAGATCATGTTATCCGTGTTCTGAAAAGAGAAGGAGGTAACACTGAGCTCTTAGTGGATCAGTACGCCAGCAGACTTGCTTACAGGTCTATCAAATCAGGCTTGCAGCAAGCAGCTAGAAAAACCAAATTCAGATACAGCAGAAAGACRTTTCCTGGGCAAAATGTACAGATAAATGGTAAGCTGGAGCTGATCAAAGCTGGGAATAAAGATGCAGTACAGCAAGTGAAAAGCAGCATTCATCRCTGGGAAGGCCAAATGTTTGAGAGGAGTGTTGGTGCACAGAGAACGGAATGTACAGAGTTGTTGCATTTCTCCGAATCCCTTGCTCACAGTATCACTTGTGATGTCAGGAAGAAACTGAAAATGTCCGGAGCATGTTTGCCAAAGTCTCTAACTGATTCCTGTCTATATAAAAAGACTGAATTTGATGAAGTCACAGGGGATCTCATTAAAAGAAGGTTTTCTAGGACATTTCTTCCTTTCTCCCCAGATCAAAAACTCTATCATAGTACAGGTAATATAAATGAAAACGGCTACAGTGAAGGTATAATTCAAGCCATAGAACAATATGCCAGGAAAGTAGCAGATGATACTCTAGAAATGAGTTTAGAGTCTGCTGTTCTCCATGTGGCTGAAAACAGAAAAAATGGGGATAAGCTCTCACATGCTGAGAAACTGTCTCCTTTTTCTGGAGCTGTCTGTAGATGCTGCAGTTTGAAAGAACATCGTTACTGTACAGAAAGTATGTCCCATCATCTACCTGCACAAGAATCCTGCATTCCAGTGAGGTGTTTTCTTCATTCTGGACTGGGTGGTGCCTGTCAAAATTCAAGAGTGTTTCAGCTTGATATTCCCAAAATTCACGTTGATGTAGAACAGAGGACAGTGTTTTCTGACAAGGGGGCTACTGCGGCTGTAGAGAAAGCAGAAAGAGAGCTGAGTTACACAAGTCTCACAGCTGACAGTGGTATTGGACAAGATGGAGTCAGTTTTGCTGAAAGTCTTACTACTGAAATAATGACATCAGCTATGACTAATATTGGTCAGGCAGTTACCATAAGGTAATATTAATTTTCTCTTTATTTATTGCATTTTGTACTAGAAAAAGGATTGTTAATACAAATATTACTTCCTCAGAAGGAATTTTAATATGTTTTCTTAGATACACTATAAGTTCTGAATATTTTCTATTTATTCTTCTGGTTATATTTAAGTGACTGAGAACTAGGGAAAAAAAGCTTTTTTCCACCTATGTGAGCTTGAAACCAGGATACTGTGTATATTAGCACACATATGTTCCAGTAGGTGACAAATAAATGGAATTTGTTGTTTCAACTTGAAAATACTACCTACACTAGGGAATACTACTCCTTACAGATTTTGTTGGTCTATGATCCATGACAGAAGCCAGGTTTGTTCCCTATTTGTATTTCCTCTTCAACATCTGATACTGGCCAAATGAGCCATTGCTTTATAGTGTGAAAACTTCATTTTTTATTATGGCTGTGTTGTGATAGTGTCTTTACTACTAGGAAAGAAAAAAGAACCTGTTACTTCAAGAAAAAACAGCTTACTAAACCACACTTTAGCTTATAAAATAGTAATACAATAAACAAGGAATTGATTTTGAAATTCTTGGGTATTTAGCAAAGGGTAACATACTGTTTCCTTCAATAGGCCTATAAATAGGAAATATGTGCCACAGTAAATTTGTGACAAACAACTATATTTCCTAGAACAGAATGTGCAGATCAGAGTGAAATCATTTCAGGTCCAAGAGCAATCCTTGCCATGTTGTTTTTTTTTTTTTTAATTTGAAGTAATACTTAAATTTTTACTTTTTTTTTTTTTTAAGGGGAATTCCTCACACTGGTTTCTTTCTCTGGTATTTAGAGGGGCATCACAATGAACAATAAAATTGAAATTTATATGTTCAGTGGCTAAAGGCCACAGTGAGACTGAACTAAATTTTTCCARGTTTGATGTGAAACACATAACATCATGAAAGTGTTAATGAGTARTATTTTGTTGGACTTTGCACAACAGGGTTAGTCCTTGCTCAGTGTGACAAAAAAAGGAAGTAGTCATGTGTTTGTTTCTATACCTATGTTATCAAAGATGATGATGTTTTGTTTAAAAATTCTAGTTAGAAACAAAATTCAGGGTTCAAAGAGATACTGTTTATTACTAAATTTGTGGTAAGGAGGTGACTGCAGAGTTTTACTGTGACAGAATTTATGAATGTTTCTTATATTGTCATCTAGTGTGTGGTATGTATTGCATATGTTCCTTGAGAAAATGCCTTCTGTGATGTAGAGAACTGGTGCTGGTATGACTGTAAACAAAAATGGGGAAAATTACCTTTTTATTACCCTGATGGGTTCCAGCTCAGCTACGTATTTGTACAGATTCATTCTCACTGGAGCAAAGTGTTAGGAATGATGTGGTTAAGGTTGGCTTTTCAAATAGAGAATCTTACTGTGGCTGCTGTAGGAGTAGGATGATCATTTTTCTTGAACTTCCTACCACTTCATATATATATATATAGATCATCACAGTTTACACATGAAAATTAGTTCATAACTGCATGTTCTCATTTTGTAAGTTTTTTGCCTTTTTTTTTTTTAACTAAGGAGTTCAAACTTCCTTAAATGAATTTTTGAAGTGTCTTCTAAAGGCTAACTTTCATAGGGTATGGTTGCTTGGTGGTTTTTTTGATAAAAAAATTAAACCTACTTCCTCAGGGGAAAGATTCTGTACAAGTTGTGCATTGCTACACTTGCTTGAAGGAAAAAGAACCCAGAACCTTTTCTACAGAAAGATCTTTTTTAAAAATGGAGTCCTAATATTTTCGACACCAGCTTATATTTAAGCTCTTTGCCTACAGTAGCAGACCACTTAGCTGCTTGTAATGAAAGCAGGCTATAGAAAACAGCCAAACTGTCTTGTGGTGAAGAAGTTCAGATATGCAGTCTTGATACGCAGTCTGCAAAGCTGCAGTGCCTTCTGTGCTTTATAATTAATAATATTCCAAATAAGAGAGTTCTTTGTACCMCTCCCTTTGACTTCGGGTGAAATAATTCCACATGAAAATCCCTGACATAACCCTGTTGATATTTCAAATTCATTTGGTTGCACTATTTCTTGTGTTGAGAATAGGGTACAAATGAAGGGATTCCCCAGCTTTTCCTTTCCCTTGGATTTTAATGTCTTTGGAATGGTATTAAATTGCTGTGAATGAACTAACACAGATCAGCATGAAATGCAGTGATGTTTTTGTCTTAAATTTTTGTTTAGCTCTGTTGGAAGAGAAGGATTTCACTCTGTTGAATCTGTTGTTAGCCAGCAGATGAGTCTTAGTATTGGTGATGATAGCACTGGGAGTTGGTCCAATCTAAGTTTTGAAGATGAACATCCTGATGAGAGCAGCAGTTTTCTTCACCTCAGTGACAGGTAATTATAAAGTTGTTAGTATAGTTAAACAGTTACCTTGATATCAAATAACTTGTCATCAACAGTTACCTTGATATCAAATAACTTGTCATCAAGTGTATTTCTCCTAGGGTTTGGGGGAGAAGAGGTTATCTTTGTCTTCCAGACACAATGACTTTTTTATTAAAAATGGCTCTAATATTATGGTTTTGTTTTCTTACAAAGTGTTGTTGGCCGTGAATATTCATACTCTGTAAAATATGTAGAGTATGCATTGTCACTGATGCCAGGGAGTAACATCAGGCAAAATTGTACATATAAAATTTAAGTATTAGCAAAAGATGTAAACATTTTAAAAACTACGACCTTGTGTAAAATACAGCTTGAGAGTATGGTTTATAAGTTGTGCTCTTAAATACCAAAACTTAATTATTGAGAAAGTGTTTCATATAAATTCATTTATTTTTGARAGGAAGTAACACTAGCTTAATTTGCATGATGAGCTTTTGCAGCTATTTTTGGTTTTTTAGTAACTGGAATTTGTAAGCTGCTCTAACTCATATTAGTGGAGTATTTATATACTGTTAACCATGGACTTGCAGGTGTGTAATACTGGAGCTTACTTATTCAGGGTAGTAACKTTTTGTACAGAGCTTCTCACTACACTTCCCTGGCTGACTGATAACTAACAAAGATTAGAATGTGACTTTTGAAATCTGCAATGTCTGTGCCTGTTTCCAGGGAGAATTATWYTGAGAGTTGTGGCCTCTCAAACATYTGGCCTTCATTCCTATATGAGGAATGAATAAACTTAGTTTTCTGTGATTGATATAACCATGTTTGGCATTTCTGTTGAAGAATAGCAGAAATGACAGAGCGATTTTTTTTTCTTTAGTTAGTACTTCCAGCATTGCTGAGATGAAAGAAATATCTCCCATATTCTTGCTTAAGTAAWATACAAATAGGTTATTTAATACCAATGTAAACTACTCAGTTAAATGTCTGCAATATTTTTCATGTTTTGCTTAACTAAATAATTTAATCAAAACACTAATATAATTTATCGCTTGTACAACTTAATGATTTTGTGAAGGAATACATTAACTTAGAGTTATTTTAGGAAAACATCATCTCTTGGACARGTGAAAATGGTGATGAAAATCTGAGTATAAGGAAGAATATTCACTATATTGGCAGTTAAAAACACATGATAAAATGTAAGTTAGTTGATCGTGGGGAAAATTTATTAAAAAATTTCTGGGCAGTAGTGCCTATGTTGTATTTATTATTTGTTTATCATTCCCAAAACAGATGTAAATGAAAAGAAGGTAATTTATATAACTTGGAAGAAAATCTGTGGCTCATTAGAGGAGGARTAACATGTTAGAAGGGGAGGCATAATTTGATTAGCAAGATGTTGATGGAGGAAACTGGCRTATGCAACAAATTTGCGGCTGGTTTTACAGAACTGATTGTGGCTTGGTAAAAGCACCTATGTTCATTTGTGTTACTGAGGTTTATCAGGTGGAAGGAAGGATCTGGGGTTATTACACTGAGTAAAAAAAGATAGCCAGGGGGAGAKCTGTAACAAGACCAGATTCAGCAATAACACCCTGTTGTGGTTTAACCCCAGCTGACAMCTAAGCTCCACCCAGCCAGGCAGTCATTCCTTCCAGGTGGGATGGGGGAGAGAATTGGAAAAGTAAAGGTGARAACACTCGTGGGTTGAGATAAAGACAATTTAACAGGTAAATCCAAAGCCTTGCACAAGCAAAACAAATAAAAAAATTAATTCACTGCTTCCTGTGGGCAGTTCCATTTATATGGAATTTTTTTTGAGAACTTGGGAGTTTGTTATGCAGGGAAGTGCTTGTGTGTTCTGCTTTTCATGCCTAATGCTAGTGACTTAAATTTAGAATTYAAAAGGTCTTAAGCATTCTCTCTAGTTAATGTGTGGGTATAAGCATAGGTGTAGACATAGGCTTTACCAGGGAATGCATCAGAGCATCCAGGTTGGGTTGTAACTCAGAGCAGAAGCCTCTTGCTTTTTTCATTATTCTTGTTTTGGCTCATGTTAAAGAGCTGCACAAACCATTATAGAGGCATTATAMTGCCTTTGTCTGTTTGCTGCTTGTTTTGTGGTTACAGGAGTTTTTTTTAAAAAGTGTTAATTTGGCAACCTAAAACAAAGGTCRCACTACAAAGAGGTCTCATTCTCATACCTCATTGTAATTGTATGGTTCAATATATATGATTATGTCAGACCAAGACTGACTTCTGTAAAGTGTATTAAGTCTTTACCTAATCAGAACAGTAGTGTGCAGAGTTACTGTGTTAGATTGCAAATTCTTTATCCTTTAGTCTGAGACCCAGAACAGCTTTTACTTCAGTTTATGTTCTGCATCTGAAACTTTCAGTGAAAAAGGGTGTGTGAGTCCAAAGTATTGATATCAATAGGCTATATTAAATTTTTTTACACCTGTAATTTAACCATTTTAAGCCAAATTTAGTACTTCATTTAGAGTGTTCTAGTCGCACACAGTAGCTTCAGAAATATTTTTTTAGATCAGGTTTGCATTCTCTGCCAGCTGTTTTCTTCAGAAGCTTCTGCTCTTTAATTTTCTTTTTACTTGTTCTCATAGCAAGAGAACTCTTTGAATTTTCTTTGGACTAGTARTCTAAATAAACAGCAGTGTACTGAATGAAGCACTTCCAACTTCTTAAACTTTTTTTCATGTTATTCAGGTGTGTTTAAGCTGCAGGTTTACTAACCTTACTTCACTGTTTTGAAATTGGGATCTGAGCAGGCATGCTGAAGAGCAAGGGATGTTGATAGTTGATAATGTTCCTGGCAAACACTTGAAAGACAGAGTCTGTCCCTTGAAATACTTTCTTCCACCATTTTGCTATATGTCTTTAGTGGTGTGAATGGAAAAGAGCTTCAACAGTTGCATAAAACTTAGGTGAAGAGAGCATTTTCTTGCAGTAGTTGTTCTCTGCAGTTACTCCACAGCTTCTCATGTMATCTCTAGTAGAAAGTCTACTTTCTTGAAGAATGTTGGCTACTTGGAAGTCCTGTTGTTGGAAGGCTTCCAGACATGCTCTGTGGGAGGTATGAAGTTGGGGAATGGAGATTTAATCAAATAAGTTGCTCAATCTCAAACATATTGACAGGCTTAACAAGTGGTGCTATTTATAATGACTAAAATTAACGAGTGTAAGAACATGCTTTTTTTCAGTTCTTTGCATTGGGTTGAATGTAGTCATAGAATAAATGCAGTATTTTTGTGAACTGTGAGTGAAATGATCTTTTTAATATAGTTTTCATAGGTTTATAAACCCTCTTTTTTTTCAAGATCAACTTGTAGAACAATATTTAAAATTAAAARAAAAATAGGAATTCCTTCTCATCAGACTGTTGAAGATCTTTACTGGATTTTTTKGAGTGAGATGGAAGGATTTTGTATGTGAAGTTCTCTTCACTATGCAAACTTAATTTTATTAACTTTTAGCTGCTCCTTAGCAAATGTTACAGATGTAATCCATATTCCTATGAGTAATCCTTTTGAAATTGTTGRGCTTCAATAAATAATGAGTGATGTGCTTAGATCTGAGGACAGAATTCCTGCTAGCACTGCTCTGGAAAATTAATGAGTACAAATAAATACTTTCACCTGTGTACTGAAACKTGCTAGTTTTGCATTATTGTGCACATTGCTGCTCAGGATACCACTGAGAGTCATTCCAGCAAACCTGTCTAGAAAGTTTCAGTGCTCTTGCATTAAATGTCTTGAAAAACAGTTGTAAGGAAAATGAAGGTTCTAGTTTGAGCTATTGTTCTTTTCTAGTTCAGCTGTCTTYTCTTCTTCTCCTGGCAGTAATGGTAACAGCAGTAGCTGGAGCAGTCTTGGTTTAGAAGGGGATATGTATGAGGAGAATTTATCCTTTCCAACATCAGACAGGTTGGTTGAGTTGAGAAACACAAACCAGATGGGTCCTCATAATTAATGCATGAAATCATCATTTTTGAAAATAAAAATACAGTTCATTTTTTATGCTGATACATTATTCACACTCTCCTCACTTAATCACAATATGATTTTTTTCATTAATTAATCCATCCTGAATGATTAAATTCTGCTGTGCTAAAACTGATGTATGTGTTTTGCTTGCAAAAAGGTCCCTTTTTTGCATGTTCTTGCCTGCAGTTTTCAAGTCTTTAGATTTACTTTTTTTCWTGCAGACTTGAGCTTGCTTCCTACAGGATTTCTGGGTTTTTTCCCCTTTAGCTTGTGTAAACTTTCAAAATTGCATAGTAATTGGTTTTTATAGACCACTAATGGCTTACTTATAGCTATTCATATCCATGATGTAAGATGGCTCAACCTTTTCACATATGGAGAAAAGCTATTCAAATCAATACGTAACACAAATAACACCTTTCTCTTGTTTCTCTCTTCTCCCTTCTTTTCCTAAGAGAAAATCTTGTGAAGTTGATAAGTCTGTTTACAACGYGAAATGGTGTGAGAAGCAAAGCTGCTTTTCATGATCACTCCTTAAGCCTTTTATGATCTTCCTGTTGTTTAACCTTCATTACAGTCTTAGGATTTACTGTCTTTAGTGCACATATTGGATTGTATTCATATTTTTGTTTTTTTTGGGTTTTTTAAATTAAAATACAGTGATGGAACAGAAGATAAAGATGAAGATTCCAAGGACGCTGTAGAAGGTAATGTCAGTTCCAGCATATACTATTCTTCTTGTCCTATGCACTCTACATTAATTATTTTGTTAATTCTTTGTAGTGTGCAAAACAACGTGATTCCCTATTATCCTTATTCGTCAGAATGTATTCTTAGATTAATGCCCTACATAATCCTCTTAATGCACTGAAATTTGTTGCCTTTGGGAAGTGCTTGTTACTGACCCTCACATGAATTTCATAAGATAAGGTAGGGAACTTGATCAGCTTGTTCAAAGTGTGAATTGATATATAGGTTACCTTTTTTCTGAAAAATTTGATAAGGAGCCATATGTGTCTGCATGGCTGTGTTCAAGTTGCTGAAGAAGTCACTCAAACTGGACACAAACARGGAAAGAGTCATTAAAACAAATAAAAATCTTGCATTCTATGCATTTGCTATTCTTTCTTCTTAGTGATGTGTAACACAGGGTCTTTCTATAATTTTGTTGCAACTCTGTGGTTTGTAGAAGATCTCTRTGCTGYGATTCCAGTCTGATTGATGTGCCAAAGGTTGTTAACTAAAATGAAAACAGCCTCAATGCACAGTGTAAGAAGATGATTTTAAGATGAGCTGATGTTAGAACAAGTTGTAACAGAGCTCTTCTTTGTGTTGGGTGTATTCTGAAGATAAAGYAAGCATTTCCAGAGGCCTCTGCTGCTTCCTTATAGAGGATATTCATATTCAGCTTTGTTGCACATCTTCAGATAGTCTTGATGTAAGCAGAAAGAGGTGTGGGTTTAGGATTTTTTTGTTTGTTTGGGGTTTTTTCCTCTCTTTTTAAGCTCCTGGAAAAATGTATATAAATTAACAACATCTCTTAATTTTATTAAATCAGATGTGACTGTAAGCATAGAAGAAAACAAAGCTAATTTTTTTTCCTCAGAATAATTATAATTTAAACATTTTCTGCTCTGTAGGTTTTATCTGCTTTGTCAATATGCCATTGCTTTCTTTTGGTCTCAACTTCAAAAAGTTCTTGCATCTCAAATACTCAAATTGGATTTTTTTCTTTACACAGTTTAGGTGTCACCTACTGTCTAGTGCAGCAGCCTGCTTTATACTGTATGAAGGATTTTCTAGTGAAATTTTTCCAATTTAAGTTCCTCATTTTTTCGCTATTGTTTTGCAAAAGCTCTTTCTGTTGTGTCATTGTAGGACTGTTTAAACAGTGTGCTAGGTAGAAAACCTTTGTACCTGGTCTTTCATACTTGAAAGTTCTGTTCATGTCATACCTRGAAATTTCTGGCTTTTTCTAAGCTAGCTGTGCCTTGTTCACCAAAGAATTTGAATCAAAGCCTTACTATCACATGTTTTGTAAGACTGAAAAATGTACCAAAATTTTCCAGCAACGTTGCCGCAATGCTTTCCATCCACTAAATGTCATATTTTTTTTTAAATTTTCTTTCTCCTATAAAAAAGTTACATTTTGGGGCTTCTAGATAAATAGTCAGTTATCCATTAAAAACACAGTTTTGTTTGACAGTTTTGTAGTTAATTTTCTCTTTCTTTTACTTCTGGGGGAATCTGTTTCAACTTGCTTGATTTTGCCAGTTAGGAATGAATACCTTACTTACCACAATTTTCATAACCTTAGTTGGAAGAGGAGTGAGGTTGAGGTAAACTTAACATGAATATATGTTTTTGTTGCAAACATATTCCATGTTTCTAGTCAGTAGTCTGGAAGCAGAGTCCTCTAGAGCAACTTAGAGAGTATTATGTATATACCTTTTTGTTTCGGGAAGTGTGATAAAGGTTTTCTCTGCTAGCTGGATACAGAAACTCAGCTTGGGAACAGATGACAATAYTATAGYTYCTAARTGTTATTAACACAACTGCTCTTTCMATACYGTACTAATTTTTGGAACTTAGRCTGTGAAGGAAATGTTGAAAAACTGGATATGCCTCAGTAAAACCAGCAATATATTTTGGAAAAGCCCAAGAGACATTCTGATCAGTACAGGAAAGAATTCTGAAATACACATTCTTTAAAATCAGTAGATGAAGGAATAGTGAAAATTAGCAGCTGGAAACAGAAGTAACTAATGGACCATGTGAGAACCATTGCKGTTCAGATTATGCAAGTCTGTGCTCAATTCCTTGACATTTGGAATATACATTATAGTTTAGATATGTTTTAATACTCAGCTATGTTTGTACACAATTGTAAATRGGATAAACAGTACTTCCTAATGGGAAAGTGCTGAAACACTTCAGACCGGCATATTGTTTTCCTTTCATATTACCTGTCTGTACTAAATTGAGTTTTTTTTTAAGATAATACAGTCCATAAACAGTGAACTACAGAGATTTTTTTGAAACTATATGAAGCTATAGATTTGATTATTTTCTGTTTAATGTTAGGTTTGGAGCAAATCCGAAAGACTTTATCAATAATGAATATTGATCTGGAACCAAATCTAGTGGACCCCCAACTCAGAGCAGCTCTCCAGTGGCTTGCAGCTTCTGAAACAGAGGTGTCTGATCTTCACTTTCGTGACMCTGCTGCCAGGGAATTTGTCTTTGTAAGTACTCAGGTTTGATGGGGGATGGGAAAGGGGAAAGGGGAAGGATTTCCTTGACTTCCGTTTGCTGTGATATATCAGCTGCTATTGCTTCATTCACTGTTCACTGCTGAGTAAAATCATTATTTAAATCCTGAGAGGTCAAACTGGAGCAGCCTGTTTAGCCTGTATATATACCATACATAAACATCAAAATTGATTATTTCACATCTTTTACAAGTGTTTTACTCCAAAAAGGATGAAATAATAGCATTTTTGTTTGGTGAAAATGGTATTTTTTCAAGCATTTTTTACTTACAATTTAATTGTTTATAAATTGAATCTTTCTGAGAACTTGGTCATGCAAATTATTTTCTAACTTAACATGTTCTGCCAAGGGGTTTTTTTTTTTCAATAGCAAAGACACATTTTCTTGTTAGGCTGAAGTTTAATTTCTAAGTAAATACTATGTCTTTATTGCATAAGCAACTGAAACCAAAGCTATTAAAAAGAAGTCTCAATTTTTTTTTTTTTTTATTTTTAGGTGCCTTCATTCTGGTTTTATAGATCACACTTTCAAAGAACTAGGCTTTAGCCATTTGTGTCCCTTTGGAAAGGTTCAGTATTTTGGTGTGCGTACTGTCCTGAGTGTTTCCATCAGAAACACATAAGAGAAATTTACTATTTCTATAAGATCATAAAACCTATTCTTTCATTACTGCCCACCAAATGAGACATGATAATCTGGAACTTCTTACATTAAGCCTGTATTTTTTAATCAACCAAGGAATTACTTTCATATTACCTGGCTATTGAAAGGCTAACTTAATRAATGTATAGGTGTTCTCTCTAATGRTAAKGTTCATAGGAATGATAATTATCAAGTATTTATATTTTGTGACCTGGTAATGTGAAAAAGTATTAATGTGATGCCTTTAATAWGATTTTAACAATGAAGATCTAGGCAAAAATGACTTAACATACTTACCAGTATATTAAGGAAGAAAAAGCTTGCTCTCARTTCTGAAATTTGACTCTTCAGCTTGGGGTTTTCCAAAGCTTACATCATAATTTCAGGAGACAAGGGGAGTTACTGGGAAGTAAAGATCAGTATGACAAAACAGACTCCCTGAGTTGGATGGATGTGTGCACTTCTGGTGCTTAGTTACTGTAGACTTGTGGTAAGAATGTGAAGGTACCTAGGAGGCCAGTCCACATCGTTCCTGGTCTGATTTTTCCTAAGAGTGGCTTCTCCCTTCTTAGYACACAAAGAGAATGATGACTTTGGGGTGGTTTTTTTTTGCCTGTGTAACTGTGTAGAATGTGTATTTGATTTCGAGATTAGGAAGTTGTGCATTCTTATTTGAATAACCCATCATGTTTGGAAATGCTTTTTGTGCATGTAGAAATATATGCTGTACACTCATTTTCTGGAGCGTGGTATGTTTGATTTAGATTTATTTCAGGAATATGTTTTGCTGTACATTAATTCTGACAGTGGATCTTGTGCTTTTGTAAACTGGAAGCAGTTTGAGAATACTTTGCTCTATTTCTGTGCTATTTGAAATTGTTAAAATTTAATCTTTATATTCATATATTTCTTCTTTGTTGCGGTTTATAAATGCCTTAACACAAAGAAGAAAACCCTTCACTTTTCTGTTCTCACATGCTTGGCCCAGCATTCTCAGAAGGGTTTTTGATGTGAATGAATTGGGTTTAGTTATTACAGTCATTCTGACCTCATGTGGTTTTTTGCCATCTTTTGAAGATCCACTCCTCTGTTTCATGCTTGTTGCAGATACTTGGGTCGGATAGTGGTAGGRCCCACAAATGTTAATTATTTTTTTGTGTATGTGAAACACCTGTATTTTACATTGCAATATAATATGTAAGACAGAAAATAGGTGGTAGGTGCCTCTTTTAAAATCTTTTTCTTGAGTCTCTTGTTCCTCRGCCAGCTGTGAGCTAAGAGGTTACAAAGTTGTGATGCTGAGATTTGAGCCAGTGCTGCAGGACACACAGGAAAGATACTATTACCTGGCTGTGTATCTGAGCATGACTGCACTTACCTTAATAAGAGAATATGCTGAGAAGAGCACTCTGGAAAATAGCAGTGCCTGTTATGTGTGCTCTCCTAAAATATGATAATATTTTTCTGCTAGATGCTTTAGTCATAAATTGATACTAAGATGACACCTGAAGGTAAGACCTTCAGGCAGGCAGGCATATCCTGAAAATGCTGCAGCAGTTAATTGTTTCACTTAGTTTTGTAGATTATTTTTAGTTCTCCAGATGCAGTTATGTTAAAATAAATTGAAATTTCGTTTCCCTCCCCGGAGGCAGAGAATGATTACCTACTTTTTATTCCATCCCACTTCCCGATTGGAATGATCTCTGACCCAGGCCGAGGGCTTTAAAATCGGGAATCGTTGCCGGTCTGTCGCTCGTGGAGCTGAGCGAGCCCCTGCAGAGGGCGCTGCAGCCCAGCAGGAATCCATCGCCGCTCTCCGGGTCCCTCGGCAGCCGCGGGCTYGGGGCATCGCTTGGTACCCTCGGGGCTTATCTCGGCGTCGTGGGGAACCGGCCCGGGGTTAGAGCACATCGGAACTAGCAATTTCCTGGATAAGCAGAAAKGTTTGTGTGAGCTGATCAGAGGAGGGTAACAAGCCACCGATGTGATGGGGCTGCCTAAGAGACAGAAGTACTCCTAGCACGTATCAGGCAGGGCATTACTTGCTGCAGCTGGGTATGAAGTCTTTTTTAAGCAGAAAGGAATGAAATACCTGTGTATGAAAAAAAAAATACATTTGTTATGAGTGGTAAAAAACCCCCAGTAAATTAGAATAGATAGCTCTTTATTTCTCTGAGATGCCTGACAATGTGGATATGCAAGTACTGTGATTAAAAAATTGTATGGATTCAGTTTTGATTCAGTTTGGATTAAAAAATTGTATGGATTCAGACCTTACCTAGTTGTTTTAACATCTCTATTTTGAGTAAATTCTAATATTTCACATGTCTAACAGTAAGAAACACATGGGTCATGTAAAAAAATAGAGATTAAATTTGAATTCTAAATTAGGTGCCAGCTCTGTAGTTTTACCGTGGTGGAAAACTTCTTTGGAGAGAGGTTTTGTACTGTATTTGCTGAAGTAGGTATTTGGACATTAGCCACTATTTCCTCTGGCAGAGGAAAGAAAAATGACCATTCTTCTATAAACCAACAAACATAATTTACAAAATTGCATGTTGTAGACTATAAAACTCGTACTTCCTGTGCCCTGCTTTAAAATTCACAGAAATAGTTACAGATTTCAGTCTCTTCTTATGTAGAAAAGATGTCTTTTTTTTTTTTTTCCGCTGAGAAAAGTTTCCAGTGTTCAGAATAAATTATTCTCAGGATTAGAGAGGATTTTTTTTGCTTGTTCAGGTTAATGTTTTTCTCAAGAAGTTAATAGTTTGATACTTGTTTTTATGCCCATGTTCTTTCTGTCAGTTCTATCACCTCCCTTGTTGCAGTGGGAACATCCTCTAGGTGAAAAAGCAGGGAAAGATTGTCTTCYTTTTTGTTTTTTATAGAACTTTATATTGCAATCTGACAGGTCTCGCAATAGAAACTATATGAATTTTTAACTTTATATCTGTGAAAAGTAATTCCTTGAACACTGTCTGTGGCTTTTTTTAACTTAATATATGGAATGTCTTGGTAGAGTCTTAAAGGGAATGAAAATATACAGCTCCAGAGAATAAGTAGGGTGTCTAAACTAAATGAAGAAATGGCAGGTGTCCAGAAAGCTACATAGAATAAAATTTGTTTGTGCGGGTGCTTCATTTATTTATTTGTTTGTTTGTTTGTTTATTTATTTATTTATTTATTTATTTATTTATTTATTTATTTATTTATTTATTTATTTATACTAAAAGTTGTTAGGTTTTTTACTCCTAGGCAAGCTGTCAAATTCATTCTTTCATTAGGGTAGGCTTTCTTACATATATAGCTGCGCTTGACACATCAGCAATGGGTGATTTTTTTTTTTTTGTTTGGACCCTGGGGGAAAAGAAATGATTTCAGCTACAGTGATCTCTGCTTCTGAGTGGTAGTTTAATTTAATCATCACCTTTTCCTCTTCTCCAAGATGTTATAATTTCCCAACTCTGAAGACACTGTTTTCATTGAGGGYAGTGTCTGTGCCACCCCAGCCACACTATATGTTGTGAAAGGAAAATCCACATCCTTTTATTAAGACAGAGTTTTGTCTTTTTATACATGCGTTATTGGCATGGGAGGGGTGGCAAATGTCTAAATCTTATGTTCAGAATTTCCTGTTTTCTACAGTCTTGATGAACCGCAGCCCTCATACCTGTGGCACCACATAATTTGAAAATGTTGCTCCCTCCAGAAGACAGCCCTAAAGAGAAGTGCTTGATTCTTGCTTTTGTTTTTATAGATGCGGGAATAATGATTAGTTCATTACAACTGATCTCTTATGACTTAATGTTTTAAGAAAAAAACATCTGTAACTTAATCAGGATGTCCTGGTCAAAATATTTTGTTTTGTGTTCCTCTGTCTACCCTTTAGCTTTCCAGAAGACTGAGAGAAAGAGATTGGAAAGTTGGAGATCTCTTGCAAGCAGTGCTGAAATATTGTGAAATGGTAGAGAAGGCATCTGATGGAGAACAAGCACCAAGTAAATCTTTGGTCAGCTGGCTTCTGGAAAATGTCTGAAAAATCCAAAGATGCAACACTCTTCACTTTATTCCTCTTCTGAAAGGAGATAGAAAGAAAACAGATGTGTAAAGTAAAATTCAGCTAGTGAATGTTTAAACATTAAAAGACTTTGAGGTGAAAGTCAAAATAGCTGTGCTGTGCTTTGTGATACTGTGCACATGGTATGTTTATTCAGTCCATAATCGGTGTTGTTCACCCATGCATAACTTGTATTTACTGCTGTGTTCATACCATTGAGATATTTATGAACAACCCTTGTCTATGATAGTAGTCCAGAGGATACAGTCTCAGACGTAATAGTCAGGATTCCCATTCCCACTGCTATATTCACTGCAGCACTCAGAGCACTGATTTCAACAAGAATCTGCTCTGGATTACCTTGCTTCAGACAATGGAAAAAATTATCCTCCTTGGCCAGGTGTTAACGTGCCCAAGAGCAGTATTGTCAGGAGGAAATTGTGACTTGCCTGAGCAGCCCCTTAATACAGTCTGGCTTCATAGCCACCTTTACCAGTTTTAACTTTATGTGAAGATGGGAGAGTSTGCTCTGAAACTGCTGAGGTGCAAAGGCATATTCCCTTTTGTTGACTATGTAGAACTGGTAACTTCTGGTAGAAGGGCAGAATGAGTAGTTGAGCGTAATTTCGTATGTAATTCTTCAGCAAGGTTTCCTGAAGCTTGCCAATCAAACTTAAATTGCTAAATTTTTTACTGAAGCTTTTTGTATGCCGATGCATCTATGACACTAGTACTGTGTCAAAGAATTTGTACATTAGTCTCTCATACAGATGTGTTAAAAGTAGAAGATAGAAATTTCAGAGGATTTTGGTCATCTTTTTGGACTAGTTTTAATTCTTTATTTCAAAACAGCCACATATGAATTTTCTTTTCAGTAATAAAGACAATTTTGTTACTCAGTAAGCATTTAAGTGTTTGGCAAAGAAAGCTAATAAAAATGTAAAGGGGAAATTTCTTGCAAATTGGTTTTTCATTTTTGTTAATTACCATTTTTTTAAAGGCAATTTTAATCGAATGTTTTTAGCAGTCTTGTCAGTTTTCTCACCAAAGCTGCTGATTTGCCTTTCTGTCTGAAGGGAAATCTGGTCCTTTACTTATCCTGTGGTTTGAAAATGTTTTTTGGGTTTTATTTTTTTTATCTATCCTTTGAGAGAAAAAGACATGTGCTGGTAATTACCAGGTTGCCACCTAAAACTTGGCAAATAATCATAAAGCCTTACTAATTTTGAATGAACAAAAAAATCTTAATGGCTTTTTCACAGAAAAATATACTATTGATATGGTGCACAAGTTTGTGATTTCAARCAAGCAGTGAGAGATATTCTCCAAATGTATTTCAGAATTTTTATGGCATATGTACAATTCTGATTTCCCCTCCCCCATGAATTTCTATGAAGTGTCACGCTGGTAAACACAAGAGCACTCTCCTTGTGGTGTCTTTGTGTTTCAGGAAAGCATTCCATTGGCCTTTTTTCAGAGACCTGATTTGTTTTAATCCTCTTTTGTCATCTGGATTTCTGCCTTGGATCTCATGAAGTTCATCTTTCTCAGAGCCAAAGATTTTTCATGTTTTTGTATATGCACATACATGTGTTCACACATGTGAATACACACAGAGATATATATGTGTATCTATATGGGTATGAGACCTCACCAATATGAGCTCTTGTGCAAACTTCTGCCACTAAATAAACATTCTGTAATGCTCAGTTTATTTCCTCACTTCATGTATCATTTCACTGATTGAAAAATCTGTGTATGTGACAAAAAGACCAAAAACCACTTTTAGGTCTTTTGTATTGTTATAGGTAATATAAATGAGGCATCAGGAATGATTTTTCTTTAGAGCCTAAAGGATGTCAGGGGAAGTTATCTTAGTTCTTGTATTTGGAAGATGGGTCTAATAGCAAATATTTTTTAAGAATTGTACAAAAGTTGTCTGGATTTTTTTTCCAAGCCTAACCTCCATATTCCTTTTTTTTTTTTTAAGGTTGATTTTCAGTGTTGTTTTAGACAAAAATTAGAAACAATTCTCTGGCTGTAACACCTTCCCCTTAACACAGAAGTAACACACTTGTATAAATTTACCTATAAAATTGCAATGTYGAGAAAATAAAATGCTAAAAGTAGTGCCTCACAGCTGAATTCCTTACCAAGTGGAATTTCCAGGCATGAGGATACAGCATAGTATAGTTTCTGTACATTGAGAAAGATATTGAAGGTATTGTAAGTGTATAAAACTGTACATTTAAAAACACCTAAAACAAAATACAGCCAACAAGAAACACTACAGGAACAGCCATTTTTTAACTGATTTATTCAGAATGTTGGATTTTATAAAGTTGGTGAAGTGCTTTTTCTTTCTTTTTGTAAAAAGGCAGAAGATTGTACCATTCATAAAGCTTACAACTATTCAGAAAGTTAAGTAGACAACAGTTGTACTGAAAATTGCTTCTATAAATGGAATCTTGTTTCCAGACTGGATCAAATATGTTGTGAAACTATGGATTGGTGTTATATTAAGGAAGAAATTGTTCTATTAGCCTCTGAGGAAAGTAGCACAGTTTCCAAATTTTCGTGAGAAAAATGTTAAAAAATACTTTGTTTTACTGAAAACAAACAAAACCCCCAAACTAGTTTTCCACACAAATTGTTTTGAATTTATTCAAAATGACTTGACTTTTCTCCTTCTGTATGAAATTAGGAAAGCATTAAAGTAGCCTGGCAAAATTATTACAATTTAATAATTTTAACAACCTTTGAAACCTTACTCTGACTGCATCTAACTGGTGTTGTCTGCCATATTGGTGAGAAAGCTGTTCTTTGCTAATGTGAGTCTTAAATTACACTTTTACTGAATTTATTTAAARCTCCTGACCACAAATACAGAAATGTAAGTGAAAACTGTAAAAGCATGAAGGGCCACATTCTRGTCTCTTTAAAGCAGACAACTCTGMTCTGTAACATAATATGGTAGAGTTTGTTTCATCTTGGTTTTTTCTGTATGGAAAACCCTGGTAACTTAATTTTTATGTTGAGGAAAATATATCCTAGAATGTTATTGTTTCAGAAATCACTCGGACACTTCATAAATATATTTGGTGTTCTAAATAATGGAAGTGTTGTGGTGTTTTGTAAGATTTTGTAGAAAAAGCACTTTGAGAAATAGTCCCTCTATAAAGCAACAGTTAGAAGTGGCCGTRTTTAAAATTAGTTTAAACATTCACAACAGAGTGCATAAATAATACAAAGTATGCATACAGCCTTAAAATAAAAACCAAACAAAATTCAAACCCATGTTCTAAAATTAAAGAGGATTTGCTGTCTCAAAACAAGGATGTGAATAGGTAGCTCAGACGATGTACATGAATGCAATTTCTGTAGTATTTTTGTTCTTGAGTTTTAAAAGATTGTGTAAGCTTTTTAGAAAAAAGCCAAGCAAAACCCCAAAACACAGCAACCCACATTCCGAGACTAATTAGGTCTCTCAAAAATGGTATCAGATTTTAAAAGTTACATTTTCTAATGTAACTTTATCTGGGACCTTTTGTATGAAGAGCCACATATTGGAGATGGGAACACAGTAAGTAGTAAACACCAGCGCAAACCCCTGTAGTTCTAGACCGTTGATTTGCAAAGAAAAATACAAGGTTCAGGAATTATCTTAATTGTTAGAATTTTGACTTTTTAGCAAGAGCCACTACTGTCAAGCATTTACTGTACTTGAGCTCTGAAGAGGCAGGTACAGAGCCCAGCCACTGTAGTCACTTTATTTTGTACCATCTTTGTACATTCCTGTTGTATAGCTGGTGGTGTAGTTTTAGAGGGCCTTTGTTCTGTTTTAATGTCTGAATAGTATTTAATACTAAAATTTGTTATAATTTGCTGGAACTGCTGCTTATTTGTGCAGTGTTACAGTAATTCACAGCCCAGTTAGTGATGCAATTGTATACCAAAAGCAGTTTGAATAACTAAATGTTTATGTAACTGTACTCAATGAATATGAAGGTCTTGTACTGTATAATGGTGACAAGTTTTGCCATTTTAGTAATTTAACTGTATTCAGTTTTCAGATTATGAACTCCAGGTTGCACTAAATTTGTCCTTGTTTTAGCAGTGGCTTAAAATAAAACACATTTCACTGGCTTCAAGAGTGCTGTCATTTCTTGCAAATTCATGGAATAATATTTTTCTTTTCAGCAAACACAGGTAAGACTGGTTTTGATTGATGGCTGTGTGAAGCATGTGAGGAAGGGTGTAGTAAAGAGTGCATCAATAGATGGCATACTACTTACAGAGTTAAATGGGTGTCCTGCAGGGAGCGAGGACACTGCTTTACTGTCTCTGGGTGGAAAGGTAAACCCATAGTTCCACTGGCATGTAATACAGCRTCACATGGACTCTAATCACAGTGTAAGTTGGATATAGGAACCTGTCTTCCTCAGCGTTACCTTGCCTGGAAGCTGGGTTAGTAAAGTTGCCTTGATGTCTCCATGTGGACTGAGGTTGGACTTTGCACTTTGTACTGAATTTGGGAAATTAGCTTAGAACTCAGCTTTAGTCTTCTGGACAAATGCAAGAATACTCTGCTAATGAAAATGTATGAAACGGGACGTTTTCACATGCTTCTTCAAAATCCTCAAGTGTTTTAGTATCTTGTGAAATCCAGCAAACAGCATATTGTCAAATACCTAAAAATAGTAGTGCTGGGCAGAGGTGATGTGCACAGGTATCATTTCTGAGCTTTGGAAGTACTGCTATTGCAAATAGCTKTCTTATTATCTTTTGTTGTATAAATTGTCAATCTACTAATCTCAGCTGGGTTTCATTCCAAGGATTGGGAAATTTTTGCTAGAGTTATTTTAAAACTGGTAGATGKGAGCAACTCTCCTTGATTATTTTTGCAATGGTTGTTTAAAGGAGGTTTCTATAGTATTTTGAGATTGCTTCCAAATTCAAAGTTTTTGTTTGGGTAATGCCTCATGGTCAATTGCATGGAAAGTATATGTTAAAACAAGTAAATATTTAGCTTATTCTTCAAATATTGAACATTCCAAAAAAAGACAAGTAGTGAATTAGAAACAAAGAAAATCAAGATTTTTGTAAAGGGAAAAAAGAAGTATTTATGTGGAAGATARATCTGAGCTTTCTTCTTCCTGCCTTGGACTTTATTTTTCTTTCATTCAGCAGTCTGGTTCTGGCTGGCTTTATTCAACCACAGAACAGTATCCATGCACTTTGTTTAACCTTGGTGTATTAAATTGAGAGTTAAGTCTCCAGCTAGTCCATAGTCTTCACCCAACATGTGTGCTACTCTATCTCTTGCTGTTGTTGGTCAGCCCTTCCTCTCACTCCCTAGCCTGAGCTTCTGGTGTGACTGAATTCCACGGTGCCTATTGCTCCAAGCTCCGATTGGAAGGTGGGTATGGAAAGTGAGTCATGCCAAAGCTGCAGAATGTCCCCAGTCACTGACCTTACTGGTTATTGAGCACCATATTAATCAGATGCTGTCTCWTTCCCCTGCTGTTGAGGCAAACCATGAAGCGTGTGACTGCTTGGGGCAAGGGAACCAACAGTGACAAGCATGAGGCCATGTCTGTGGTTAAGATACTGGCTATCTAGTCCATAATCACACAATACCTCTTCACAGGAATTACAAAAAAAAAGAAATTAGGACCTTTATATATAGTCTACATTGCCTTTGTGCCTCTAAAAATTGCTGCTGMTTGTAGGACTGTGAGGGAGCTTTAAGTGCGCTTACTTGGGTCAACTTTTTTGGTTTTAATTAGGAAAGCGCAAAAAAGAACACTTGTGCAACACATTTGACTTTGTTTTTCAAAATTTCAGTGCTTCAGCCAGAAATAAGATGATTATTGAGAGAAGAAAGGGTGTGATAATGTGGTACTTCTTTCTGCTGTTTGCCCCTGTAGCCCACTTAATGCCAATCTCTTATTTTGTACAGCCTCACCCTCATTTAACTTCTAAGTCTCTTTCTACACTTTCCTAGTGGCTATTGCTGGTTTCTACTTTTTTTTCTGACCCTTGTCAAGTCTTGTAGTGCAGCTGTCTTCTTCAGCTTCTTTTTTGACCCTGCTCTGTTGTCCTGATGTGACTTCTGGCCTTCTTATTCTTGTCTGGTGGAAGTGGTTAAAAACCAGCAAGGGGAGTCTTAGCTGTGAGGCTATGGAATAAGGCTTGCCTACCAGAAATCMTCAAGCAGTGAAGAAGAGCTAAACTTGCTTTTGGCTGAGTTTTTCAGTCCTGTAGGAAAGAAATCTGTGGTTGCTTTGGTTTGGAACCCGACTTACTGCTTGCAAAACCCTTGGATTTTATGCTGATCTAAAAGTAAGTTTTAAGCTGATACTGAAGTATAATGTAATTCTAACATACTCCATAATTCCTGCCATTTTATGTGCAGTGTGCTGCTGGTTGGCTTCCAGGCACAGGGCGAAACTCAGTCCTTTTGAAAACTGGCAAAATCTCAGTTGTTTCATCTAGTTGCATCAGCTCTCTAGATAGATAGTAACCTGTAGTAACAGCTCTCAATTTAGATAGATAGTAACCTTTAACAGCAAATAATCAAGACCTAAGATGGTCGTGTTTTCATATTATTGCCCCATAGCATTGTGCTGAGAACAGATGCTGCAACTGGATTGATTAACCACACAAAATCAGACATGATGCTACAAAAATGCAAGCAATATGGACAGAAATACAGCTAAGAACCATCTGCTCCGCTGGAAGTTGTAGTTAAGAGGAAAYACATGATGTTTCTGTAGGAAATGAGAATATGGCTTGGTGGAAACCAAGTAGTAAAAGCAGAAAAATTATATCAAGAAAAATGGCAAAACTCAGCTGTCTTGTTGAACTCTTTAGGTTATGCAGTATGTACCAGAGAGGAGTTAGAATTCACAGCTAAATCTATTGGAGTTAAAAGGCACTGAGAATAGTAGAACATCCAAGCTAGCTGTTACAGGACTGGGAGATAATTAACTAATATTTCTCTGGCAAGAGATCTTACATATTTTTCATTCTTTTAGCTTAGGAGGTTCAGAATTTGGCTTGTGTCCTAATTCATTGCTGTAAACCGTGATGTGAATATTGTATCTTCAGGGCAATCAGAGTCTTCRAAGGGTTAAGCCTGAAACATCCTGACAAGCCTAGTATATGCTGGCATCTTCAACAAAACCTCTTTTCCTGTGACTGCCTGAGAAAATAAAGAGGTAGGTGTTGGAAATTCCCCAAGGAGTCCTCATCAGTATGATCAAAGTGCTTTTGAGAGGCTCCTAGAGACGTGGTTTCAGAGAATTTGGTAATTTTTGTTTAAAATTATCTTATGATATTCTTCTCATCTTCTGCAAGTCTTGGRATGGCACTGCTTATGGTATATGCCAAGCTTGCAGTCTGTGTGTTTAAAATTTGACTTTATTTTTCTCTGTGTATTAGCTTGCCACAACCTTTAAGAAAAAAGTACATAAAAAAGTCATCCTTTCTGCTGCCATCCAAATTACCCTGGATGAGTGATTTAGATTAATTAGGGAAATAACCATTAATCTGAATGGCAGCAATGARAAGATTGGTTATTTCCATCGTTCATTTTCAATTTTCTTTCTTAAAATGTAAACATTTTTCAGTAATTAGATTGGAAGTGCAGTAAAGCTAAAGCTCATGAAATTGTGTCTAATTAACAAAGAGAAAATGAAATAACAAGGAGAAAATGAAAGAGAATGAACTGTGCTCATAACACAGTCTTGACCTTGGAGCTCACTTGATTTGAACTGGAATTAATTTGTTGCCATCTTTTGTTTGCAAGACAAATATTCAAACACAGTTGTGTCCTAAATTCAAGGTCTGTTTTTAAATGTSCAGTTTCTACAGTCTTGGGATGTTGAGAAGAGTAAAGGTTGCAAAGGTTTTCTTCATTTTTCGTTGTAGTGTCTTTACTGTGTGGGATGTTTTAGCCAGTGCACCTTCTCAGTCTAGTAACTTCCAGCRAGGGTTGTGGATTGCATTGACTCCACATGGCATCCTTGGCACCTAGTCCCTGGAATTTCTGCATTTTGACTGACTTGGCTTTGATACCCTATTCTCTGCTCCTAAAAGGTCTCCCAACCTCAAGTCCTGTGCTGCAGACACTTCATTGACCCTGAAGGTTTGGTACCCTCTAAGAAGGTGAAATCTCTTTTGGAAAGGGTCAGTCTGTAAAATGGAACAGTGATCCTGGGCTTGTCTGAAGAGTTTTGGACATTCACAATGATTCCTTTTATTTGCCAAATACCACAATAGTTAACATTTTTATTACTCTCTCAAATATGRTCAAATATTTTACAATTTCAGATACTTGCCTGTAATAAAGCTTGAAAACTGTGGRCCTTTTCAGGCTAATCCAGAAATCACTCAGGGACTGTCTTAAACTGGTTGCATATAGAAAAATCCTCTAATTTCGAAATGAATCCCTTTGTAAGTTCAGCTCTGGGGTCCCCAACCTAAGGACATGGACCTGCTGGAGTGGGTGCAGAGGAGGCCACTAAGATGGTCAGATGGCTGGAGCACCTCTCCTGTGAGGACAGATCGAGAGCTGTAGMTGCTGACGTGGAGAAAAGAAGGCTCTGGGAAGGCCTTAGAGCACCTTTCAGGACCTAAAGGGGGCTGCAAGAGAGCTGGGAGGAGGGCTTTTTACAAGGGCATGTAGTGCTAGGACAAAGGGGAATGGCTTTAAACTGATAGAGGAGAGATTTAATCAGATATTTGGAATAAATTTTTTACTGTGAGGGTGGTGAAGCACTGCAGCTGGTTGCCCGGAGAATTTGTGGATGCCTCATTCCTGGAATTGTTCAAGGCCAGGCTGAGCAAGCTGGTCTAGTCGAAGGTGTTCCTATCCCTGGCAGAGGGATTAAAACTGGGTAAGTTTTAAGTGCATTCCAAGCCAAACCATCCTATCATTTTAAGTACCTGACTTTTTTTGACCTTTCTGTGGGGAATCAAAAGGATGAAACATCTCTCCCTGTTCTAGATGACGACTCACCTTCAATGCAGTACCAAGCCCATGGCTGTGTGAAAATCTAGGAATTCCTGAAGATATTACTAGAAATGCAAGGATCTAACATTCCACATGAGATTATCCCTCTTTGTCTTGTTTTCCCAAGGGCACGACTTGGTAATAAAAGCCCCAACAGTAAAGACTGCTTTAAAATCCATATTTATAACACGGTAGTTGCCTGGAATAAGGGAATTCTCTGCTCAGCTCTGACATGGTGCTTCTGGAAGATCTTTTGGGTAAAGTCTCCTGCCTTACTCYTCTTTGTTCCTCTTTTTGTGAAGCGGACTGGCACTTCCCGTTCTTTGCACAGGGAGATGGTGGGAACTGCCTCCCTCTTTCCTCTACAKGAGCAAGGAGTCTCCTGCCAAGCTGAATTTGATTGATGAGGCTCCAGGGGAAGAGGTCAGTGGTAAAGGATGGCATGTGGCAGATGGATATTAACAGCCATGTTAGGTGGTCATATGTTAATTTAGRTGCAGAGAGCTAATTCAACACCTAATTAACCACCTCTTGAGAGGAATTGAAGTAACCATTTCAGAATTGCAGCCCTCTCCCACTGAGAAAGTACTGGTCATGGATTAACATGGTTGAAAATTGCAGCTTGAAAGATAAAACTGTTTCTAAGCTATGTTTGAAGGAAAAAAAATACTTTTAAATAGAGTTACATAAATAACTGGGTCTTTCCTGCTGGGTGTGCAGGAGTTCGGACTGCAAAGGCTCYTTGTTAGCCTTAAAACGTGTTCTGATGCCTGTAGCCCCTCCAAGAATGGTTCTTCATACACTCTATTTGCAGCAGAGCAGAAGGGAGGCCTCTGGGATGCTCCTGAGGCAACAAGGAGATAAAACCATCCTGGCTGTSCTACTCACCTGACAAATATCGTGCTCTCAGGAAAGCCACAAAAATGTTTTGAAGAAAGCAGCATAACCACTCTCCTGCTGGTGGTTTGGTGAACCTCACGGGGCGGCCCACAATCGGATRTCAGCCATAGTTTCCGAGCGGCAGCAGGGCTGGTCAGTGGTTTCACATAAAACGCAGCCAGGCTTGCGCTTTGGCTCCAGGTAATGCCACCACAACCTGTTTAGGATGTTTGCTCTGTTTATGATTAACAATGGATGTTTTGGTCAGGCTGGACAAGCAGAAGCACCTTCACGATGAACTAATTTATGCAAATTGCTCCAGTGCTGGTCTTTCTGGCTGAATCTCATGTAAATGCTAGATGTTTGGATTTTTACCCTTGCAGAAATGCCGAGCTTTGATGCTATGGGCTTGCATGGTTGCAAACCTTGCCAGGTTTTCAGGCAAGGCCAGTATGTTAAATTATAGTAAATGTAGTGCATGCTTCTCTCTGTAGCTTGATAGCTGTAATTTGTTAGCTAGAAATGCACTGTTACATACATACTGAGGTTTTGTGGATTTCCTGGCTTCGCTGTTACAATGAGGACAAGCGATTAATCATGTAACATGTCTAGTGATGAGCGGGTACATCCGGTCCAGTTTTTATTGCTGTTTTATATTACTCCCTTTTCCTGTACCTCTCCAGCTTGTGCATAGTTTTGTACCAGTTCTTCTGCTCAGCTTTAATCTTTGTACCAATCACTGGCAACTCTAACAGCCTTTTAAGGAAAAGAATGACACAAAAATAAGACTTTTAAATGCTATGGAATGAATGTCTATACTTAGGTTTTTTTTTTTTTTTTTTTCCCCCTTGGAGATACAGTCTCTTAGTAGGTAAGAAGTTTCAAATGTTCATGTCTCCTACATTAAGGATGAGCATACAACCCTGGAAGCCGAAGGTAAGGTTGTGGGTTTTGATCTCTCATGAAATAAATCTTTCTTATTAAGTCTTTACATGTGAACTGTATCTGTGAGATGGATGCATTTTCAGCAGCCTTTAGTGATCTTCCACATCTTCCACCTGCTTCCCACCCTCACTTGACCAAAAACACTGTCAGAGAGAACTCAGCATCAGCAATATCCCATAAGTAATGTCCCGGGACCTTTTACAGGATATTGGCCCRTTTTTAGTTCTTTACATTTTCCTGCATCTCCTTTTAATTACTTTACTCTGAACATAGTTGTAAAACCTGGCTCATAACTGAATTTACTTTCAAAAATCTTTGCTTTGCTTTAAAACCCTGTTACCTTTCTCCTCACCACAGCAAGAGTGGCAATTCCAGATTATAGGAAATTTGTTATGGTTTTGAGATTTCAATGCTAGACTTAAAGAAAATGCAGATTTACCCAGCTGTGTAGACGACAGAGGTGGGTTTCTGCAAAGGGGATTTTCCCACTTGAGAAGTGTTGCAAGAGAGTGAGAAGAGCAGCTGGCCAAGAGGTGAATGAGGTTACCCACAGGCACCAGTGGTGCACCCAGCGTGGCTCAGTTGCTGAACTGTGGGTATATGGGTCAGCGAAAAGGCAGAGATTACTGGAAAAAAAAGAGGTGTTGGAGCTGGGGAATTCTAAGTAGCAGCAAAAATAGGCAGCATAATGTGTCAGAGTTGTAATGCAGAAAATGATACCATACAGCCTTGCTGTAAGGTGAGTGCTTGATAATAAATCAGAAAGGCATGGATCTCAGTTTGCATGTGTGCACCTCCAGCCAGTGTGCAACCAAAGAAGAAAACGTCACACTTTGCAAATCTAGAAATAAAAGTCCAGACAGAGGTGCTGRGTTAAGGTGTTAGGTTAGTTACAGGCCTAGTGAAGCCCAGTAGTAGTGACAGATTTTCAAAGATGGACATGCTATTTATGTCATCAAATTCGGCATTGTCTACCTTGTGCCTGTCTGCTCRTTCTTCAAACTGGCTATGAGCACAAACTCACATTGAGCTGAGCACCTGAAGTGCCACGAATGTGCAAACATTCAAGTTTAAGCCCAGCTGAAGATGTGTCCATGGTGTGAACAGAATTCTGCATATCTAACTCTAGGGTATGATTCCTGCTGTTGGAAGCTCGTCAATCCACAGTTTTTAGCTCTTTAGAGAAGGTACACTGTGTGCTTATCTCAGCTTTTGGCAGGATTTTTAAGATGGAGAGAAAAGGAAGATAAGCAGAGTTCTCCAGTTTGCAGKATCACAGAGCTTTTGAGTTACTTGGAGAGATGCATTTGTATAGATATCACAARTGGTTGTAGTCTAAGGTTTTTAATGCTAAAAATCCAGGTCCTAATTTACAATTAGGCAATTATTTAAACTATAAGTCATAGCTATTGGAAAACCTTTTAAGACTGATGGTATTATGTAAGTAAAGGAAGAKTTCTGGAAGTACAAGAAYCATATRRGAAGATGACACCTTTGTTATTGACYRTTGCTAGAAACACAGAATGAAGCTGACCAGGTTTGTTGTTCCTGTGGCTGTTCTTACCTTGAGCTTTTATAAAAGCCAATGCATCTGACAGATCAGGATGACTTATGGATGGCTGAGATGGAGACRTGCAGCATCCTTGCTACTTAACAGTGAGGTAATTTCCTGCAGAAAATTCTATATATCCTCCAAGGTCTGGCCTCTGTAAAAGGGGTCAGTAAAACGCATTTGTCAAAACTAATGCCTGTTTGGAAAATTKCCTCTTTGATACACTAATGGATAAGAATCAAGAGGAATAAATAGCTAAGACTCCTTACTGGGTTATTGGCTTTTTTGAGGTTCCAAGTCAGAAATAAACAGACAATGGTGTCATTAGATTTATTTTATGAGACCAAAAAAATTACTATCAGGATTTAAAAGCAGTGTGTTTATGCAGACAAAATCTATTTCTTCTGTTAGGGGCCAATTTTACAGCACTTAAACTTTTACTTCCCAGAAACATGGAGGACAATGTCCTTGGCCTGTGCATAAATATCAGTATTTGACAATGCAGAAGCACATGACTGCTTCAGGCTGAAAATCTATGCTTGTAGCAGTGTTTTTGGAGTAGTTCTGAGATTACCACATTCCTGGAAGAAACTGGGAGGAGGGAATGGACATTTGTTGTAGTCAGTACTTGAAGAAGACTTGCTTGTTCGTGCAGAGAAATTGCCAAGCAGAAAATGGACAGGAGTGTTTTCTTACGAGATCTTCTTCCAACCATGGCTGCCACAGACAGACTCTGCATCGCCTTCTCTGGGGCTGCTGGTACTTGGGAATCCGCCTGAATCTGCCTGTATGAGGGCACACAGAAAACCAAGTGACTAATCTTGGGGCTGTTCTGTCAGGGAGAGTGTAGGGAATGAAAACACGTTAGAAAATGCAATTTACCTCAACACTTCTGAAGAATGTACCTTGGCTTACCAGACAACTCCATACAACTGTAAACTCATCCTGTGTTACTTTTTCCCCAACCCTGATGACTCAGCTCAGTATTTTGATAGAAAAGCTCAACTGCCAAACTTTATTTCCACCAAGAGGATTATTCCAGAAGTCTCTAGCCATAGCAGAGAAAGTAATTAAAAACCAAATAAACAGCAGGCTGCATGTGCTTGTGTTCTTTTCCATCCTGCTCAGTTATCAGTGGTCTTGAAACATTGCAAAAGTTCTGTGGGTAACAAAGTTAAAAAAATAAGAATCATAATGTCTATCAAGGGGAAAACCTATTTATTTTCCAGTTGATGCTTTCAAAAAAAAAAATTCCGATAATGCGGAAGAGCATGTCTTGGAGCTGGGAGAGGCTGTCTCACCAAGGAACCTCAGCCCCTAGCATTGGAGGCATGGCATGAGACAGCAAACCACATGTTCCTTGGGGTGAGTGATTATTAGTGACAAACAAAAGCAGTTTTGGCAACCCCAAACTTTCAACACTCATGAGTCAGGACCCCAACCAGTCAAAACTGAGAGATGTGCAAAGAACGTGTTTTGTGTTGTTTTTATTTTCTTGCTGGTGGTTGAGCATTCAGGGCTCACATTTTTGTTTTCATTGTGAGATTTGAGACAGTGAACAAATTCTTGCTGTTGGATGTTAGAGGTAAAAGGGCTGGTTATCGTGATACCTACAATGAAACCACAAAAGGTTGCAAACCCACATTGTTTGTTTTGAACCTGAGCTTTCTTTCCATTTGCTAACCAATGATTCCTGATGGTTGTGGATATGTTTGTTAGTCGTACTTAAGAGTTGCTTGGAAATTCTATCTTAAAAATGGAAAATGTGGTTCTCATAAAATCAGAATTTACCACAGGAAGATGGTTTAATTTTTTTTTCTGACGTGTTTCCATCAACACGTAGCATTTGTTGCCTCAAGCTGGGAGGATCCAGGATGCTTGGTGAGTTGCTTGATAGAATCCAAATTAAAAAAACCCTAATTTAGTATTAATATTRATCCACGTCCTCTGAGGTCCTAAAGGATTTTTTTTTGAGTTCTAGAGACTCATTTTATTCAGAGTAGAGCATTCTAGTTGCCATTCCAGGCTTTTGACATACTACTATTTGTCTTCTCTATGAGATGCATTACAGATGTCTGTGGCTGTCACACAGTGTGGAGGTATGATCTGACCTAATAGCCTAGATAGTTGTCTGAGATATATAACTTCCCTAAAATGCAGAATTCACATTTCTTCCCATAGGAAGTGTGATGAGATTTGGACATACTCATTTTCCTCACTAGACAGAAGTTCCTCTTTTTCATTAGCTGTGTTCATAGGTGTTATTGAAGCAGTATGAAAACATTTCTGCTTATAGATTGTTGAGAAAATGTTCATTTTGCCTACTCATAATACAATGTTTTGTTATACAAAATGCCTTTTTTTTCTGATTACAAGCCAGAAGCAGAAAATAATTASAGTAAATTTCTGAATGAAATTTCAGGTAAGCTAATAAGGCTAAAGGGCTTGAAATATTATTGACTTTTTAACATCTTCATAAACTTATGTTTTTTGCTAARGAATCTTCCCAGTCTGACCATTCAGAAGGCACTCTGGCAGTTACATCCCAAGGCCAGAGACTGAAACCTCTTTGCACTGGATGGCTCCAGAGACCAATGGGTCCCCCTTTTCTCCCCACTCACCCCACTCACACTGTCAGATCAGGATTCCTCACTGGTTCAATCCCAGTCTTCCCATGGCAGAGTCTCAAGTTTCCAGTTCTTTCAAGAGAATTTATCATGGTGCAGCAACAACTCGAGCTGGTGCCTTTGAGGAGGGACCCTGAACAAAGGAAACCCTGGGTTTTTATACCCTTAACATCAATGAGCCCAAAACTCTGGGTTCTTCCATCTGAGTCCCTGGCTCCTGGTATGTGTCTGAGTGATTGGTCACCTGGCTGGTGCCACATGTCCCTGTGCCCTTTGTTATGCAAAGGGTCAGCAGCCCATGGCCTCTTGCCTCAGCTCCCACCACCCAGAGCTCCCACTGCATCTTCACACTGAGCTACCTGGACTGAATGTATTCCTCAACCATCTTCAAATCCTTAGGAAAAAAAAATTAAATCCCACAAGAATCTCAGTTTGTTTCTCTATTTTGTAAATGGCTAGATTTACGAGAAGATTTAGTCACTAAATTGCCTTGGCTCTCATTGTACCCAATGGAGGGATACAGGCGCATCCAAAAGAAGATAAGGCAGCTCTCCCAAAGTTTGAATTGGCTTCTGGATGTACTTGTCCAGTTGCAGAGACAGTGGAAGGATTCTAAGAGTATGTCTACATTGCCAAATAAAAAAAAAAAAAAGCTGGGAAGTGAGCCCCAGTTATCCACAGTGTTGAAGAGCTGGCTTGCTCTCTGTCATGGTTTCAGACATCCCTCAGAGATTGTCTTCAGGGCAAAACCTCTATAAATASGGGGCTAGATTTGTGCAGTGAGGACAAAGGCCCATTTGGACCCTAGATTCCAGTTCAGCCATTTGCCTTCCTTCATTGATCTCTTAAGACAACAAATTTTAAGAAGAGGTAGAAATTTAAGTCTGAAATGTTGCAAAAATCAATGTTCTTTGAAAATCCAGCCCCACATACAAGTAAACCCCAATTTGTGCTGGGGTTTATTGGGTAATTGGTAAATTGGGTAATTTACCTTTTGTCTTTAATCAAATCTTTATGAGCATTTGTCTAATTTTTCATGATGGGTAGATCTAGATTATTCAGGGAAAACTCATCAGCCAACAATGGTGTCTAATTTTCAACACCTCAAATATTTGGAGGACTGGGTAGAATTAAAGTAATCTGCAATCAAAGTCAAGGGGAATTGCAAACAGTTCTTGCCTCTAAAAGCTTTGCTCAGGAAGTAACATGTTAGATGGGCATGAGGGGGAATATATTTAAAATGCTCAGGTTTTTAAATCTTGGAAGATTTTGGCTACAAAAGCACACAAGCAAAGGAGGATCAGAATGGTGATTCAGAAACAAATTTCGACCTCAGTGRTTCCCTTGGGAAGAGACAAAGTGATACATAATCCTAATCTGTTAGGTTTTCTATTGCCTGGCTGTCCCTAAAGAAGAGCAGCAAGTGGTTTTTGACAGTACTTGAGATCAGAGTCTCCTTTCATTCTTTAGTCAATTAAATTAGTCGCAGTTCTGCTTCGACATAACAAAATTGCCACGCGGTTTCAACTTGAATTGTTTTGAATTCAGTTTTGTTGTTCTTTGGACTGTTCCCCTGAASCCTTCCCTTTATCACTTCCTTCTTWTTCCTCCTTCTYTCTTGTTGCCATGTGCAATCATGTTACAGCAATTAGTTGACACTGGCCTGGCAGTCATTATAAATCACAAGTGCTTCTTACGCTTGGCAATTACATGCTGGTTAAGCCAAACCAGGCAGGACTGTGTGACAAACCCGTAACATCTGTGTCCTGCCCCATCATATCATTAGAATGTATATATTCATGGAGTATGGTGCACTCTTGGCTGGGAGTCTGAACAACAAACCATAAATAGGATAATGGCTTTCCTCAGTACATTATCATTATTCAAAAAACAAAACCTCACTTGTTTTTGAGGACCTTTTTGGTTTCTCTAAATTTCTCCATGGATATGGCTTGCAGCTAGGGATTGATGACAGAGGTGCGCATTTGTTGTCATGCTAACCACTAAAAGCCCTGTGCCCTGTCTGCGGCGCGGGACATCCTCCCCGTGTCTCCTGCTCGTTTTCCGCCCTGCGCTGCACGGTCAGTCCTGGCTCTCTGTCAGGGGGACAGGCAGTCGCCTGCAGATCATCCCCTCTCTGCTCAGCAAGTTRTTCCAGCTATATAAGGGTGCTCTGTAAACAAGAACAAACCCTGTTACCCTGAGGCATGGACAAGGAATGTCTGTTATTTATTAGGGTATTTTGACTCCGACAAATATAACTGCTGATGCAAACAGGCACCTGTTAATTCCAGGGCTAAATGTTGTGTGATTTTTAAATTCTCTAAACAAGGAGATAATTAAGAGGTTGCTCAGCTTCTTAGKTGGAAGATGCTGGCTATGGAAGCTTTGGTGAGTATGCATTCCATACTGTCACTGGTAGGAGGCATTTTAGGCTGTATATACAGGAAGAGTTGGGTATATTGACCTCAACCGGTTAAGAGGAATTAAAACAAAGGCTTTTCTAAAAATTTTCCTGGGTTTTAATGATATTAAAGTAGCATTAAATTTAAAGTTATCAGCTTCTTTCAAGATCCATTTTATAGAAAGGTACTCAGTGTCTTATGGGGGTCCACAAACTACTGCAAGGATTTTAAATGCTGCAGATAATTACAGCAGCCAAACACCAATGTTCTGATCATGATCTACCATTCAACTTTAGGCCTCGCACTGTCACATGTATGTAGCACATAGAGYAACAGCTGAAAATCAGATTAAAACCTTTAAATATATATTTTATTTTTTCACTCAGAGAATCCAAGGGAAGATTTGCTAATGTGTGCTGTATCACTAAACTGATATGCCAGCAGGCCTGCTGTCTGATCCCTAGCATTTGGGTCCCAAACCTTCCCTCCTACAAGCAGCTGTCAGAGCATATATTGCCCTGTCTCATCTCACATTAACCTGGCAAGGATAGCTGGGGCCTTTATGCAGCTGAGTACACTTTATGTTATCAAAAAAGCCCCCCTGGGTTCCTGCCTCCCTCAGCAGGACTGGAAGATCTCACCTCAGCCTCAAGCTTCGATTCCACAGCCCATGGCTGCGTCCATGCACTTAGCTGAGCCTTGATTCATTTGCTCTCCTTTCTGAGTGCATGCTTGGGAACCAAACGATTTTGTCTTTGAATCTCACACCCTTACTGAACAGAAGGGTAATGCTCTTACAGAGTTTATTGCCCATGACACCCACATGCAGTAAGTTACATGAACATGAATTCAGCCCAAAGGGAAAGATGCAGCTCTTTTGGGTGGAGCTCTGTAGTATTTCTTGAGCTTTGTTTCCATCACTAGCTATTGGCAGTTTAGAAACCAAAGAGAAAGGTTTAAAAAAGCCATCTGGACTCTACCAACTAGCAACACTGGCACCAGTAATTAGCACATGCTGTGCAGGCTCTGGAGGGTGGTGTGGCCAAGGGACCATTCCAAATGGAGGGAATAGGAGGAGTGGGGCCATTGTGGGACGGTCATGTGTGCAGAGGTTAATTGTGCCATATATCTTCTCTTTGGGCTGACAGAACGAGTAGGGATGTACCTGGGCATACAGTAATTTAGAGAAATACTTAGTATCCTGGGCAGAAAATGTCTCCTATCACAGCCCTTACACAACATTCAGATTTTGAAGGAATATKGCTTTCAACTTTGCCTTCATCAGAACATTTTAGGGACTTCTTTAATCAGATGGAATGCTGGAAGTACTCTTGCCTGTAAGAAAAAACAATACTCAGGAACATTTTAGACAGCTGAATTCTTAGGATGCTGTTTAGAGGAGAGATGACATAGTTCTGACCCGTAGATAGTCTAAATGCTTTTTGGGGAATTACATGGTTGCATGCCTTGTTTATTCATTGTGTTTCAGTAGCAACAGTTAACTTGGTTCACCCCTGAAAACCCTCATCCTCACTGCTCCCTGCCTCTAGCATTGCTGGTTCCTGATGATGGGCAGCCTTGCTGATAAATATTGTGAAAAAAGACCAGCCTACAGTGCCTGATTGAAGAGCAAATGCATTTTCTCATCTGCAAAGATGAAAGAAGTAAACTCTTGACACAAGCAAAATGAATCATGCATAGGAATTATTTTTTTTAAAACTGCAGTTTTTCACAGAGTTTAGTCCCACAGAAGAGAATTAAAAAGCACTTGAATGAGATGCAGAAAAGGCTATTTACTTTCCTATAGACACCACTAGCACACTAGGCATGGCCTGATGGCTGAACTGAAGGGACATGGGTCACAGAGCAAGGCTGAGCTGCCACAACGTAAGTGGAGTAGGAGGAAGGGATTTGGAACAGTTGAGAGAACTTGARAGCAGTTCTCAGGCAGAAACTGGAGAGAAAAACTGGCTGGAGCAGAGGAAAGAAAGAGAAAAAAAAAAAAAGAGATGTTCTCCAAAAAAAGATTGATGCAATGTGGCTATGGGGGCATCAGAGGCAACAAATGCAGAAGTAAAGACAATTGCATGGCTCAGAGGAAAGACACTGAGGTAGTTGGTGAGAATCTCATGCGCCTCAGAAGGCTGTGAAGACACCAAAAGTGATTGCAAWGAGGTATGGGAGCCCTGAGAGAAGCAAATGGATGGGGAGGCCTTTGTTTCGTCCTGTCTTGGTCTTCTGTAAGGAGAAAATAYGTTCATGAGCCTGGGCAAAGCCAGCAGAACTGCCGGCTCTGGCAGCATTCATGAGAAGAGACGACTGAGAGCCTTCAGGGGCTTGCACAGTGGGTGCATTCAGGGAGGATGTGCTGCTTGAGCCCAGGGAAGCTGTAAAGTTGGGGTTTCATGGTCAGTGTTCACTCCTGGCACTCCACTGTCCCCCCTGCCAGGCCCCCCTGCTCCGTCTCTTACRCTGGTGCTGGGTTTTGTGGCCCCACGGCTGCTCCCATCTGCTGCTTGGAAATTTGTTGGGCAAACACAGTTTGAAAGAACCCAGTCTGCTGTGGCAGAGCACGTTTTCAGTCTGGTTTGAACTAGACATGCAGCATTTAGTGCTGACCTGGGGCCCTCACAGAGCTGTTTCCAGGTAGGTGGAAGGCTCTCAGTTGCTGAGGAGGAAGTGAAGTTTCCAGGGAGAAACTTTTAGTTCATCAATATAGGCTTCCAGTGACACAGCAAATGCAAAGTTACCGGCAGTGGAGAATGAAACAAAGCCACCAGCCTGGCAGACTTTAAAACTTTTTCCAGAAAACTTTCAAGTGGGTATTTTTAAGGCCAGGCATGCACTCATAGCCCTTTTGTGTCAGTGTGAGCTGCCAATAAAACACAGCTCTCAAGATGGATAGCCCTTTTGAGACATTGAGGTCCTTTCRGAGCATAAAGTGAGAAAGTGCAGGCCAGGGTGCAAAGTTATTATTTTTCTTGAGGCTTTGAATGGCAGACTGTGGATTTATTGTTCTGTTTCTTCASTCAGCACTTTTCAATGCACCTGGAGGCAGCTATCAGTAAACCAGATGGATGGAAGACATATTCTTCTTATGCACTGACACATCCTGCCCGTGCCAGGATATCTCTGTGCCAAAATAGCCAAAGGCAGTCTCCAGCAGTTCAGGGGATCATGGTGCTGTGTCCGGAAGGTGGGATGGACAAGGTTTTTTTGATATGTGTGAACACCAGCCATCTCATGCTAAATTTCCAGGTATCTTAATTCCTACCCTCTCCRCCCACCCCATCCCACTCTGCCTTTGCTTGAAACCAGCCTAGTCACACTATCGGTCAGATTTACTCAGACTGAAAACAAGCAGTGGGGGAGGGCGGAAATTCGGAAAATGGCATGTGCCCACCAGCCCAAGGCAATAGCAATGTGTGATCCCTCGTGGCAGGAAACCTGGAAACTTTCTGTCCTTGGTGTGCCACTTCCTTCAGTGCATGAGGTTTGCTCATAGCAATTTACCCCGACGTGCAAGWAGAGACCGTGGGTCAGCACAAGAATCAGTTGGAAGTAAAAAACTTCCAAACTGGTCTCAATGAAATTAATCATTTAGACTAACTATGGATATTATCTTTAAAGATACTGCCTAAGAGGGAAGAACATGTCTCTCAAGTGCACACTTCCATTTTTGGAAGCCTGACAGAAGGCTGGAGATTACAAAAATCCTCAGAACTTGAGGAACTGGTCAAATGACCAGTTTGGTCAAATGGTCAAATGACCAGTCACCATTTTTTAATGGTGACAAGAAATAGCCCCATTTGTTCGAAACCTGGGTCAGACTCCAGCAAATCAAGACACTTGCTCAATAACCATCAGGCTCCTAATATCATTACTTCATTACTTTTCCTTTATACTCACATGCTCACCCCTTTGCTCCCTTCTGGTTTTTCTCCTGTGATCTCTCTGTGATTACAACAAGGGCTTTCAGATGAAAGTAGGTGGAATTCTCAGGTAATAAATAACATAAATGATAATAAATAACCTTATTCTAGGGACTAGGGCTTTAAGAAAACAACCAAATATGCTCAGTCCCAACCATTAAACCACAAAAACTGGCAACATTTCAAGAGTAATTTAGGAGTTTGGATTTCTGTTTCCAAATTGTCAGAAAGTGATGTTGAAGCCCTCTGGGACAGGACTCTGCCCAAATTACTCCTCAGAATCTGCCATGAGAAGCCAATAGGAAAGTCAGGGGATAGGCATACCTGAACTTTGTCTGATTCCACCATTCTCAAGTTGGATAACCAAGAACTGATGCCACCACACTTTTGGCTATTCATCTCTCTGTGTAGATGTTGTGTTAGCTGATCTCAGTCATCTTCATCACCCCAACTTCCTTCATGGTCAATGAAGAAGCACTTTCAAGGATATATTACGGTCCATGACACTTAAAGCAGGTCAGAAGAAGAGGGTGGATGGCAGTAATAGRAGCCTAGCTCAAAAACTGCCTGCTCCATGGAATTGATGCAAAGCCAGGTGAGATGCAAGGCACAGCCAGTGTTGGTGTTTCCATTTCTGAAACCAGGTGAGAAAGCGCAGGATACTTGGTGAGGTGTTATAAACATTGAATTATTTCTTGGGTTTATTTCTGCTGTAAACACTGACTTTTTGGGGGGTTTATTTCTGTTGTGCAGATATGGTGTACTTGCAAAATGYCACTTTGCTTCTGAGTGGCAGTATCTGGTTGATAACTGTGGATAKAATTTGTGAAACTTGTTTCAAGATCCCTGCAGATACTCCCCATCCCTTKCAGATGTTTTCAGTTAAATTGGTTGGCTCTTCACCTGGCCAAATGAAACACACTAAGTGTCTGACATTTTTAGCTGCTGCTCTCTTAAATTTGAGTTCTTGTTTCTTGGAACTGGTTTSCAAAGCCTCCTTTGGACTGTCTTACAGAATTAAAACCACTGCAAGTTCGCTGATACTGGCCTGGCTTAGAGTAAAGTTCTAACTGTTTTTGTATCCTTGGTGAGTACACCCTGGTTAAAACAARCTGTACAGGACTGTATGACAAAGCCACAGAGGTGGCCCAGCCTGTCACAGCATTACAACCTGTATTTCTCAATATGCAGTACCTTGTCTGCTCTGACCCTGAAAAACAAACCGTAAATAAGATAATGGATTKCATCTGTGCAGTATGATTACAGAGACAAAACCTCTGTTATTTTGAGGACCTTTTAGTTTCTCTAAATTACCTCATAGACACTTTGGTCTTTTGACTGTCATTTTCTGCTAAGAACTGATGACAGAGATGTGTATTTTAACCACCAAAAACTCCCCAGCCTCCTTTTGGTACATCACATCGCCCCTAAGTTTCCTCCTAGCAGGTCTGCCCCATGATGCACACTCAGCCTGCCTTTCTGTGTGCAGGCAGGAAGAAGCATGACAAATTACTTTCTTTGGCTTCTGCTTGGTACATTTGGGAAACCGGCTACAAGATCATACCACATGGACAAAGAAGAACCTTATCCTTTCTTCTCTATTTCACCAAGGGAGGAGCATTTGTTGCCTCTTTAGGTTCCTCMTTCACATCCATGGTTTACCAGCAGAAACCCCTGATATCACCTTATCTGGGCACTAAGCCTTGGAACAAAAGACCTCCATACTGGGGAGGTGTTAAAAAACAGAAGTGGAAAGGGATTGAGATGTAATCTTGTAATCTTTTGGTCCTTAGGAAGGGATCACCAACTCTGAGGTGATCATTCTGGACATCCTCTATTATGGAGTTACAGGCCTGCTCTTGGTGTCAAGCATCAAACATGCTCCTKGGAAGCCACTTCCAGGAGGAAAGATTAGGGATGCAGGGGGGACCTTAGAATCATAGTAACCTACATCTATTTTTTTTTCTGAATCTATGTCAATTCCATAACACTGCCAGAGGGCTGTGGGATGAATGGCTAAACCAACAGATCTTCAATCAAGGGTGGCAGGGAGCTACATAAATAATAAGCATTGAACCCTGGGTTGGAGAAATCATCAGTACCAGTACAACACAGGCTGTGGAATGAAGAGATTGGGAGCAGCCCTGACAAGAMGGACTTGGGGATATTGCTGGAKGAATRAAATTGGACATGAGCCAGCAGCATCTGCTTGCAGCCTACAAAGCAACCATGTTATAGGCTGCATCAAAAGCAGAGAGGYCAGCAGGGTGAGGGAGGCAATTCTGGCCCTCTGCTTTGCTCTTATGAGTCCTGCATTGAGTACCGTGTCCACCTGTGGTGCTCCCAGCACGAGAAGGACACTGACCTGTCTGAGTGAGTGCAGAGGAGGGTCACTAAGATGATCCAAGGGACAGCACACTTCACTGATGAGGAAAGGCTGAGACAATTGGGTTTCTTCAGCCTGAAGAAGAAAAGATTCCTTGGAGACCTTATAGTAGATTTTCAGCCTCTAAACGGGGTTAGTAAGAATGACAGAGACAAAATTTTAGCAGAGTCTGTTGAGATAGGACAAGGGTTAATGGTTTTAATCAAAAAGAAATCTAAATCAATTTAGACTGTGTATAAGGAAGAAATGTTTTATGATGGAGGGGGAGAAAWGTTGAAACMCGTTGCCCASAGAAGCTGTRGATGCTCCATCACTGGAAATTATAGGAATTGAATAGCAAAGAACAGAACAGAATAGACTGTTCAGTCRGAAGGGACCTACAACGATCTTCTAGTCAACCGCCTGACCAGCTCAGGGCTGACCAAAAGTTAAAGCATACAATTAAGGGAATTGTCAAAATGCTTCTTAAACTAAGACAGGCTTGGGGTATCGACCACCTCTTTAGGAAGCCTGTTCCAGCATTTGATTACTCTTTTGGTGAAGAAATGCCTGCTAGCATCCAGTCTAAACCTCCCTTGATGCAGCTTTCAACCATTTCCACACATTCCATTACTGGATCCCATGCAGAAAAGCTCAGACCTCCCTCTGCCTTTMCCCWGCTTGAGAMRCTGTAGAGAGCAGTGAGGTCACACCTCAGTGTCCTTCTCTCCAAACCAGACAAGTCTGAATCCACATAGGACGTTCCTTCCAGCCCTTTCATCACTTTTGTTGCTCTCCTCTGGGTGCATTCGAGTACTTGCATATACTTCTTAATTTATGGGGCCCAGAACTCCCCACAGTACCCCAGCTGGGGCTGCACCAAGACTGAATATTGTGGAATGATCACCTCTCTTTCCTGGCTKGTGATGCYWTGTTYRATGCACCCCAGGATGTGTTTGTCYCTCTTGGCTGCCAGGACACASWGGGCGCACTCTGCACCTGCTGCCAGCCAGCACCCCCAGACGTCTTTCTGCAGGGGTGCTCCCCAGAGGTCAAGTTAGGTGGGGCTTCAAGCAAMCAGATCGAGTGGAAGGTGTCYCTGTCCACGTGGGGGCATGGGAATTTGATGATTTTKAAAGGTCCCTACCAACTCAAACCATTCAGATTTAGGGTTCCATGATCCCTGCCTGCAGTGCTCTCTTCCAGTGCCCAAGCACAGGAGAGGATAGAGGACAAAAATCTCACTCTGCAGCTAYCTAAGCTATTGCTCTGTCTCAAGGGTCACCTGAGCACACACCAAGGTGCTATAGTGGGGCCTTGCTGCCTGTACCCAAGGGATGACCTGCTTGCWGTGCTGGTGGAACAGCACCTCTTGTTGTGCCCCAGATGGCCCCAGGTGCCTGTGAGCCACTCAGCAGCTCCCTCTTATAGCCATGTCTGRCTGAGAGGTGGAAAGCCCTCATTTTGCCCTTCTACCACACGAGGCTGACAGAGCAGTGCCCCTCAGCTCAGCCTCCTCAGTCCGGGAAGAGAAATTCAGTCAGCCAGCCACTCGGGTCATGGACTAAAGCTCTGGCAAAGTTTTTGATGAGCAAAAACTCAACAAATTGCCCTTGCAAACATTTGGGTTGACTCCCTTCTAGGCTGGAGTCATCYGCTGAAGGCAGCAAGAAGAAAAAGATTTTTCCTTTTTTTATTGTCAAGCTGCTGCCTGCAGAATGTGAGACTTCTAACTGGTGTGCTGATTCTGGCAACAAGTCAGCCCCAGTGTCTGCAAAGCTGTTGGCAGAGAGGAACGGGGCTCACAAGTTTTCAAAATATTTTCTTTTTCTCTCCTCCTCATGATTTTCTTTGTTTATCCAGGAGAAAGARATTTGTTGGTAACCTCTGAAGATATAATAGTGTCACATTTCAATTGAGATCGGGACTTGCAAGCCATTACTCCATTTAAAGTTATTGTATTCCAAGATCTATGAAGTACTGTATAGATTATAATTGCTTTCAACAAATATGTTAGTGAAATTGCAGTGTTTCAGGGTGAACCATATAATCAGTCTTCTTGGAAGTTTTGGAGACAGGAGTTAATAATGGGTTATCTTCTCAGTTATGCTATGATAGACCATTTCCTATCTGGAAATAGGTCACGTCAAATAGTAGCAGCAGTTTATTTTTGCTATTATTTGTAACCATCAGTAGCTGCTATCAAAACAGGAACCTCATTTTGCTGTGTGGATTGAACACGTGAGAAGCAAAAGCAGCCCTTARCCTACAAACTCTGCTAAAAGTAAAATGCAGTAAGTGGATGGACTGAATAGTTTGTGGTGGATTAGATGTAGCAGGAATTATAACAAGGAAAGTATTGTTATGAATGCTGACTGCCTGTGCAAAGCAGTTTTCCAGCTTCGTATCCACTTTCCAACAGCTGAGCGGTCTGGTGGTGCCAGAGTGGACATTTGKTTGGAGAACACCATGGCCGGAAGATTTGGCCGTGGCTGGAAGGCAGCTCCAGCACCCTCTGAAAACTGTGCCTGATGCATTTTATTTTCCTGCATGTATGGAGGACTGGCTGGAAGTGAGCTTTGAACTTCTGRTATTAAAGGGAAAACAACTTGTTGAAATGATTTTAGGATTGGGTTGAWGTCTATTAGTGGGGTGTCCATAGTGTCCTTGCAGACCAGAGGGTAAGTCAAGAGCCGTGGGACTCAAYGCTGCTTTCAGAACCTACACTTCTGATACTGAGGCAGAATATCTGTCACTCAGTTACGACCCTTCTCAATTCTTCCACATTTCTGAGAAATGTGACCCCCTCCCATGACCAGACAATCCATAGGCTTTCTTGATAAATATTGATTTGGTTGCTGGGAAATGAGCTCAGGCTATTGAAGAATTCTTTTTCAGCATGTAAAGATGAAAATGCATTGTTCACAGTACTATGAGAGTGGGATACTTTTACTTCTTTTCCTCTTTCCATTTATTTTTTTCTTTTTTATATTCTGATTAAAAAAATAATTTCAAGGGACTTGGAATTCTCAAATTAATGTGAAGTCATTGTGCTTAAACTGTGCTTCCACTTTGACAAATGATGCTATAAAACCGGTGATGTGCAGTCCCTTGTTGAAAGTGTCTTTCTGACTCAATGTCATTCACACTCCCTGACAAAGAGTTTTATGTGTAATAAGGAAAGGACGAGCATGCAACTCTCACAAAGTCATTCTTAGAGACATTAGAAGCAGAAATCCTCTTCTCAGAAAATTTTGCCACCTCATCTTACTGTAACTACGTTCTAATACAAGACACAGTGGTGGAGGTGGCATCTTCCCCTGAATGACCTTGCACTGCTTAGGTTATATATAAKGTTACAAGTACTGAAGCATAAATCAAATTGCAATACAAAACCAAATGCTGATATAGTAAGAGAGGAGAAGTCCCACACCACGTAGTGATGAGTCACATTTCATTGTTTCTAAAAGCTTTGTGCACAGCAGCAGCTAACCACAGCCTGTCACCTTTGCCAAGAACATTTCCAGTCATTTACCCATACCAACTTAGGTTAAACTGAATCCTCAGAAGGCTGGAAATGCCACGAAGAGCTGGTATGTATGTGACACATCACTGCAGAAACGGTGGTACAATTCCACCGTTGAGGACCCCCTTACTAAGTGTAGCCAAATGAAAGAAGTAGAGCTGCTAGACAAGTACAACGCTGCCTGACTTCAATCTCTGTGTTACTACTGCCCTCCCGATTCAGTTGAGTGTGATCATTCCCTCCAGTAATGTAAGCAAACAAGTGAGTAATTTTTTTAAAGACAATACTGAACAGGAAACAAATAGAGAAAACCACTATGTATTAATTCATCATAGTAAAAATATAATGCACAGTGGGCTACTTGTGGCTTTACGCAATTCAGGGTTTCCTGATGTGCTCTGACATCTTGGTATGTGAATGAGGTTTTCTGATGCAAGTTAGTGCAATTCCCTAGCTTGATGTTAATGTCTTTTAACAGAAGGTGGGGAATAGTAAAGAGTCATTCAGAAGCCTCAGTGTTCACGCTCTTGACTTAAGGACATTCCCATGTGGAATACAGTAGATTTTTCCTGTAGACATCGAAATTTTATCAAAATGTTATCAAACTCAATGTTCGGTTATGAAGGAAAGTTTTGGTTTTTTTTTTTATTTAGCAAAATATGACCTTTTCCACATCATTGTATCAAATATCCCCAGTTTGTCTTTTATAATGGATCTTTTCTGGACCCCCGGATCCCATAAAATCCCCGTCAAAATGCCAGCTGATGGTTCTAAAAGTTTGAAATACATTTTGTTCCCCTGTTAAGAGAAATTCCCTTTTCCCCAAGCACCTCAGTCTTTCCTGGTTCAGAAACATTTCCAGCTGGAACACTTGAGGGCTCGTCTGAGCAGCAGCTGGCACACAGGTGTTTTAATAATATAAACTGAAATTGTCATTTCGGTGTCCTCAGTCTTGTCATTACGCTGTTACCGCCTTCAGATATTTGGAGATCAGCCTTAAAATCCAGGATATGAAAAGGAAATGAGCAAACACATCCCGCTGTTGTTCTGCCTGCTTAGGGATTGCCAGGCGAACGTGTCCACGTAGGTCCGGCTGTTTCGCCCGCTCTCGAGGAAAGAAGATCCTATTCACGGCTTGTAATTGAGACTGTAAATCTGTCATTTCTTCCCTCATTGCTTTTCCACTCAGATGTCACTTTTCAGCTGCTCTGGCAGCTCGGTCCTGCCCCCACCAAATCGTTCTACTCGCTTCTTGCCGGAGCTCTTACCGCTTTCTCCTGTGCAGTTTCCTTGCTCCACACATCYCTGTGTCCCTAAATCCTGCTTTTTCTTGCCCAGCTATTTCCCTGTCCTCTCTTGGTTCCTCCTTCCTTCCACCCAGTCAACRCTTCTGGATCAAGCCAGCACCCAGCTGTGGTTTTCTGCTGACTTTTTCATCCTTGTCGGGAATGGACATTGAAAAGGGGGAAGTGTCGTCCTAACCGAGACAGCGGGATAGGATTTCTTCTCGTTGGAAAAAAGCAGAGACAGAAACCCTCCTCAGAGGCGGCTCTTTCAGTTATTCCTTCAAAGGTTTGGGAAAGCAGGCACTGATCTTCTTCTGGACAGACTTACTCCTACACTGCGATTGATGGAAACTGTTGACCATTGCGGATAAAAATCACAAATTCATGGGAATATTTCTGGATTTAAGACTATAAAAGGCTCTTTGAAAATTCCCATGTGAACAGAGCTGCCAGAAAAATTCGCTGTGTGGCAACTTCTGAGGTTTCAATTGTTGTTTCCATTCTGTGCTCACAGGAAAATAAAAGTCTTCATTAAAAATGGGAGGTGGTGGGATACGGTCTAGAGACTGACAGCTCATAGAAGCTTGGAATAAAGTGAGCACAGGCTCAAGTGATTCCTCTGTTTTAGCAAAATAAGAATTGAGAACGAGCTGGCAGTCACCTCCCTTGTCTCTCCACARATGCAGGAAACTCCCAGGAAATCGATTCTGCAGTAAACATGATTCTTGGAAATGCAGAGTGAAGTGCCAAGTCTATAGCAGCAATCATAAACTCAGTCCTTGTATCTGCCAGAAGGGCTGGGAAGTATTTCTTGATAAATCCAGAAATATTGGGAAAAATGCAGGAAAGGGGTAAGATATTTACAAAGCTTGTAAATATTTTGAAAACCATTAGGATTAATACCTTTTTAGCTTTGTAACTCTAATTTTTCTATTCAGTAAATGCACAAAAGCAAAGCTTTCACCTAAAAACACATCGATAAGCCCAAACCCTTACAGCTGCATAAAAAACCATTTTAATCTGTGAACTCCAAGAGCCTGAGTAAAGAGGATGCAACTGGATAATTTTGAAAAATTATGGGTTTCTTCTTAAGCTGCTTTAATTTTGGGATCACACCTTACAATTCTCAAATGTCTGAGGTTAACACATTATGGGTGCCTAGTGGAGCATGGCGTTACATTACAGCCGCATGTCACTGGGTGGGTGAAATATCAGAAAATGAGGGAATAACTCAAGCTTGTGCACGAGGCGTGCACGAGGCATACACAAGGGAGAGAAACTGTGAGAGAAAATGCCATTGGTAGCTGGTAAGAGAAACTTCCTGGCAGTAAGAGCTGTTATTTTGTTGTTATTTTGTCTGACATTAGCAGTGAGATGAACTGAGTGATCTAGGAGTGTTTTGTTATCTCTTACTTCTAGGAACCCTGGAGCCACAATGCCACTTGGACAGAATTTATGGACAGCTTTTCAAAACAAGCAGGCGAAACATGAATGTGCATCCAAAGGGAGCTTGGGCAAAGATGGCTTTGGTTTTTTTCTTTCTTTTTGTCTACTGGTCAAAAGATAAACCTTTGAATAAATGAAAAATTAGGCATCAATTTAGATATTTCATAYACTACAATGATAATGTTTCATATGCTACACACCCTTTTCAAATACTTTAAAACCCCACATGTGCCTCGATATCTTTTGAAAGAAAGGTGCCACTTAAAATAGGGAAAAAAGTACAATATGATGTTTTGAAAGTGCTGGAATTTCTGTCAGCTCYTTGTTACTTTTCTCAGAGGTCACTGATTTTTCAACAGCAGCTTCAAGTAATGAAGTGATTTTACTCCTCTGCAATTGTATATTTGAAAAAGCAGAATTTTAAATGTGCATGTGCCTCAAATGATAATTTTCTGTACTCTTACATATTTTTGTGTGCACTTATGAAGGGGATATAATTATTTTCAGTTTTAGCAAATCCTCTTCAGGCTCTCTTTTTTTGCTCCTGTAGTTGTTCTGTTGTTATGATAAAGCTTGAAGTCTTACATCTTAAGCCTCAGAAATTTAAACACTTAATGAAAAAATAACCTCATAGAGATAGCATAGATGTATTTAACATCCATGATAAAACTTTACTCCCACTGTCCATTGCTTGTAATGCAAAGAGAACCTATAAAATTAGTCACTGCCTTACTCCTTATTTTTTCATTAAGCTAAATTTTGGACAAAGAATGGCTAGAAATGCTTGAGTGGAATTTATCCATTTAGRTAACAAAACCCCACTAGGAGTGTATATTTAATTCTAAATATTACATACCAACGGGCCTATTCCATGCTGCTCAATTTAAGCATGATGGGCATTTTTTTTTTAGCCATACATTTCTTGATTTTGAAAACCACTGTGATTTGGCATTTATCAAAATAAATGTATTATCATTGTGCAGCATTTTCACTGCACTTAAAAGTATTTATACTTTTGAGACTGGAAATCTTGCTTAGTTAGAGAATAAAGACTCTTGGGACTTTTGGGGCAGACTTTCCCGCGTTTGATAGTAATTTTCAGTGGTTTTCTTTCAAGCTAAGCAGTAAATATTTGMATGGGCTTCTTTACATCTCTTGACTTCATGTTGWAGCTGTAGCTTGTTGCCTTTGTCTRTATTTTCTTTGGCTCAGGAAARGTGGACTATKGAGCAYTTCTTTTCCTTTCTTAYGATCATTTCCATTAAATCCTTGAAGCTTATAATGTTTTGTTGAAGCAATTTTTGTTTCAATTGYAGATTTGATTCTCTTAAACATTTACCTATAGTTTTGGGGGGCTATATTTTAATTCCTCTTGAATGCATTAATACATTTGCTTTTCAATGCCATTCTAACTGAATGTGTGGGTTTTGTGGTGCTCTTGCATYCAGCAAACATAAATGAGTGATTTGATATGAGCCTGTGGGAATGGCTTAGCTTTTCTACTTTACAGTGTTTATATAAGCTTTGTATTAAGTATGTCTAGGAAATTCAAAGGCTGTAAATTATCCAGATTAATTGCTTTYCTTTTGCATTGACCAGCCATATTCTTAATGTATTCGGAATGAGCTTTATGGCACGTGGAGTACACTGCTAGGAAATTACTGTATGGAAAAGACATCTATCCTTTGGCAGAGGAAGGCACATGCTGCATCACATGGGCTGGGGTAATTACAGTGTGTTGGGAGCTGTAGGCGTTCAAGATGGACACAAGCAAAAGTTGTGTGAGATGCTGCAG